>NW_026114457.1:0-360644 GCF_018139145.2 Gymnogyps californianus | reverse complement strand
TTATATACTGGGCATGATGTCATATGGTATGGAAGAGCTCTTTGGCCAGTTTGGGTCAGCTGTCCTGATGGTGTCCCCTCCCAGCTTCTTGTGCCCCTCCAGCCTTCTTGCTGGCTGGGCACGAGAAGCTGAAAAATCCTTGACTTAGTATAAACGCTACTTAGCAACAACTGAAAACATCAGTGTGTTATATCCACATTCTTTTCCTACTAAATCCAAAACACAGCACTATACCAGCTACTAGGAAGAAAATTAACTCTGTCCTAGCCGAAACCAGGACAGCATTATAGAAATTTTATACTCTAAAGCTACTCTGTAACTCTTTCAAAATTAAAAGCTTAAGCTAAAAGATGACTTGTTTAGAACAAGACAGATTGCTGAACCTAAGTCAGTGGCTTCTCCACAGTGAAAAGTGTGTTGAGAGAAAATACAAGAAATAGGTAATTTAGATGAGTACTGCTACCAACTAGTTTGATGTTACAGGAAAGAAAATACTTCTTTAAAAAAAGATTTCAGACAGTGGATCAAAATTCCATAATGGTTAATTTCTGCTATATGTTTTTCATAAGAGCTGTTGGGGGTTTTCTTGTCATATGAGATGTGTGTATACGTACATGCATATATAGATAGATATATACACTGTCACAAATCCCAGTGGAAGTACTGTGCTGAAAACAGAGGTTTTGTTTGCAGCATTACATTCAATTCAATTAAAAAAAAAGTGCATGTGGTGCACAAAAGTACTTGTTTTGTTTTCAGGGATGCTTCTGGACTTAATTTTTAAAGTCTTAAATGATACCATTGCTTTTGAACTAGTTTGTGGATATAGTTAGATATGTAAATGGTTGTTTAGGGTTATAGATTACAGTTGTGATACAATTACATAAAAGAATAAAGTATATTTTCTTGTTCAGTAAGCGTTCTGAATTACAGGAAATGTTCTTGTATTGGGTTTATGTGGCAAGGTTTTAGTAGTGGGGCAGGGGGCTGCAGGGGTGGCCTCTGCGAGAAGAGGTCAGAGGCTGCCTAGACATAGCCGGTTCCAGCCAGCTCCACTGCAGGACACAGCTGAGCCCATCAGAGAAGCTGGTGGTGCCTCTCTGAAAGCATGTTTAAGGAAGGGCAAAATGCTGTACAGCGGAGTGTGTGTGGTGGGAGGGAGTGTGAGAAACAACCCTGTGAACACCAAGGTCAAAGAAGAAGGAGGGGGAGGAGGTGCTCCAAGCACCAGAACAGGCAATTCCCCACAGCGTAAGGAAGAGGACCATGGTGGAGCAGGCAATTCCCTGCAGCCCATGGAAGAGGACCATGCCGGAGCAGATATCCATACTGCAGTCTGTGGAGGACCCCACACCGGAGCAGATGCACTGGAGCAGACCCCACACTGGAGCAGCTCATTAAGGAGCTGTGGCCTGTGGAGAGCCCACGCTGGAGCAGGTTCTCCTGGCAGGAGCTGTGGCCTGTGGAGGACCCACACCAGAGCAGATTTATCCTGAAGGACTGCAGCCTGTGGAGAGGACCCATGCTGGAGCAGTTCTTGAAGGACTGCATCCCATAGGAAGGACCCATGCTGGGGCAGGGGAAAAGTGTGAGGAGGGAGGAGAATCAGAGAGGAACTGTTATGAACTGACTGCAACCCCCCATTCCCCCTGCACCGCTCAGGTGGGGGAAGAGAGGTAGAGGAGTTGGGAATGAAGGAGCGAAAATGAGCTTGGGAAAAAGGGTAGGGAGAGGTGTTGTAGTTTTTGTCTGTTTCTCAACTTCCAACTCTTTTAACTGGTAATGGCTTAAATTAATTTTCACCAAGTTGAATCTGCTTTGCCCATGATGGTAATTGGCAAGTGATCTCCCTGTCTTTATCTTGACCCACGAGCTTTTAATTTTCTTTTCTCCCCCCTGTCCCATTGAGGAGTTGGAGTGAGAGAGCAGCTGGGTGGGGGTCTGGCAGCCAGCCAGGGTCAACCCACCACAGTTCTTTAGTACATTTGAGTATTTTTTTAAAACTTAGTATGTGGTTCTTTAACTGGGTGTGTCTTTTGAACAATTTATTTATCGAAGTAATGATAGCATTGTTCTTTATGTTTCTTATAAAGGAAAATCAACTGTATTATGATCTAGCAACTGGAATTTATTACTACTGTGATGTGGAAAGTGGCAGATACCAGTTTCATTCATGAGTGGATCTGCAGTCTTATCAGGCCTCTGGTACTCAGCACACCAAGGATAAAAAAGGGAAAAAGAAGAGAAGAGAGCCAGAGTGGATGACTGCAAATGAGTATAAGGTAACTTTAGAACTGATAGATAGGAAATGCAAAACCTGGTTTTTTTGTTGTTTTTTTTTTTTCTTTCATGATACAACTTACAGGTTGTGGGGTTTGTTTTTTATTTAGAGGATGTATGCTTATTTTCTGAAGGATTCAAACATCTTTAAACTATATACAGCAGGTTGCTAAGATGTAGTTAGTGTTAATCACTCAACAGAAAAGTTATTTTAAGGATGAAACCTTAAACTTGGATTCCCTCACTTTTTCAGTTTTATTTTATTACAATATAACTGTATAGGTCTCTAAATTTGAGTGTCAGTGAAGCTCTCTGATTAGCAAGCACACCGGAATGAATTTAGGCTAATGTGTAGACTGGATTTACATCAGAAATTCAGTGTTACCTCAGTGTCTTGGTTTTGGGTTTTGTCGGTTGGTTTTTTGGGGTTTTTTTGGGGGGGGTTTGTTTTTTTTTTTTAATTCACATGATGAATCTAAAAATGAAGGAAGGTTTTGAAAACTCACACACACACCATCCCTTCTCTGTGACTCTATTCCAAAGCTCATTCCATTGACATTTTACTGTATCTCTACCATCATTTGGGATTGAAATGTTTGTGAAGTTATAATTCTTTGCATATTATGCTCTCCTATTGATATTTTATTTGGTCAATACATTTTTGTTGTCCATAGTGTGTGAATAAGCTGTACATCTTAATAAATGCCCGTTGTAATTAACTTGTATTTTAAGTTATAAAAAACATAACTTCCTTTCTGTTGTTTTCCAATTGCTAAGAAAGCATACCGTATAATACATAGTGAGTGCCTTGAAAAGTGTTACTTGCTCCTAAACACTGGAAGTTCTATTGTAACATAACTATTAAACCTCAAGAAGCATTTTCTTAACACTATTATTGATGTTGAATCAAATTTGTATGGTCCTATTCTGCAAATTTATTTTATTACTTAAGATTTAATTGAATGTATCGATTCCTTTAGTTTGCAGTGCCCCTTAGTTTGCATTTTTTAAAGCTATTGCTTTAACTGTTGCATAATTTCATTATATAGGCCTCAGCCAAGCTGACTGGTTGAAATCTGAAATAATTACGTTAGTGTACAAGTACTCTTACCTAATAGTTACATAGCGTCGATACAGAGTTGAAAAATTTTGTATCAGGAGCGAGGTTGTCTTAATGTAAACAGTTTCCATTTTTAAATCTTTCAGAACCAGTGAAGGTAGGTTAGATGGATGGGGTAGTTGATTGATTATGGATTTTATATATAAATTGTGGCTAATATGGGAATTTCTACTCTTTGAGAAAACGTCACGTGAACCATTCCATTTTGAAAGCTTGAGGTAAATACTTAGCAACACTAAGTATAACGATCCTTTAGACTTAAGAGAGGGGAGCTAATGCAGTTGAAGCTAGGAGTTTTACCAGCATCCGAGTTCTGGGCATGCTGTGTGCAACTACTGAATTAGCATTCTGCCACTCTCAAAAGGTATTGTTAATACAGAATTTTATTCATCATGTGTCAGGAAAGCAATATGGAAAACTTGTAGGAATGAGCCTTTATCATATAGTGCAATTAATAAATCTAGTTCTGTTGTGAACTGTTACATATTGACCTAAATCTACAAGTGTATTTATAAAAGTTCTGTGGCATATATAGCTCTGACCTAGCAAATAACGTTGACTACTCTTTGGGATCCCATCACCATCTGCTTCTGTCATCTGATTATACTGCAAATAGCTACTTGTCTTTAGCTTATTTTATATTGATAAAATATTTATGTAGATGATCTTGTTAACAAATCTTTTTGTGTGAAGCTTGCACAGTCACAAGGTAGGAGGTAAACATCCACTTTTTATGATGTGTTTTATTGATAGTGAACTGAGTACTTTGCTTTATTTGTGAATTAATTTGTTCGACCAACAAGATAACAGGAAAAAAATTTAAAACAGATTCTATAGTGCACAGTCTTTGCATCTGTGAACAGTAAGTGAAGGGTAGTGTCATAGTATGACATGTTTTAAAACAAAAAAGGGAGAATACAAAGTGAAACTTAAAACAATTACTTTCCACTTTAAACTTCAAAAAGAATAGAAAGCCTTTTTGTCAGTGCACTTTTGTGTAAATGCACTGTTAGATTTAGAAAAAAACCAAAGCACCTTACTGTCATATCTTACATAGCTGAGTTAAAATACCTTATTGTTGTGTGGTTCTTATCATATAAGAAATTCATTCATTAGTTTAAAAAAAAAGTTACATTAGAATAAAAGATTATACATTTTTCTGTTGTAAAACTGAAAAAATAGTTCATTAGCTGCACAATCCAGTTCATAGATGCATGGTATTTCTTGGCAGTATTATTGTTGTCCAGTTTTGTCTGGTATTGTTAAAGGCACTAATTAGTTCATGCTAGTTATTGTATTATATACATCCTAAAACAAAACCAAAAATGTCTGGTTTTAAGTAGAACTTTGTAGTTAAAGTGTTGTCTGTTGAAATGCTTTCCTGCATACTAATGTTCAGCCTTCTCCCTTTTCCTTCTATTCCCTCTTCCACTCTTGACCAAAAAAAACAAACAAACAAAAAAAAAAAACAACAAAACAAACTATCCCTAAATACTGATTAAATTATTAAAGTTGCTACAATTATTTTGAAGATTAGTATTTCATTATTGCTTTTCCCAATGGGTTACTTATTAAATTCTGCTGCTAGCCTGAAAAATGCCTCCAAACATTATCTAATTTCTCGACCAAAGTAGGTTTTACTCTACTTTCTTTTTCTACAGCTGGTACAAGTAGGAGAATGGTTTGGTTTTTTGTCTGGTCTGCGGACCACTAACAGTGGTAAATAAAGCAATACCAGGGTCTAATTCTGGGAATATGTCAAACCCCCCCAAACATTATTATTCCTGGATGAAGATTAGGTGGTTTATAAGAATATGCATGTGAAGCAGGGGAAGATATTGAGCAGTAGATATAGGACCTCAAGTACACAGCACCTGTTAAACTTGTTTTCTTTCTTTTTCAATTAATGTATTAAATGTAAACAAGTATTGATAGCTATTCAGTATTACTTATAAGTTGTCAAATACAAGAAATAAGGAAACTTAGTAGCTGTGTGTGTAGCTATACAGTTCTTACAAAAATTGCATGTGATTTTTGAATGACTCCTATTTAAACCAAATTTAATCTTTTTTCTTTCTTTTTTTTTTTTTTTTTTTTTTAATCTAAAAAAGACTGTAACTGAGCCAATCTGTTAATTTTCTGTTTCTGGTCACTGGGTTTTTTTCTTTTAATTTGCAATTTGGTTTGTAGCCATTGTGAAGAATTTGATGTGCTCAGCTATCTTACATATAGTATCTATTTAGAATTAGTACTTTGGGATACTTAACACTACACAAATAGCAAGTGTATTCTCCACAAATATTTTGGTGTTCTTCAAAAGGCAATATAAATCTGAGAATCTAAAGAATAAAATTAGTCTGTTAAAATATTATTGTATTTCTAACAAGCTGAATTACCAAACAAGAAAATACTAGTGAGCTTCTGCTAAAATGAATGTATTTCTAATTGCAAAAAAAAAATGGAGGGGAACTCGCGCGCTTAGTATCTCCTAAGGAATGTTCCTGATTTATATAAGAACTTTCTTTAAAGAGATTCTTTTCAGTCACCAAACTTCTATATTACAAATAGTTTTCTTTTGACTTGTGAAACTAAGCATACTGCCCACATGCTTGCTTTTAATAGACGATCAGGATTTTTATTTGCCGGGATAAAGTATTAGATAGCCTATGTGCAGCTCGATTAAGGAGGATGGGTGGAATACTTTGGAATTTTCAGGCATCAGTTCAGTTCTGATTTCTTCTTGTAGTGGTAGGCCAAAAAAAGTGGGGCAAGAAATATCATAATTATCTCCTGCAAGAGAGAAACCTTTAAATAAGTAAATTTTGAAAAGTTTAAAAAAAAAAAAAAACCACCACAAAAAAAACCCCCAAACAAACAAAACCCAAAAAAAACCAAAAACCAAACCACCACCCCAAAAACAAACAAACAAAAAACCCCAAAACCAACAACAAAAAAAAACCACCACAAAAAAAAAAAAACCCAAAAGGTGGCATAAATGATAATGCGATCCCTGGGCCAATATCAAGATCCAGCATTTCCATACAGGGTGGGGAGTAGACTGTGTGCAATAGTGATCGTGTAGTTCTACTTGCTGGATTGGGGCTGTTTGAAATAAAATTTATTAGACAGTAGTTTAAGAATAAATTGTAAAAATAATTTCTGGGGGAAAAAAAGTCATATGTCAGAGCCTGCATCTAACTTTTGCTACATATTTCAACATGGTGCTCAAAATTCACTTCTGCCATATTCTTTTCCATTATAGAAACATCCTAGCTACTTCTGTAGGAAAGACAAGGCTTTTGTAGTAGTATTTTCCATAGAACTCTTGAAGCAGTGACTTTTATTTTTTTTATCACATGTAGTTTACTTTTTGCTGATACTCGTCCCATCTTTAGGTACATCAGTTGACAGAAACCATGGCTAATCTGAAGATTTCTTCTTTTGGATTGGCAGCTTCTGGTGAAGGTAGAGTTGAGACACCAAACACATTAGTCTGTGGATGTTTACCTTTAACCTTGATATTTTTATTAAAGGAAAAATAATATCTAGTAGTTGATGTTTAGATACCTATTTTCCTAAAGGAATTAATAAATTTTTTGCAGCTATTTGATCAAAATCAGTTCATCTACAAAGTAAGTTTGAAATATATTTGAAACACTGTATAAGTAAAACATCTGAAGAAAACTTTGATGGTATTCTAGAATACTTCAGAAAAGGCATGTTTAGCATCACTGTATTAATGTAGGGTGTCATGACTAAACAAACTACACATTCTTTAGATAAGACAAATTTATACTTCCTGTATTTCAGAGCCGTCTGCCAGTGTATAAAATGGCTTCTTTATGATATAGGAAGAGCTTTACTCTTTTTATGGCTTTTAATTAGATTTTTGCATTGGAAATTTGAGTATTGTGTAGGGTGGAAGACAGTAACTGGAGTACTTGTGAAATGGTGCTAGCAAGTGAAAGCTTAGTCATCTGCATGAAAGAGCTATCTTCAGCTGTTTGAAAATGTTTGTTTCTTTAGTAAAATACTGAATTTCAGATTAATATTTCAAATTGAGAGAGTCAGTGCTAAAGATTTAACATTCAGCCCTTTAGATTAGGGTGTTGAGTACCCATGATTCCATTAAGTCACCTACTGAACTTCCACCAAACCAAGAAGCAACAGACTATGCATTTCTGAAAAGTTGCTTATACATATGTTTTGTATAAATTGATTTAGAAAACAATACAGTTTAATTAGTGCATTTCTTAAAACTAAACTAGCTATGCTCACAATAACTTTTAAGTTCTAATTTGTAGGCATGCTGAAGAGTTGCATGAACATGCATGTCAATCAGGCATAATACAGAAAAATGAGAAGTTTTGAAAGAGAAAATGTCTTGCTCTGTCACAGTAAAGCAAAAAGTATAGTTAAATGCTTAAAATATTTTTATTTTTTTCTTAAAAAAACACTTCTGTTACTATGATTATTCATGTATATATTGTAAGTAGGTCAGTCCGCGCTTCAGAAGGTCTTTGTAATGAGTAGTTTGTGACCTATTCTTTATAAAGCAAAACCATCAGTTCCTGTCATATGAACATGATTTGTAATTCTTAAAAGATCACTCCTCATGAGATACATAAAAATAACATGCTGATCCTGAACCATTTCACTTGCACCTTTGGCTGTCTTTGTCAGGGATGCAGAAATATTCTATTCTAAACATGAACCGACTCAACCCTGTAGTTAAGAAATAGTTTACTATGGATCAGATTCATCCCACCTCTCAACTTTACTCATGCTTAGTGAGAGAAAAGCCAGAGATCATGTGATGATACCTAGTAGATACAAAGTTTTTTTCAGAGCTGAATCACATAGAGGCAGTCCCTATCCAACATATGACTTTAGGTCTACTGACTGTTAAGATATATTAGGCAAAGTAACATACAAAGAAAAGTACGTGCCTAGTATCATGGTGTAACAGACATGGTTATAATGAGCACATCCTTGCATATTTTGTGTGATGTGTCATGAGTTTGGGATGAAGAGTTAAATATCCTGCCGTTGAGAAATTAAGTGTGTTGTTAGTATTTGTTAGGTCGTTCAGGATAATATTTACTGAATATTCTGCTTACTGCTGGTTCCTTTTTTTTAAGCAGTAGCTATATGGAGGCAAGGTATTGGTGCTGTTTGCGTAGTTACACTTTCATACATGCTACGTATGTTCTGTGTTAGTACTAGTCATCATATATAATGGAAAAGGATTTTTTCAGCACAAGTAAAGACTCATTCAAATGCTTTATGAATACATTCAGCATCCCCAGGCTTAATGTTTAGACATCGTCAAGATGTGCATTTTAATACAGATCTGTGAAATCATAAAGGGCTCAAAATCCATATTCTTTAGGAAAGCAATTTTTAAATCCTCAATTTTGTACAAGGATTTCTAAACTTATTTATAGCTAGAACATTCCATGAGCTTAATTAAAAGTTTAAAGTTAGTAATTTCTTCCCTCCACACCCCCCTAAAAAAAACCCTTTGCTTCCAAGGTCCTGAACTTGCAAAGGAGTCTGTTATTGTAACTCTTTGCCAGAAATAAGTTTCCATGCTTGACTTCAGTGGAACAAAGCAGATTGCTGTTTGTGGCATCAAGGCTAAGGTTCAAGGAATCTGCATCTTGCTGATTAAAGTGTTTAAACAAGAGCTACATTATGCAGGTATTCAGCTAATTTATCATATGTGTTTCGCCTAACTTGATTCCAGTTGATCTCAATAGGAGAAATAGTGGACCCAGAATGGTAGAAAATGAACTCTGACGTTATTCATGTTAGTTTGAATACAAATAACTATGCTTTCTGTAACAATTTCAGTAAGCGCTTTGTGTCCTAATTAAATATGTAAATAGGGCCATTACCTCTCAGACTGACTTGTGGGTTTTTTTTCACTTCCACAAATGTACTGAGTCATTTTGACTTGTTTGTATGTAAGATTACAGTTTAGGCAGAAGGAGTATGTGAAGATTACGTTTATATCAGTACTTAATAACAGAACTATTTAGTTTATTTGCTTTATTAGGAGATGATTGTAGTAATAGTGGAAAAAATACAGAAACTGCTGAGAACAAGCTTAATGGTCATATTGGCAGAATGTATGTACAGAATCTTTGTTCTGTCTGTAAGTGTTTTTTAAAATTCCTGTTTTCAACCCAGAACAAAGAGTCTACTCTTTAGCAGGCAGGCTTTGAAACACCTTTTTATTTTCTAATTTAGAATATCTGAAGTGATGCCAAAAATGAGTATCACTGGATTCACTGTGGAGAAAGAGCTGAGTGGTTGGAGCGTTATACTTGGGCATCAATGTGTCACAGTCATCTGTTGCTTTGCCTCAGTTGTGAGCAGAGCATTTAGTTTCTCTGTTTTCAGACTAGATTAGCAAAACTTTGGTAGCTCACAGTATTATGGGTTAGAAATTGCAGAGCACCTTGGTATGAATGGTATCGATCTAATATCCATGCCAAATATAAATATAGACAAAGATAAATATACTGGAAAAGATCACTGGTAAAAGCTATAACTAGATTTGCTAAAAAGGCTTCTAATGGAATTATGTGTCTGACGTATGAACTGTGTAGTCTTACTTTTGGCTAGATTATTACATCTCTTAGTTAAAATAAACAACATAGGCAGTGGCCTTGTGATCCTGTTCCTTCCTAGTTACAATACTTAAAGGATTCAGGGAGGAGGACTAGTGCATTGTAGAGAAACCCTAAACAGAGTCCTTCAGTCTTGAGGTCTTTTAAATTTTGCTCATTATTCCTGAGAATCTGCTGTCTTATTGAAAGTGTTTTAAAAGTACACTGTAAAGTCCTATCCAATAGCTTGACTACTGGGCTGAGAGGAATTCTTGTGTTTGTCTTGCAGCTGTGCCACTGATGAGTTTTTACAATTTTGAAAACTGAAAGTGCTTTAATTTCCATGGCGTTAACATTCACATTAATTCATGTATCTTGAAATGTAAAATGCTCTATATGAAAACTTACTGAAAAAAGTCAAGCATATTTTTTATTTTAACTGCTGTGTTGCAATATTTGGTACAGTTCAGGGCAATTGAACGCATTCATTCTGAACCTAAGATGGCAAATAATTTTATAATAAAATCTGAGATTTTTTTTATTTATCTTTTAAAGCCATTTGTGTGGGTTTTTTTTGTTTTGTTTTTTTTTTTAGCTGGTCATCAGGGTTAATAGATTTGAGAATTACATTTTCAAGGTACTCTGCCGAAATTGATGTGAAACTTTAGATTTTTTTCAGTTCAAAAAATGTTGATGGTCTCTTTTTCTGCTCATGAAATCAAGTGGCGATGGAAGAACCTGCAATGATCTAATCTGTCTGGTGTGCAGTGGAGAAATTTGTTGCAGTAGAAAATGGATTCTCAGTAGAATTGTTCCACATAGCATAAATTAAACTTAAAAGTTCTCTACAGTATCTTGATATGAAAGGCTTTGTTAAAGTTGCAATTTTGAAAGGATGAAGAGCAGGTCGTTAGGCGAGCATGGGTGGGCATTCCAGATATTCGGGACCATTGTGGAAAAAAATGAGAAGACAAAACCAGGAGTAAGATATGATGAAGATCAATTAAAGAACTTTTAAACAAGTTGCAAGAATTGAGTAAGAGAGGGAAAGAAGTAAGTGTCATAAAAGCAAAACTGGAAGATATTCGAGATGGTGTACAAATTTGAAAGTGAGGACAAAGAACTTAAGTTTTGCGTGAGAAAAGAGGAAGGAGTAAGTGAAGGTTAGAAGAGGAGTGCAGTCACATTTTCCCAAATAGAAGACGGTCTCAGTCATGTCTAATAGGATGTGAAAATGTTTCTACTGAAATGTTCTGTTGACTGCATGCGCAAAACTTTCTGGAAATTTAACCATTTCTTAATAGTTGTAAAATAATTCCTAGTGAAGGATTTAATTCCAGGCTGATAGCAGACTTTAGAATAACTCAATCTGTAAAGAATGTAACATTCCTCAAGTCTGATTTCTATAACTTCTCTCCAGGATTTGGACACAGAAGAGCAGAAATCATCTAACAGTCTGAATTGCTTTTCCACTACTGAGCAAGTAAGTTCTACTGAAGAAGAGGAGTCTTCAAATGTAAGAAAGATGACTAAAATGGACACAAAAACACGAAACAGTCTAACAGCCAAAGAATCAATTTCTACAGACAATATAAATTCACATTCATGCAAGAGTACACCAGATACTGCAGCATATACAGACACAGTAGACAAAGTGAGCCAGAAGAAGGTGAAATTGCAGATTGTGAATGCAAAGCCTACAGCAGTGAGGACGAAGTAACAAGTGAAGAAAGGTGCTGATTCAGACTCGGAAAATGAAGGTGAATTATTGTGGCTTTTATGTACGATATTACTGTATTTTTCCAGGAGCCCATTAAGAACAAACTACAAGAAAACAGTTTGGATAATTAAAAATAAATAAATAAAAGCATCTAACTTGAGATACTTTTTAATTCAAAAGTGCTATATGTTACCAGTATTTTTTTTTCCTTCTCTTCTCTTGCGCAGTAGTCCGAAGTAAGTAGTGCTGTTTTTGTAAAAGCTGTTTAGAGGTATAACTTCCTGTGCTTGTGTAGAAACCTCGGTGGTAGAATAAGATTTGTTTAGATTAGGATAGTGACAGGAGAAAAAAAAGTCTATTGCTAAATAGAGATTCTAGTACAGACCTCACAGTAATTCTGTATATTAACTCTCTTCAATTAATGTATAATATTTCTGATGCTGTTCATAAACAATCATGTATAATTCAATGTAAGATGAATCCACTGTGGTGAAAAGGATGAATGTGGAGTACTCAGTACTATTTGAAATCCTATTTTGTGTGTATTCCAGTGGCAATATGTAAGAAATGGGTATAGAGAGGAAACCTGTATGCTCTTTTGTACCAAAGAAAGTATTCTCTTAGGTCCTTAAGACCTACTCAAGAATTGAATGATCTCTTGCACAAAAAACCAAAAACCCCAACAAAAAAACCCAACCAAACCTGAAAAGCTTAATGCAACCAATTGGAACTATGTACATGCAAAGGATATTCCAAATCTCAGAATGAAATACAACCTGTGCCCTGCTCACAGTTAAACAGTCTGTTTCTTCTACTTTCATTACTGTACTTACTCAACTACTCGGATTCTGATTGATTAATGCCATTCAATATGTGCTTGCTACCATCAGGCTTTCAGATTAAATTTCCTTCTCTTACTATTTTCTAATAATCAACTCTGCAATAATGCTGGAGTAATAAAAACTGGAGACAGTTTTTTTCCTCCTAGTGTCTTCCCATCTTGCCCTGTGTATTCCTGGCTGAGATCATTGGAGACTGTTTCTGCAAATGTACATCCAAGAACAGAATTCATATAGCTGTTGGGATAGAATTACTTAACAGATACCAAGGCAAAAGAGCATACACAGCTGTAGGCTCATCTATTATTTCTTCTTATTTGTATTGGTGCATAGTGCTAATAAGAGTTAAAAATTAGTAAAAATACATTTGACAGAAATTATCAAATATAAAGTTTTATATGCATTAGGTTTGTGATGTAGGGAACAAAAAGGTGCTGCCTTTTCTCAAAGTAAAATTTTATTCAGCCAGTCACTCTAATCAGTTATGACTAATGGCCCATAAATTTATAGTATGCTAGAAAATTCTGTGAGTTTATTTTATTGCTGTAACTAAACAGTTGTGCACATGTAAATAATCAGAATTAGGAAAATTATTCTTAATACTTTAGTGTGCCTTTTAGCCTTTGAAACAGTACTCATCAAAGTTTTCTCTCAGATGTGCTTATACATTTCTTTTTCTAAAAGTTGCATAGGATTCAGCTAGATAATGGCTGAATGTATATCAGTTGTTTGGAAACTATGGGCTATAGGGGTAAAACTGTAACTTGTTGGTAGTAACAATATTTTTTTTATAACTATAGATGAAGAAAAGATCTGGCCTCCTTGTATCAGAGTAATTGTAATAAGATCACCAGTTCTACAGACTGGATCACTTTATATTATCACAGCTGTGAAACCTGCTACAATTGGAAGGTAAAACTGAATAGAATTTTTTTTATATATATATATATATATAAAAAAAAAAACTGTACCTGGCTTTGGAAGCTGGGGAAGCCACTCAAGATTGTTTGTCCCTACTTGTCCTCCTAGTGTGCAGCAGCTGTGAGTTAGATTAGCCCACAGTAAGACATTTAAGTCACGTCACATAACGTCATTTTTGCTGTGATGACAGCACACGCAGTTGATGTAGCTCAGCAGTCATGAAAATTTGTTAGTGATAACTTGATCTCGTGTCTAAGTCCTAATGGCAGCATAGCTGCAAGTCATTCTTTGAAAACTGTTGTTTTCTAGAAAGTAAGTAAATTTTTTTTTCTGGGCCACCAAGGTAACTTTTTCAGAAATGGAAGAATACACTTCAGAAATTCAGGATCCCAAGAAAGCATATCCTGGACTTCCTCACACATTCAAATTCCAGTAGGATTGATCCATCATTTTGAAATGATAAGTTGGGTTTTGTGCTAGCCTGTGTGCTAGCCTGTATACATTCTTTCAGTTCTGATGTTTAACAAATTAAAAAATCTGGTTTGTTCATCATAGATGATGAATGCATGAAGAGTTTAATGATGAATTAATGCTTTCTTCAGTATTTACTGAAAACCTCACCCCTTTTCAGCTGCTTTTAACTAATGCTGATAGATGTGTTTTAATTTGCTCTTACAGCTGGAGTTTTCTAGGTGCATTTATGTGAAGTTTAACTTTTGACAAGTCTTCTTGCAATTTGCATATAGGTCCTTTACTAGCTGCATTGCTTCTTCATTCCCTAGTATAAGAAACTAATACACAAATCCCTTCTTCCTCCTGCAGTGATTTTGACAAAAAAAATCTATATAGATTACTCCTTCATTGCTTGTATTACCTGCCTAATGCTACCAAGAATTCTACTTCAGTATTGAAGACTGATACCAAGATGCACTGAAGAGCTTGAAGGATTGTGGGGGGTTGACCTTGGCTGGATGCCAGGTGCCCACCAAGCCGCTCTATCACTCCCCCTCCTCAGCTGGACAGGGGAGAGAAAATACAACAAAAGGCTCGTGGGTCGAGATAAGGACAGGGAGATCACTCAGCAATTACTGTCACAGGCAAAACAGACTCGACTCGGGGAAATTAGTTTAATTTATTGCCAATCAAAAGTCAGAGTAGGATAATGAGAAATAAAACCAAATCTTAAAACACCTTCCCCCCACCCCTCCCTTCTTCCCAGGCTCAACTTCACTCCAGATTTTCTCTACCTCCTTTGCCCCTGAGTGGTGCAGGGGGATAGGGAATGGGGGTTGCAGTCAGTTCATCACACGTTGTCTCTGCCATTCCTTCCTCCTCACACTCTTCCCCTGCTCCAGCGTGGGATCCCAACCACAGGAGACAGTCCTACACGAACTTCTCCAATGTGGGTCCTTCCCATGGGCTGCAGTTCTTCAGGAACTGCTCCAGCATGGGTCCTTTCCACAGGGTGCAGTCCTTCAGGAATGGAATGCTCCAGCATGGGCTCCTCTCTACAGGGCCACAGGTCCTGCCAGCAAACCTGCTCCAGCGCGGGCTCTCCACAGGGTCACAGCCTCCTTCAGGCACATCCACCTGCTCCAGTGTGGGGTCCTCCACGGGCTGCAGGGTGGATATCTGCTCCACCATGGACCTCCATGGGCTGCAGGGGGACAGCCTGCTGTCTCACCGCGGGCTGCAGGGGAATCTCTGCTCCAGTGCCTGGAGCACCTCCTCCCCCTTCTTCTTCACTGACCTTGGTGTCTGCAGAGTTCTTTCTCTCACATATTCTCATTCCTCCTCTCTTCTGGCTGCTGTTGCACAGCAGTTTTTCCCCCTTCTTAAATATGTTATCCCAGAGGTGCTACCACCGTTGCTGATTGGCTCAGCCTTGGCCAGCGGGTCTGTCTTGGAGCTGACTGGCACTGGCTCTATCGGACATAGGGGAAACTTCTGGCATCTTCTCACAGAAGCCACCCCTGTAGCCCCCCCTGCTACCAAAACCTTGCCACACAAACCCAATACAAGGATGCGGAGTTCAGGCTATTGTTTACAGGCCTTGTATGAGATTAAAAGTTCAGATAGAAATATCAGGTTTATTGATAAAGCTGTACCTTTAATTTTTTAATCTTATATTCATTGCCTGCTGTTTAGATTATGGTTTATAGATGGACGAAGGGATGTGAAGTAAGTCTTTACCTTGTATATATTGCAACATAGTACTTTTACATCTGTAAAGCTCCATAATAGCTCAGAAGAGAAACACAGTATTAAGGTTCAGCTAAAATACACCTTTTGTAAGCCACTATTAGAACTATTTCTACTTTGTTGTGATTTATGTATCAACTTGCCTTTCCAGAGAAAAAGATGCTGGGCACACGCTTCAGATTCCTGAAGTTGGAGTCAGTAAGGTAACTCTTGTTTCTGTCTGCCGAAATGTAGATCAGCATATGGATGAAGCTGTAGATTTTATTGCTTTAAATTTTGCTAAATCTTATGTTAATTTTTTAAAAAAAAAAAAAACAACTTTTAGAATGAGATGTTGTTTTAGCCACTTCTTTGAAGTTAGAGAAAGTAAAAGATACGATATTTTACTGAATGGGAATTTAATGCAAACAGCAGTGTGATTTCAAAGTCTAGAAAAGCTAATTTTTTTTTAAATTGGAGTCTTAGTGTAATGCGCAGTAAAAAATTATACTTTGAATCTTGAATTTCTTAGTTATTGAACTTGAGGAAAATATATTATTGTGTTAGGTATTAATCATATTATAAAATATTGATGTCAACTAGCTAGAACTTTGTTATAAAGTAATCCAGTCCTTGTAGTTGAGCTTAGAGCAACAGGTTTTGTTTTATTTTTCTTCAACTGTCTAAATATGTAAGTGATGTACAGGGAGTTTGAAAATTTAACAGAATTTTTTTGTGACAGATTGTAATGGATTTTTTTTTTTTTCTGGTTAAGAGGGATTAAAAATAAATTATGTACTCTGTTTTGCTAACTATTTTAACACAGACCATAAATATAGCACTCTTAATAAAAGAAAATGTAAATTGACAAAGACATGTCATCCAAACAAAAAAAAATTGATAAAAACATCTGCAAATTGCAAGTATCTGAAATATGCTTTACTATGTCTGTTCCAGATGATAGTTCTGATTGATCAGCCATGTACCATATTTTATACTGCACAATTTCCAGAGAAAATCTTTCCCTGCTGTTAATGACTTTTTCAGGCATGTATTTGAAATTGGGTGTATAAAGCAGCCAAAGGGTTTTTATTTTTCTGTAATGTTACCATTTTCTCCATTGCTTCTTGTATGGATAACAATATTTATTATATAATTATTTGTGGGTACCTGAGTTGCTTTGAAATACCTTTCATTAAAATAATTGACTGTCTGCATAAGAAATTTCACTCTGCAGATGAGGAATCCAAGGCAGGAAGATAAATGACATATCTGTAGAAACAAAAAGTTACCACTGATTTGTTTTCCTCACTATTCATAGTTGATAGTTGTGGACCACTTTGGCATTTGCTTTCCTTAAATGTAAAGTGAGATTTAAAGAAACAAAATTACACCCTGCAGATTTAGCATCTTAAGTAGTTTTGGATCATCCTATTCAATAAAACAGAGAAAGAAATTAAATTATTTATTGAATGAGCTAGTCAGTCTTTCCACCATTATGGGAGTATTCCCGTTGTAAATATATGCTAGCCAATCTACAAAATATTTCTTTTTTTTTTTTTTTTAAATTAATGAATGTAGCAACTGCTCTTGCTCAAAGATAAGGGATTTGGTTTTAAATTATCACTTTCTTCCCAGATTGACTGTTGTTTTTATTTCTTCTACTATAGCAAAAGGGATCTTTGCTTGTCAAATTTGAAACTGTCATTTTTTTAGACTTCTGGGTTTTTTTACTGGGAGTCTTAGTAGGCTGCAAAGTTGATATTTTGGTTTGCTTAGTGGCCGTTTTTGGAGGTAGTGTATGTGTGTGTGAGTTTGGCCTGGACTTGTTTTCTGTGTTCTATCTGGGCTTGAGAGCAATACCTATATAGAATTGTAACCAAAAAAAAATTAGACTGCTAGTCTTAATATCAGAAAGGAGATAAAAGGAACAGCAAATGATGGATAATAATTGTGTCCTGGGCATTAAGATGCAGGTGAAAGTGAATTACATTAAATTTACTAAAACACAGCATTTAGTCAGCTATTTCAGATATGAAAGACCAAGTAACCTGAAACTGTAGAATGAGATCGGATTTTTTTTAATTGCATTTCTTTCAGCATCTTTTTTTGATGCACTCCAGAAAGAGAAAAATTGAGTGCTATAACATACCTTACAAGAAAAAAGCTTTTTATTTATAAGAACAGTTAAAAATGCTTTATTACTGTATCTTGCAGTCCTTTAAGTAAAGCATACTTGCCACATTGGAGTGGAGTGCCACATTGGAGTACCTTTTCAGTACTGAATCAGTTTATGGTCAAAATAGTTATATTATTAATAGAATACTTTAGCTCATGTTGTTGTGGCCCATTCATTTACATTTCAAATAGATGAAATCATAAGGCATGGAATACTCTATTAACTTAGAGTACCAGATCCACTCAGTTAAAAGGCCCCAAAATACATTCTGAAATCTTACTGTAAAAATGCATATAAATTGCGAAGTATTTGTTTAATGAGAACATTTCACTTAGGGTTCTATTTATCAGTTCCATGCAGAAGTATATTTTGACCACTGTCCTGGTTTTGGCTGGGACAGAGTTAACTCTCTTCTTAGTAGCTGGTACAGTGCTGTGTTTTGGATTTAGTGTGAGAATGATGTTGATAACACACTGATGTTTTAGTTGTTGCTATGTAGCACTTATCTTAAGCCAAGGACTTTTCAGTTTCCCATGCTCTGCCAGCAAGCAGGTGTGCAAGAAGCAAGCAGGTGTGCAAGAAGCTGGGAGGGAGCACAGCCAGGACAGCTGACCCGAACTAGCCAAAGGGGTATTCCATACCATGGAACGTCATGCCCAGTGGTTAGCTCAGTTGGTTAGAGCGTGGTGCTAATAACGCAAAAAGCTCACGGGTTCGATCCCCAAATTTCCAGTATATAAACAGGGGGGAGTTGGCCGGGAGGTGCGGATCGCGGCTTGGGAACTAACTGGGCATCAGTCAGCGGGTGGTGAGCAATTGCATTGTGCATCACTGTTTTGTTTTGTTTTTTTTCTTCCCCCCTTCCTTTTTTTGTTATTCCTTTTCGTTACTCATTATTATTATATTTCATTATTACTATTGTTAGTATTATATTTTACTTTAGTTATTAAACTGTTCTTATCTCAACCCACGAGTTTTACTTTTTTTTTTCCCTTTCCTCCTCCTCACCCCACTGGGAGGGGGGAGGGGGAAGCGGCTGCGTGGTGCTTAGTTGCTGACTGGGGTTAAACCACAACAGCCATGATTTGCAAAATTATGTTCTTGTGGATCAAGGCAGTCAGAATGGAACAGTCGTTAATGGAAATCAGATTCTCCGGGTGAGTACTTGTTGTTATAATGCTGTGTATGTTGCAGAAAATGGCAGTCATGTGGTCATTTTAAATATGTTATGGCAAATCACTAACAACATCATTGTATGGTTTCTTTCATACATTAGTCTCTTCCTTGGTTCCCTTCTGTTTTTAGGGCCACTTGTAATACTTCATGTTTGGTTTATATTAGGAAAAATCCACTGTGGTTACAGTTGCTAGAGTGAAATACCCACTGTAGTTAAATATTTGCCTGCATTTGTGAGACCAAACTGAATCACTAAATTATGAGCAGTATTCATGAAATAGAGTTGGTGCCCTTCATTAGTAACTAATAAACATGGCTGCCAAAACTTTCTTTTGCTGTAGCCTAAACCAAAATGTGATCCCTACGTCTTGGAGCATGGAGATGAAGTGAAGATTGGTGAAACTGTACTTTCTTTTCATATACATCCTGGCAGTGATACTTATGATGGATGTGAACCACGACAAGTAAGAGCACATCTTCGCCTGGATAGGAAAAAGGAAACTTCTGGTTAGTCATGTTATCGCTGGATATGTTTTTTATTATAGCTCTTTACTTTATAAACATAATTACTTCAGATAGTTTTCTTACAATTTTCTTGTCAACAGGGAATAGTTCTATAATACGTGATGATGTATTTTCTTCTTGGTATGTGTCTGTGTAATAATGTTAGAACAAAATTTCTCACAGTTGTCTTATGTTTCAAAACATCGTTACATTATTAATTAGAAATTCAATCCTGTATTCTTCCTTTTAGTTTGCCCAGCACTTAGCAAAGAAGAGAGAGAGTTAGTCAGAAGAAAAGCATTAAAACAAATACGAGTATAATATGGTTTACAGGTGAGTTTACAGTAGAAATTGATTAAGTGTTTGAAGTCTGTGTCTATTCTGTGATTCCTATTTTAAGCCATAGACTTCAGTGAATAAGGAAAGTTTTCAAATGCACTCAAACTTGACCCTGGTGGTTTTACTCAGATTTGTCTTTTGTACATTAAATAATTGTTTTTTACAAACCTCTACAGAGAGAGATGATGATAACAGGGCATGGAAGTTCTGTTAAAATTTTAGGAAAAAATGATCAGTTCCAATGTGTACAAGATTCCTCATCCTTTTGAGGTTAAGATTTCTTAAGACATAGCTATTTTTATTTCTGCAAATTAAGTTAGCACTAAATTGCAGTGCTATGTTTTATTTGGAAAGGGAAAAATAATGAGCAACTGAAAAAATGATGGAAGGAAGAGGGAAAATTTTTAAGTTTTTATTTTAAGTCTGCTTTGCCATAGAAAAATGCCAACATGAATGTACAGGCTATATAGTATACAGGTATTCGAGTTACTTCTGTTTTAGAGATGATTTTAACTATGGGGTTGCATCTAGCACTTGTAATAAGTATTCATGTAGAAAACAGAATGCCATCGTTTCTCTCAAATTCTTCTGCTACTGAAATAACATTGGTATGGAATCTATACAAGTGCTTAGTTGTGTCATCTGTTCTGAAGAAATAGTTGCTGGAGAACAGGCTACATGTTTAAATAAAAAGTCAGTGGCATGTCCGTATGGTTTTCTGCTTAATATGGAGAGATTGATTCTTCATACCAAGAGAAGATTCAAGAGAATCTGTTAATTTATTTACAGCCTCTGTGAAATTTGGCAATTTGCATTATTATGTGATGGTGGTAATAACAAACTACTGAATGAGAACTATAGTTTTTTGTTATAAGATTTAGAATTAATGAAATAGGCTGAAGCTGTGCCTTACTTTTGGAGGGAAGCAGCGAAGTTATTGAAACTAAAGAATTTAAAGCCAGCTTTCTTTGCCTTGATGAAATTTAATCTGTTTGCAAAGAACGCAGAGTATGAAGACAACAAAGCAGTGAAGAATCCAAAGTACAGAGATAGAGCAGGAAAGCACAGAGACACCATTGGAAGTGAAGGAACCTTCCAGAGAGATGTTACTCCAGCTTCTGTCTATATGTAAGTTTGTTGGGGGGGGGGGGGGAAGGAATCCTCTGTGTCCTTCTCTAGTGAATCTTAAAAAATGATGATGCAGTAAGTATCAATTAGTTACTAGGATACAGTTTGTTAAATTATGAATTACCTGTATATAATGTGTTAGGAGAGCTAGAAAATACTCAAGTTATTCTCGCTTCCCAGTTCATATGCTATTTTTATTAATTCCTCACATTCCATACAGAATTCAACTTGGCAGTAAGGATGCTTACCAACTCAAACAATCAGGGAATTCCCCAGCTGCACTATTGACACCTTCAATAGTGTCTATTTTTCAAGTGCCTCAGTTTCTATTTTCCTGTCCAGTCCCAGCAATAGCACACATGCAAATTTTTTACCTGCAGTTTCTTTCACTGTCAATATCCAGCCTATCATAGGATATGCATTTACATACCTCTTAAATGACACTTATTTTAATCTTCCTCTTTAATTATTCCTCTGCTTCTGTAGTTGCTTTTTTGTTGTGTGTGTGTTTGGGGTTTTGGGAGGTTTGGGGGGTTTTTTTTGTTTTGTTGTTTTGGGGGGTTGGTTTGTTTGTTTTTAAGAAACATGAACTTGTAGGTGATTGTAAGTTAGTAAAAGGAAGTGTGAGACAATGAAATATGTGCATTAGGATGATTTGGTGGTGAGGTAGTGATAATGCCTTTTCCCTAGTGCAGTTGATTTGCACCCACCTATGCTGTATCTTTTAACTCCTAAAGTAAGCAAGCAGTTCAGAGGGAGTTTTAAGAAAGTTGGTATTGACCAGAGGCTTGGCATAGCTTTGGTAACCGAAGATATTAATGGAAGAACTTGCAAAAGGTGGCACTAGGGTCTTCTGGATAGCTCTTGATGGAAGTAGGAACAGCATAGTAGTTGAGTCCTGGTTTCTAGAGCAGCATATACCTGCACATTTCTGTCCTTCAATATTTGAGTAGAGAGCATACTCTTTGTATTAACTCTTGCTTATCAGTTATCTTAAACTTTCTTTAAAGTGAAATCAGCAACAGCAACAAAGGACATAAAATGTTGGAGAAGATGGGATGGAAAAAAGGGGAAGGCCTGGGCAAGGATGGTGGTGGTGAGAAGGATCCGGTAGGTGTCTCTGGTTTTTACTTGGAGCAAAAAGAAACAGAAATGCATTTGCAGTCAAAAATGTCTAATTGTAAGCCACTATTCACTTTCAGAATCCTGGGTAGGAAGGAATAATCTCAGTAGGACTAATCTCAAATCACTTTTGACTCGATTAATGAAGTATTTTGAAATTTTTCAATTATTTCGTCCCATCAGTGGAAAATGCCAGTAATGTTTGTGGTTGTTGGGAAACTAAGCAAGGGAGGACAGACAGCTTCTAGCTATTGAATTAATAATCTCATATTTGAATACAAAGTTTGGAGGAAGATTTAAATAATTTTAAGTTATGTGAATTCAAGATGGGCTTATGGTGGAATCCTTCACTTTCTGTGAGGCTGATGTAGCACAAAATTCAAACTAGATGTTGCACCATGAGAGAGGAAAAGCTGGCTGAAGTCACTTACTGTAGCCACCAAGTTCTAGGCCTCTGTGGCAGTCAGCCTCATTTTTGTCACCATTGTGGTGTTGTCTTTTGGCAATAGTGCTGCTCAGAGCCACACCATGCCTTGTGTTGTCAAACTACCCAGCACAGGGCTCATACGCTATTCATTTGGTGAGGAGTACTTCACAGTGATGTTAGTGGCAGGTGACATCAGCACTCTAGATCGTAGTTCTGGAGGTGGTGATTTGACACATTGTTTTAACAGTACTTTAGATGCCCATGTATGATCTAAGTATATTAGAGCTTTAAACAAAGTGCTTGGGGAGGGGGGAATTAGTATTATAAAATATGATTTGAAGTATTTAGAATACCTAACTTGCAGTTACAACAATATTTAATGTATTTGACAGATCCACCTTCAGTTACATAAGATGCATGCAGGTTTGGGTACAAGTAGACCAGCCTCAATTGAAGATGTTCAGATCATCCAGAGCAAGAATAAAAAGAACTGGGATAAAGCAAGAGAAAGGTTTGCTGAAAACTTCCAGGAACCTAAATCACAAAAGGATACACCTAAGATTACGCCTTGGGTTAGAGGGACTGTAGAGTAAAGTATCTGGTCCCACAGCAGGGTAATTCTTGTGTATAAACAGTTGGGAGAGAATTTATTTTTATTCTTTTTTCTTTTGCTAAAGCACAAGTTTGGTGATATGTAAAATACAGTTGTGGAAAAAATTATGCAAGATTAACTCTATTATGTTAATTGGTTTTCTGTAGTCTTCATGCTTTTATTAAAACACATTTTTAATAAGAAATGAATGGAATTTAGAGGGATATTCAAATTTAAGTACTTGAAAGTGATTCTCATCACGAGCAGGAACTTTCTTCAGTTGTGCTTTTTTAACACAATACTTCATGGAAAGTCAAACAAAACATCTTTTAAATATGATACCTTTACCTTTTGAACAGTGGTTTAAAAGCAAGTGGAAACAAACAAAAAAGAAAAAGAAAATCCCCCAAACCCTACTAACAGAGTATCGTATTGCCTTTTCCTCTGCTGTATGTTTATTCACGATTGCCATGAAATGCTCAGCAAGAGGTACACCACTCTTAAATTCATACAGTTCAGTACTAGTCACATAGCTTACCTTAAGAGGAAAAAAAAACTTGTTTTTAAATGATCCATCAGTACTGTTTAAATACTGTATTCCATGAAATAAACTACCAGCATTGGTGAAGAAAACAATGTTCAGAGGACAGCTTGTACCAAAATTTTCTTCCGTGAAGAACTTGCTCGAGACTTGTTTAGTAAATTTGTATTGTGCCTTTAAAAGAGGCAGTATGTTTAGAAAACTGCTATCTGTGTGTATTATTTATTAACTTCTTCTGATACATCCCTTGCTGGCAATGGAGTTTATGCCAGGGAAAAAAAAAAAAACAACCACCAACCAAATAGATTTTTGGTGGGAAAGGATCGCCAAACTGAAGCTAAAAGATTGGTATTTATTGAATGTTCCTAAACACAATAAATCATTGTCAATTTAAGCAGTGTGCTTCTTGATATTATCTTGTGCATATGCTGGATATGAGTGCTCTTCTAAAATGAGAAAAACTTAATCCCGTTTTAGTCAAGTTAAAGTTCTGATTCTTGTCCAAGTAAGGGAAATTTAGTAGTCTCACCATCCTATTGGATCATGCAGGCAACTGTCAAGCACTGTTGAGTAAAACCAGAACAAGTTGCTAGTTATTTATCTTAATATATCTTTAGATGCATACAATATAAAGCAAAATATTCGATCTATGTTATTTAAATCATTAAAGCACACAGCTTGCTTTTTTTTTTTTAACAACCTGAAGCACACCTTACTTGAGCAGTATACAGTTGGAGATATGGCTATGAGCATTGCCTGCAGCAGTATTGCTTAATTTAATTAAAATCAACTCACAGTTTGCCTTTGGAAGCAGTTATCTTTTCACTGTTTTAGTGATAGTTATGAATTATTGGCTTACTTTGCTGATGCATTCCTTTATATTGGCAACTTAAGATTTTCAGAGGCTACCTATTTCTAGCTGTGAAAAAAAATTGTTCTGTGTGAAACAGTTATATAGTAAGTTTTAGTTCACCAGGTATCTAAAAAGGCACTTCTGCTAATAGGAGGGGGAGGAAACCTGTATGCTAAAAGAAAGTTTTTGCCTTTTTTTTTTTCTTTTTTTTTAAGTTGACCTCTATGGTCTTTGATAGTAAATCAAACTACAAATCTTAAAATGAAGGGACAGCAAGCCATCTTGTACATGCCTTAGTAGGAACCTTAGCTTTCCCTCTCCCCAATTATTCAAGTAACAGCTCTAAGAATAGTCAATCACTGGTTTATTGTTGCCATGCAAAGAAGAAACTTGAAAGGATTTAACTGAGTTTGCATTTCATAAAGCTTTTTGAAGTAAGACATCATTCACCTTCTGAGAGGCATGGTCTCATGCAGTCAAACACTGACTCTGCTTTCAGTACTGCAGCTTCCTCTTTCAAGTAGTTGTGTGCCTTTATTGAGTAGGAACACTCGTATTGAGCTAAAGAGGGCTTTTCATCCCCTCCCTTAGTGACCCCTTAGAAAGTTTTAAGTACAAATGAGTTAGATGAAATGGTGTGCAAGCCTTATGTGCAAATGCAGTACTGCTTTCCCTCATGTCAGGAGGGGAACATGAGTTGCTGTTGCACTATTATAATTTTGGGGGCTATAACCAGTAAGATACAGCATAAAGTTTTAACTGTCTTACCTTCTCAGTCCTCCAAACATCCTAATAAAGTCTTTTCCAACTTATGCTACTTAATATTCATCACTTAGGGAAAATTGCTTCTCTATATATCCACAGTCAAAAGTTTTAGCAGTTTACTGTGTATGTATAAATATTGCTAATGAATATATATAATCTGTTATATATTTAACTGTTAAGAATAACATTACATTAATCAGTTTATATAAACAAATTATTTTCTGTAGTCCTAATAGTGAATTTTGCAAAGCACCAACTTACCAAACATATTTCTGAAATTTAAAATAAACTAAGAGTAGGTAGGTTCATATCTTCAGTTCTGAACAACCCAGCAGGCAAGTAAAAACACAGAGCACATTCATCATTGTGTGAAAGCCACTGGACTAAACACCTATGCCAACAGGGGCTCTGAACTATTGTATACATATGAAATATTTTTATAAAACATACCATAGATGAAACTGGAGTTTCTGTTCTAGGAAGAATGGACCCTTTGCTGCTGCAACTGGCTGTATCAAATGTACCTGACACGAGCTTTCAACCAGTAGATAACAAATCCATAGCAGCAGGAAGAGATGTCAAAAATAGCATCCTGTTATGAACAAGATGCATTTAAGAGAACGTGCATACCAACGGATTTTGTTTTATATGGACTTTTTATAAGTGCTGCATATCTTTGTGACCAAAGAATGTGGATTTTTTTTCTCATCCAGTTGCTGCCTTATAAATGTTTTTCATCTGCATCTTATTTTAATCTGGCAATACCTCTCTGTTGATGAACATGCCTGCATACCGGTTTCTATCGCACAGCTAGCATTAATCTTGGTACAGCCCTACAGTGTAGCAGGGTACCATCCGCTAGCATCCGTTTGTGCTGAAGTGTCTCGGTGTTATTTCAGCACTGCAAATAGGGCACACGCTGTCTCTTCTGCTGCTCCTCAAGCTCCTTGGTTAAGGCGGGGGGGTGGGGGGAAGAGCGTTAGAGCCTGGCCATCCCACCGGCGCACACGCACTGAGCGCACACGCGGCTCTGTGCCAGGGAGGCCGGGCAGCGGACCGGGCCCGGCAGCACCTCCCACCGCTTCCCCCCCGCGCCGAGCCAGCCGCCCACCTCAGCTCCCCTCGGGTCCCGGGGAGCCGCGCGGCGCCGGCCCGGCCCGCGACGAGCGGCCTTTACCTCCCCGCCGGGTCCGCCGCCGTCTCGTCCCGTCCCGTCCCGTCCCGTCCCACCAGCGGCCGCGGCGCGGCACGGGGGGGCCGAGGGAGGAGCGCGGCCCGCCCAGCCCGGCGCTGCCGCGGCTTGGACTCCACGCCTCGTGTTCGGTCTTAAAACTCCTTCTTCCTCTCCACCTCCCCTTCCCTGCCTATCTCCCGCCGGGGCCGCGCGTGGATTGCCCAGTCTTGCCGTGTGCTCAGGAGCTCCGGGAAAGGCAAAGAATTGGGATGTTACCCTGAGTTGGCAGCTGATGTGCTACCCTGTAGCTTGGGAGGAGCATAACGAGTAGGGAATCCATCACAGGAGGACAACATGACCAGAGGCCAAACAGCCACAAAAGAAAATGAGATCCATAGATACTACTTTAAAAATACATCTAAATTACTTTTTTGAACATTTAGGATCAGAAATGATCCTAAGAAAGAATGGGTGGAGTCTCAGGAGTGATCCTGAGAAAGAAATGCCAGGGAGGAGCCAGCATAGAAGTAGCCTCAGCCAATTCGTGGGCCAGCAGAGCACCTCATCTCATGAAGAACTGACTCAATGTGCTGTTCCCTGCCCTTCTGTTGTAAATGTCTTACAGCTCCTACTCCTCAGCCTCCCTCTGCTCACCCTCCATGTTTCCTCCCTTTTCTAACCAAGGACGATGGTGGACTTGCCTTGTCTTAATATGCTTAGGTCAAGCCTGATTGCTACTGCAGACAATATGCTTTGGCCAAACCTCAACTGTTGGGCCATGTGAGACTAAAAAGTCTGCACAGGTGATCAGACTAGAATTTGTAGCAACTTGAGTCTTGCACTAAAATCTGTTCATCTTCAACCTTTTCCCCCTGCAGTCCTTCACTTTCTTCTTCCCTCCCCCAGCTCTTTTTTTTCTTTTAAATCATCAGGTTTTTTTCATTTAGCTACTTTCTACCCACCAAAAAAAAATCAAACAAACTGTTGATTAAATAAAACTGTGATACTTACTTGAGTTACCACCATCACACTCGTCACTGGATTTGGTTTTTTTCAGCCTTTTATCTTCTTTATTCAGCCTGTAACACCACAGGGCAGGAATAGTCTCTAAAGTGCCCAGCGATGTTGAGTAAGGCTTAGTGTGAATCAAAATTATAGTTGCAGTTCCTTAACTTCCTTGGCAAACCTCTGATCTGCACAGTGGGAATAATAATACTTTTTTTCACTCCCTCCTTAGAGATATTCAAAAAACATCTAGACACGGTCCTGGGCAACTGGCTCTAGGCGACCTAGCTTAAGCAGGGGGTTGGACAAGATGACCTCCAGAGGTCCCTTCCAACCTCAACCACTCTGTGATACTGTGATTACCACAGAAGGTGTGGTGAAGAACTGATTGGCAGTTGGATACTACAAGGATGGAGGCCACAGACATATCTAGGCAGGCAGAAAGAAGTCTTGAACTAACGATAGCAAAAAAACCAACAAAGAGCCTAAGGAGAGTGGCCAATTCAAGACTTAACGGAAAGAAACAATGTGCTGTCCAGCCTACCTTTCACCAGAAGAACTCACTTCTACCAGTTATCCTTGAGGTCAGGATTCATGACCCAGAAGAGGTTAAGCTGTGAGAAGAACAGCAAGCACATGATGAGTTTGAATGGTAAATATTAAATAGGAGTTTTGGAAAGTACACAAGTGGTTATTCTTTAGCCTTCTGCCAGCCTACAGATTGGAAAGGCTAGAACGAAACTCTGCCAAACCTTGCCTGAAGCAGTTTGTGCTGCCACAGCGGCAGGTGCCATAGGCCAACCACCCTCCTCCAGCTTGGCAAGTCCAGCATTCCTCTGCACAGCATAACAAAGAAACAATAGGTTAAAAAAAAAAAGGAATACAATGCACAAGTAAGTGGCACAGCGCTGGGCCGTTTCGGCTTTTTGAAACATTGTCACATGCTTTCTAAAGAGCAATTCTCTGTTGCCTGACGTTGTGCAAAGTCCTGGTGTTCCCGAACTTTTGCTCAGAGGCAGGTCCGAATAGGACTCTCTATTCGTACATGATTGCTTTGTGTGACGTAGGTGTGCTGATCCTCTGCAAAGGCAGTGGCAAGGAAAACACTGCTGAGGTGTTTCTGAGGTATGTTTTCTGTTTGGAGATTTTTTGGAGATATTTTCTGATCCGTGTCAACCAAGAGGTTGGAGTTTTTTTGGTTGTGATTGCTGTGGGAAAGCAGAGCTTCTGGCTGGGTGGGTTGTTTGATCGTGAGCAGTTGTTAAGCTTTCTACTGAGGAGGTCTGTGTGATGTGGAAATGATAACCAGGAAGCACTAGAGATGGGCTTCTTGTGTTTGTTCTGGTTGAGCACAAGATAATTGGGTGATCAAGACCCCTGTCCGGCTTTTTAGAGCTTGTTTAAAGCACTTCATGAGAAGGAGAGTGTAGTTGGGATGTTTTTGAAAAGTATGATTTTTTGGAGACTGTTGTTCTGTTTTTCATTTTACCATATAAACACTTCATTTTAGACATCTGTCTTTATACAACAAAGACTCAACTTGGAAATTGCTCACAGTACACATCAGGAGGAAAATCACAAATTCTTTAAAATAGCTTTATCCAGTACATGTCTTTAGTGTCAAATTTTGGAGGTATTTAAAGAAGGATAGCTCTTCTGGTGAATTTGCAATATTTGGGGTCTATTATGGATTGAGATATTCTGTGTATGTTTTGACTTGACGGAGAAATATATATGAAAGATGACCGTGAGTTTCAGCTTTAGCTACTTTCCCATGTTTGTACATGTGGCACCCTGTAGAGATCCTGCCACTGGGCTGATGGTTTGAAATCGGCACCTTACTTGCTCAAATGCCCATTACGTTGAATTTTGCCACAGCCAGAATTGAGTGAAAACTGGATGTGGTTTTAAGCTTGTAATCATTCTCACTTTGGGTAGCTGCTGCTTGTTCTTCCTCAGACCTTCCGCAAAAACCTGGTTTCTTCCAAGGCTATATATTTGGAGTTATTTGAGGGACGGTGGAACATTGCAAAAATGTTTTAATAACTGTCTACAAAAAGTGATGTGAGCCTCACCTGTTTCCTGTGTATGTGGCACCACAGCAATTAGCTAAGGAAGATCTTTCTATTGTCATTCATTTAGAAGTCCTGATATGTTTGCTCACCTAAATGAAGCGTTTACCCCCTGCTTGGATTCAGCATTTCAGATGACAGCTGCACTAATAGTTGGTGTAATCATAGTGCCAGCCAAATTGCAGCAATGTTACAGGTGTCAGGATGCTTGCTTATTTTCAAAACACTGCACATTTCAGATTGCGCATTTCTCATTTGAATAATTACATGTTTTATATTCTTCTACATGCTGTTAAAAATAGTCCAGAGCCTTAAAATCCATAACTCTTGACAGCTGCAGTGGCGTGATTTTTTACTGACTTCAGTTGGAGTGACTCAATCATCTGACAATTAGCAATGATTTTACAAAGCATATTTTGGAATCTACAAGGCTCATTTAGAGTAAAAAATCATTTTCTGCAAAGTGAAGACAGCAGTCTTCACTTTAGGCTTTCACACTGGTATTTTTCACTAACTACTCACCACTTTAAGTTTCTATTGATTATGTAAGAATAGGATATAGTTTCATTGATGCTTGCATCAATTTTTTATGACAGCACCTCTTCTGAGTTCAATGCAGTTACTTGGAATTTACACTAGTATTAATAAGAAGAGAAATAGATCTCCAGCCCTAGATCCTCAGAATGGGAGGTAGTAACCAAAACATATCTGAGCACACTGATATTTATATCACACACAAAATCAACATGATAAATATGTTGTTAACATTGTACTCAGGCCCTCAAGTGTTGCAGAAATGCAAGAACTAGAGTTGCCTGAACATTTATCAGAATTTCCAGCTGCTGAATGCTTAACTGCATGATGCTAACAGTGTTGTTTCAATGTAGTTTTCTTGCTTCACGATTTAATATATAATTATATTCTCATGCCCTCTCTACTTCCAAAGGCCCTCTATGGCTTTTATTGCACAGGAGGGAACGTGCTTAGCTAGCAAGCAACTGGATCAGAGTTTTTTTTCTTCACTTTCCCTTTTCCTCACTCAAAACTCTTCTTCACACCTTCTGGCCTGCACCAAAAATCCCATGCTCTCCCTTGGACTATCCCTTCTTTTCATCATTAGGATTCCCATGCTTCCCGCACTGTACCATCCATGCTACAGCAGTGCAGTTACAACTAATGCATGACATGAGGCTGAAGAAGCTGCAGCAAGTGGTGCTGACAGTTGAATAAATGACTCTTTTATGATTTCAAATTTAAGCACATCAGTCACCTACTGTTTTCAAGTCCTGTTGGTTATTCATGTATTTAAAGTCAATCACCACACTTTAGTGCTTTGATGTCCAAAGCCAAGCTTTGAAGGCTCTGATCAGTACATGGCCAGTGTCTTACTGTGCTGCAGTCTTCCAGAAAAGCTGAAAATCCAAGATCTTAACTTCTTTGGGCTGTTAAAATTTCCATAAGGTTTTCAGCACACATAGAAGTATTTTGACCAAATTCCAACCTCGAGAATCGCAGCTCCATATGGATAAATTTTCCCTGCGCTTTCTGATGGCTAAATTTTCTCTACACTTTTCATTGTTGCTTCTTGTCAGAAGTGGTCATGCAGTAGCTGTGCACTGGCATACCATTGCCTCGTTCTTCTAGGGCAGCGACAGTATTACCAGGAGTGCAAAAGGTAGAGACCACTTTATCTCCAGCATGGCTACATCAATGGGGATTGCGATCAGAGCAATGGCACAGAGGAGTGCACCTGCACAGCATCTCCCAGGCGCAGAAGAGATTTCTGCACTGGCTTGACATGGGCTGTTAAGAGGAGCTGAGCCAGAGGCAGACTGAAGGAGTGCAGAGAGTCTGTTCTCACCAGTCTGATGGCTTCAACACCCTTTATAATTGCAGTGGCAGCTGGAAATGCAGCTGCTTGTCTGGCTGATGGTCAGGGGAACAAGAGACCTGGGTTTCCTTAGGTTGGAAGAGTGTCTTACACATCTCTGCCCTCATGCATCCTCAAAACCAAAAAGTCCTTCGTCTGCATGTAGGAGGAGTGCTAGAAATTCTGCAAAGGCTGATTTCACCAGATGAATGGCAATGGTTTTCCTGCTTATTTATGACTTCATCAGCCTTATCATTCATTTGGCCTTCAGAAACCTCTTTTTTTGTGAATCCCCACCCCTACCCTGTACTGCCAGAAGTCAGAAATAGTCTGAAGGACCATAGCAAGAATGAATAGAGGACTGGAAAACATGGCTGGAAGGTCAAGCTGAAGAACTGGGTTTGTTTATCCTAAAAATAAAAAAAAAGAAGAGTGAGTAGACATGGACACAGACTTTGGATGCATGGTGTTGAAGAGAATGGTAACCAATTATCTGCCTTATCTGTGAGGGAAAGAGCAAGCATAAATGAGCCTAATATGCAGCAAAAGACAACCAAGTTTGGAAAACTTTCCCCTTCCATGGGCCAATATCATGAAATCTCCAGGCAGAGAGCAAGTTTACAACAGTGAGTTGGACAGCTGTCCCCTAGGTGTTCTTGTCTTGTACCAGATCCTGCCTCCAAGAAGGCAGCCAGGATAGATCTCCTGGAGCTTCTTCCAGCCCTATCCTCTTTGCTATTTCATGCTGCAGGGAACATGTACAGGAGCAACCTAGCAATGTTGTTGGATCACTCAGATAGGGATCAGCTTGTGGGTCAGGTAGGTGTCAGGTCAATTCATCTCTTGAAGTGCTCTCTACCCTTAATTGTAAATTTTAAAACACTTGTGGTTTGGTTTTTTAACTCTCCACTTCATCCTGTTGTTGGTACCTCTCTCAGGCTCTGCCATTACAGCCATTTGCAAAAGCTACAGAAGTTTTTACTTTTCTGAAGACTTTTTCAGAGTTAAATGAATTCATACAATTTCACTGGCTTCCATACTGTGCAACCTTTGCATCTTGATGGAGTCAGACTCCCTGTTTTGCATTTCATTTCAGTGTGTTCTGTGAGACTAACTAGAACTTACTAGGAAATTGAGTTTTTCTAAATGATTTTTCTGATTTATCTCCCTTGATCATGTTTTCTATTTCTTCTCCGATGTCACATCTCTCCATGTTCTTGGTCTCAGTTTTTCCTGCTGAGTAGTGTTGACTGCTGTGCAGCATACATTTTTCCTGCAGAAACAGAGCTAGAATGGTAAACGTTTCTCTTCAGTCTTCTCTTTGCATTAAAAAAAAAAATAAAAATCTATCTTCATATTAATCAGGAGAGAACGTGTCCCCAGCAGCCTCTCTTCAATCTGAGCCTGACATGGAGGTTGATATAACAACTTGCAGTACTGATTTAAGTGCCACATCTGTTACTGAGAAATAAAAACCTAGTAAGTGAGCATCCCTCCATGAAATGTTAACCCTTTTGTAAAGACCTATTTACACATCTAAAACCCCGAAGGCATTTTTAGCTGATGTAAATCACCATAGCCCCAACTATGCGGTTTTACACCACCTATTCTGTTTTACACCAGCCACTCTCCTTCACATTGACAATCTTACCTCTGACTATGTAGAACTATAATCTGTAGATCTGTGGTGCCCACATCTGGATTGGCACCTGTGGATGTGGCCAAGCAATCCCCAGCAGGTCAAAAGCTCTGGAGCAAAATTTTCTTTTTAAGCAGGCCTCTTTCTCCAGACCTACCCTTTAACATTGCTCAGTTTTGATGATTAGTCTCCTAACATTGCTCAGGGTGAACAAATTGAACAAATTTATCTTCTAATAAAGCTGCCAGGACTCATGTTGCTGAAGTCCTCCACGAACCTAATGCCCCTTCACACTGTTTACAGAAAATTGGGAGGAAGTGAATTGCAAGAAGTGGTTTTGCATATGGTAGCCTGAAGTCCATCGTCTCTACAAGACCTGGGAGCAGGTCCTGTCTGCATATAATTGAGGTGGGTTAGTTAGAGCACTGTAAGCCTATATGCAGACCTTACTTTGGGCTGAACGGCATATTTCAGCTTAAGCCTGTGCTTGTCTGACCTAAACCTAATGGAAATAAGCTGAGTTTAAACTAAAGGAAGACTGATTTTCACTGGCTTTTGCACTAAATCAGCTACATCAGGTTTCAAATCACACTTTGAAAGAAGACCCTACAACTCTGCATGCAGGCAAGCCTTTAAGCTTCAATTTGTTTGTGTGATGTACAGACCATAGAGTACAAAGGGTATCATTGTTCTCTCCCCGTGTTCATGCTCTGATCCACACGTTTCTTTCTTTCTTCACTTGTTATTTTCTGCTGGACCCATGAGGTCATCTTAGTTTGACTGTTCATTTGTGACTGCAATAATAATTTTTTAGAAGATGTCACATGTGGTGAAAATACCTGTCCTAATACTGTTAACAGTGTGGTGAAAGACAGGCAGATCTTCACCTGGCCAGGGCTGGAAGCAGACTCTGGAAGTGCTGTTTTCCTTATCTGGTACTGATTTCAGTCTCAAGCCTATTTGCCAGCATGACATGCCATCAGATTTCCAAAATACTCTGAGGAAAGATTTGCACTTACAGCTGCACACTGATGAGTGCCCCCTCTGCTTCCCCTCCCCCAGTTCATTAACATGTATGTCTTCCCTTATTAGTGTTTGTCATTATGTGAACAGCTGGTAACTGTTCTGTTTTCCTTCTTGTCAAAAAGAGAGCTTCACAGCCATGAGGAAAATTAGTATTAGGTACAAGCAATTTTTAATACTGGCTCCAGGTCCATTAATTTTTTCATTATCGTTATCATCATCATCATCATGGCAAGGGTGGGCAGGTAGGCTGCGGGCCTGATTCTCATCTCACTCGGAGGAGTATAAAGGGAGAGAAACTCTTCCAAAGGCAGCAGGGTTACACCAATGCAAACCAGGGTAAGTGCGAATCAGGGTCTGACTCTCATGACATTTTTTTCATGGCTGCCTTTAAAATATGAGCAGTTTCTCTTCCAAATCCATTTTAACTGTAATTAACTGTAATGAAGATTTTTTTTTTCTACTTGTATTTCTCAAATACGTGCTCCATCAAAGATTTTAAATGACCCCTCTGGCTGTGTATCTTATGATCAAAGTAAAAATTATTTCTCTCACGTATGTAAGGAGAAGATGAAAAAGTAAGAGATAATTGGAAACTAGACGTATTTGCTGAGGTCTTCACTTTGATTTTTCCCTCAGTAGATCACTGGTTAAGGTGGAATATGCATTTTTAGTGGATCATGGCTGTATTCAGGACTCTGAGCAATAGTCAGGTCACAAGACTTTGTGGACTGTCTGAAACATTCCAGAATTTAAATCTCTACCTTCGAGGCTGAAGACAGTTTTGGAGTGATACCCTGGATTTTTTAATTACTTAGGACAGTAATTGTTCTCCATGCCTTTCATCCAGGACATAAGATCTTTTCCATTTTCCCTTCTCAAGCCATAACCCTGAGAACACATTTATTTTCCATAGGAATCAACAGCAATATACTCATCTACAATTTTTCCCTGGTGCAGGAAACTCAGTTACATAAGGTGTGGTAGAGGTGGACTGTGTTTTCCACACTCCCCGTGGAGAAAAAAAAAGAGGGAGAGAAGGCAAGAGTCCTGGCACTGAGGACACAGCCTGTTGAGGGTAAGGGAAGTCTTCAGCTATGTGATTAGAGATATGCCTCCATTCACATGTCCTCACACAGGACAGTAGCCCTTGGGGATGCGGTCTGACAGAGCTGCCTTTCACCTTCTGAAGTGACCTTTTATTGTTATTGCTGGCCAAATCTGGTCACTTGGCAAGACAGGTACCGAAGATAGACATCTCAACTTCAGGGAGCCTTATCTATGGTCCTATCTTTCTTCAAGGAGCCTAGGCCCTGCTGTAGGATTGATTTGATGCTCCAATGTGTTAAGCCTCCCCATAGTTACAGATATCCCTCTTCCTTGAAGCTGTTCTCTTCGCACAGGCTAGTGCTGCCATGGATGAGGTTGCCCACAATCCCTGGGGTAGGAGAACGTAAGAGCTGAAGTTTTGTCTGGCACCACCAGTTCAACTCTTCCTGATGACAGGTGCCTTCACTATGGCAAAGTCACCAAGAGTAATGTCTGGTGGATCTAGAAATGTTGTAAGTATAGGACATTTCCATAGAGAAATAAGAAATCTCACTCTATCTGGGATGAATGATACTTTAAAAAAAAGTAAAACCAATTCATAATTGTAGCACCATGGACTTAGTAGTGTACACTTCTTGTATGTCGAACCCAACTGATAACAGACTGTAAGTAAAAAAAATTGTGGGAAAGAGCAAAAATGAAGCATATTCTGTGCATGTATAAAATTTTAAAATTTTCCTGAAAAATATTGAACTATACAGCTGTGATCTGTGATCACTGCATGATTACACCAGTCTCCACTGCTTTTAAATACAAGTGCAAAATAGTGAATAGCCTTGTCTTCAAACCAAACAAGTTCTTCAGTATGTATCTGCAGTTAAGTTAAAATATACCTTGGTGCCATGAGGACTGGAAATCAGTTGGATTGACTTCTGTTCCCTCTGTATCTTCCCTCTGTATTGTTATACTGGCTTGTTATTTTTCATTTGACTCTAATCTCCCATTCCAAAGAAAATGAGTTTAAAACAAATTGACAGAATACTTTAAAATAAACAGAAGTCTTTAACCAGTCAGACGACATGAAAATTAAGGAAATGCTGGGGACACAATGCCAGAAGATAAATAACAAAATTTTTTTTTGAATGTTGAATTACTTCCCTGTCTTCCAAATGGAAATGCACATACAGCAATTAATTGTCCGAACAAAGTCAACGAGACACCACATCTGCTTGTTTTTTCCCTGTGGGATCACATTTTCATCTCTGGAGCTGTTTATTCTCAACCGTGCACCACTAGGGGGCGCTCAGATAGCAGTATTACTGGGAATTTATAAATCATCGTGTCCTGGTTTCGGCTGGGACAGAGTTAACTCTCTTCTTAGTAGCTGGTACAGTGCTGGGTTTTGGATTTAGTGTGAGAATGATGTTGATAACACACTGATGTTTTAGTTGTTGCTAAGTAGTGCTTATCTTAAGCCAAGGACTTTTCAGTTTCCCATGCTCTGCCAGCAAGCAGGTGTGATGAAATACAAATATGAGGAGGCCTGGCAGATTGACTATATCACACTCCCACAAACCCGTCAAGGTAAGCGCCATGTGCTTACAATGGTGGAAGCAACCACCGGATGGCTGGAAACATATCCCGTGCCCCATGCCACTGCCCAGAACACTATCCTGGGCCTTGAAAAGCAAATCTTATGGCGACATGGCACCCCAGAAAGAATTGAGTTAGACAACGGGACTCATTTACGGAACAACCTCATAGACACCTGGGCCAAAGAGCATGGCATTGAGTGGGTGTATCACATCCCCTCTCATGCACCAGCCTCTGGGAAAATCGAGCGATACAATGGGTTGTTAAAGACTACATTGAGAGCAATGGGTGGTGGGACCTTCAAACATTGGGATACACATCTAGCAAAGGCCACCTGGTTAGTCAACACTAGAGGATCTGTCAATCGAGCTGGCCCTGCCCAGTCAGAACTTTTACGTACTGTAGAAGGGGATAAAGTCCCTGTGGTGCACATGAACAATATGCTAGGGAAGACAGTCTGGGTTACTCCTGCCTCAGGCAAAGGCAAACCCATTCGTGGGATTGCTTTTGCTCAAGGACCTGGGGTGCACTTGGTGGGTGATGCGGAAGGATGGGGAAGTCCGATGTGTGCCTCAAGGGGATTTGACTTTAGGTGAGAACAGCCAATAGATTAAATTGTATGATATTAATTGCTATATAATCTTGCCACTGTTTGTCATCATTACTATAGTTGTTATATGCTATATCAACAGTATTACAGTAAGAATTACTTAGATTAATGAAGAATGAACTTTGATAAAACCGAGTGAAGTGCAGTAGTGATGGGACCAGGACTGACATCAGCATGCAACAATCCAACACTACACACCATCCTCCTGCTGCGCCCAATGTCACCTGCCCGCCACACCACACCAAAGCCCGATCGTGTTTTGCCGACTGAGTGGACTTTGCATCATCCCTCCTGCCCAGACAGACTGTTATGACAGATGGAGCCCAAAGTCATGGACTGAATGAACTCAACAGACATTTGATAGAGATGGCCCATAGACTGCGGGAACGATATCTATGTGTATATATATTAAAAGACAGGAAAAGTGGTGGTGATTAATTGGAAATGTATTGGAAAGTGTGGGATCTGGGCATGATGTAAATGGTATAGAATAAGGGGTGGATATTGTCCTGGTTTCAGCTGGAATAGAGTTAACTCTCTTCTTAGTAGCTGGTACAGTGCTGTGTTTTGGATTTAGTGTGAGAATGATGTTGATAACACTCTGATGTTTTAGTTGTTGCTAAGTAGTGGTTATCTTAAGCCAAGGACTTTTCAGTTTCCCATGCTCTGCCAGCAAGCAGGTGTGCAAGAAGCTGGGAGGGAGCACAGCCGGGGCAGCTGACCTGAACTAGCCAAAGGGGTATTCCATACCATGGAACGTCATGCCCAGTATATAAACAGGGGGGAGTTGGCCGGGAGGCGGGGATCGGGGCTCGGGAACTAACTGAGCATCGGTCAGCGGGTGGTGAGCAATTGCATTGTGCATCACTGGGGTTTTTTCCTTCCCCCCCCCCTTTTTTTTTTGTTATATTCCTTTTCATTACTATTATTATTATTATTATATTTCATTATTATTATTGTTAGTATTATATTTTACTTTAGTTATTAAATTGTTCTTATCTCAACCCATGAGTTCTGCCTTCTTTCCTGATTCTCCTCCCCATCTCACCGGGAGCAGGGGCAGGGGGACGGGAAGTGAGGGAGTGGCTGTGTGGTGCTTGGCTGCTGACTGGGGTTAAACCACAACACATCATTTCTGGGATTTTTTACTTTTATGCAGCTAGTTGTGGCCTTGTGATGGATGCACTCCTCCTGTTTGAACTAACTGAACTTTGGTCTAGGCAGATGCTCTGCAAGTAGGCCTAACCGAAGTTAATCCTATTGTGTGAGGCTATCAGCGAGAACCCAGCACCAAAACCAAAAAAACAGTTTGGCTGGAGACTGGGCTGATAAGTGGCCGAAACTGCATTAACACAGCAGAAAAATCTGACTATGAGTCAACCACTTTACGCTATAAAAATCTGCAGCCATCAGGGTCCGTTGAGCTCTCCCTCCATAGCAGCTGGCTGCGCGGCAGTCTCCCCTTGAGTAGGGACGCCTCTCAAGGTTACCCCTCGAGGCTGAGAGATCCCTTACCTGACACCAGGCATCGATGGGTTGGTAAGTGACATTTTTTGCATGCATGTAACATTTAAGATACCTATAGTAAGCTTACGTGATAATCTTTGTATTCCACACTAACTTTAAGTGTAGTAAATAGTAGAGTATTGACCGCCAATCCATCTGTACTTATTAAATATTTTACATACCTAAATTTACTGATTAGAACCCAATAAACTAACCACTAGATCAGATCTGTCTGAGTGATCTCTGACTCTTCTCCTGCAACAGGCCTTAATTCTCATCTTCCTAGTTGTTCTGGCTGGTTTGTTGGTTTGTTTGTTTGTTTGTTTGTTTGTTTTCCCTCTGTCTCTTTGTTTAGAGCTTCTGCAAACTGGAAGATTCTTGCTGAATGAGTTAGTAGTTCATCATCTTGATGCTATTTTAATGGCATTTGTCAGCACAGCACAAATAGTCTGTCGTGGTTTAACCCCAGCCAGCAACTAAGCACCACAGCCGCTCACTCACTCCCCCCACGGTGGGATGGGGGAGAAAATCAGAAGAGTAAAAGTGAGAAAACTCATGGGTTGAGATAAAGACAGTTTAATAAGTAAAGGAAAAGCCGTGCACACAAGCAAAGCAAAGCAAGGAATTCATTCACTACTTCCCATCGGCAGGCAGGTGTTCAGCCATCTCCAGGAAAGCAGGGCTCCATCATGCGTAACAGTTACTTGGGAAGACAAAACGCCATCACTCCAAATGTCCTCCCCTTCCTTCTTCTTTCCCCAGCTTTATATTGCTGAGCATGACGTCATATGGTATGGAATATCCCTTTGGTCAGTTGGGGTCAGCTGTCCCGGCTGTGTCCCCTCCCAACTTCTTGTGCACCCCCAGCCTCCTTGCTGGTGGGGTGGTGTGAGAAGCAGAAAAGGCCTTGACTCTGTGTAAGCACTGCTCAGCAATAACAAAAACATCCCTGTATTATCAACACTGTTTCCAGCACAAATCCAAAACATAGCCCCATACTAGCTACTATGAAGAAAATTAACTCTATCCCAGCCAAAACCAGCACATAGTCTCACTGTGTCGTTCCTCACGCCAAACATGACTTACCGCACCACAAATGTGAAACCAGCATTAAACAGCAGCTTTCAAGTGATTAAAATAGATGTGGTAGAATCTGGGAATCCAGTACCATTTCAGGGTAAGCAAACCTATAGTACTTGGCTCACTCCTTCCTCCATCCCCTCCCAAAACTAAGCATATTTGTATTCTCCAGACTTACCAACTTCCATTTCCTGTGCAAGGAGACATTCCATGTCCTAAAATTACTCATTTTGTCACCCATACTAAAAAGCCTAAGCAAATACACAGCACTTGCCTCCTCCAGGGACAAGGAGAGGAAATTTTCTGTAATCAGGAAAGCTGAATAGCTAGCAAGCAGCCTCGTAGCTTCACTAGGCTTTAGCAGTAATAAGTAATGTGGAATACCACATACCTACACAGTGCCAACAAAACCCAAACAACATTATATTTTTCCATTTCTGCTCCAGTCTACAAGATAGGTCAAGACATGGTGTGCTGGAAATGAGCAGATTGGAGCTGTTGTGTGTTACACAGGACTATGCAGCTCAGAGAAAGATGTGTAGTTCTGCCACAATATCCCTTCAGGTATTGGTATGTTTTATTATGATTTTTATTTTAAAATTTAAAAAAAAAAAAAAACAAGAAAAAAAAAGTGTTGCTGGTTTTCTATTCCTGCTCAAGAAATTGTTTTTCTCCAAGCCTTCCATAACTACAGCTAACTTTGTAGATGCCATGAGATAGGCATAGGTATTATAATAAAGGATATACAATTTTATTGTGATACATAGTAGAACGGTTCAGTGATTTTTTTTTTCTGTCAACTGCTGGATCTAGCTGATCTTCACTACAAGATTTTCTAAAATTAAATCACTCTAGTCATTCCTAGAGTCATGTAATGTTACTCTTTCTTCTATATGCTTACACTAATTCATCCATGTGTATAATAGAATGCAAAAGGGCCAAGAAGAGAGTTGAACTTTCTAAACTGAGACTGTTTGTAGATAGCCATGATTTGCAGATCTGAATACCAATATTTGATGCAGTGGCTCTGGGTTAGATACTGTGGCATGCAAAGAAAAGGATTCTTCTGCTGCATCTGTCTCCTTAATTGTTCAGGAATGATTGTGTTTGTGCAGGTTCATTACATTATTGCAAAGAGATTAAAAAAACAGAGTATTTCTATATGATGAGCTAGGTAGTGGTTTCTATAACATTGGAGAAGTTTCAAATGCACCTGTTAAATATTTGTATTCTAGCAGGTGCAAAAGCATTAATTTGTAAACATTATATTAATACTGTTTTGCACAGGCATATTGTCTTTTGTCCCATAACCCCAGTGAGCTTTACAAATGTTAATGACTCATGTGAAGTTTGTACTCATCATAGCTGCCTTGGCATGAGCCCTGTGCCTGTCCATCCACACATGGGTGTTACACAAGTAGGCAGTCTGTGATGTAATCGTTGTCTTTGACAAAGGATTGCTTACAACATAGTCCTGCTGTGGAGTAGTCTGAAATAGTGGAATTCATGTTTGTGTGTTTGAAGCATTACCCTGAGAGTTTACAGGCACAAAATGATTGATGTCGCTTCCTTCTTTTGTGCCCTTGCCAAGTAACAGGGTTCTGCCAAGTACCGTAGCTCTTGAAAGCCATGCTAGTGTCTTTCCAGGGGGGCAGATATCTTCAGTAAGTACACAGCCTGCCAAAATGAGTAGAAGAGGAATTTCCCTGTGATGGCTAAGATGAATACTCCTACTACTATTTTACAGCAAAATTTATGTCAATGGATGTTCAACGGCAAATCCCCAATGCCATTAGTTTGCATTTGTTTGTGGGGGAGACAGTAAAAAGGATAGAGAACATTGCTTGAGCTAGAGAAGATTTTTATTTCACACTGCTTTTAATATGAGTTTGCTCTGCAATGGTGAAATACGTTCTGGAAAACACCTTTTTTTGAAGACACAGCAGTACAAGTCAGGAATTACTGGGTTCCTTAATACTGCTTTCCAGTTAGCATCCTTCATCTGGTTTTATTAGTGGCACAGTTTATTCCAGAGTCAGGAGAGGACCATATGATCCACCAAAGCCTTGTGTTGCCTAATGACAAGAAAAAGACATTGTCTTCATGTGAACTTCACTGACAAAAGGACCAACCCTTAGGTGTCCTAAATATACTCTAGAGAGAGAAAATGAAATCACTGTCATCTCCAGCAATGTGGACAGCATTTCTTGTGGTGGGTTGACCTTGGCTGGACACCAGGTGCCCACCAAGCCACTCTATCACTCCCCCTCCTCAGCTGGACAGGGGAGAGAAAATATAACGAAAGGCTCATGGGTCGAGATAGACAAGGACAGGGAGATCACTCACCAATTACCATCACGGGCAAAACAGACTCGACTCGGGGAAATTAATTTAATTTATTGCCAATCAAAAGTCAGAGTAGGAGAATAAGAAATAAAACCAAATCTTAAAAACACCTTCCCCCCCACCCCTCCCTTCTTCCCGGGCTCAACTTCACTCCTGAATTCTCTACCTCCTCCCCCCGAGCGGTGCAGGGGGATGGGGAACGGGGGTTGCGGTCAGTTCATCACACATTGTCTCTGCTGCTCCTTCCTCCTCACACTCTTCCCTTGCTCCAGCGTGGGGTCCCTCCCACAGGAGACAGTCCTACATGAACTTCTCCAACGTGAGTCCTTCCCATGGGCTACAGTTCTTCATGAACTGCTCCAGTGTGGGTCCTTTCCACAGGGTGCAGTCCTTCAGGAACAGACTGCTCCAGCGTGGGTCCCCCATGGGGTCACAAGTCCTGCCAGCAAACCTGCTCCAGCATGGACTCCTCTCTCCATGGGGTCACAGCCTCCTTTGGGCGCATCCACCTGCTCTGGCGTGGGGTCCTCCATGGGCTGCAGGGTGGATATCTGCTCCACCATGGACCTCCATGGGCTGCAGGGGGACAGCCTGCCTCACCACGGTCTTCACCATGGTCTGCAGGGGAATCTCTGCTCCGGCGCCTGGAGCACCTCCTCCCCCTTCTTCTTCACTGACCTTGGTGTCTGCAGAGTTGTTTCTTTCACATATTCTCACTCCTCTCTTCCGGCTGCTGTTGTGCAGCAGTTTTTTCCCCTTCTTAAATATGTTATCACAGAGGCACTACCACTGTCGCTGATTGGCTCGGCCTTGGCCAGCGGCGGATCTGTCTTGGAGCTGACTGGCACTGGCTCTATTGGACATGGGGGCAGCTTCTGGCATCTTCTCACAGAAGCCACCCCTGTAGGGTGTGGCCATCAGGACTATCTGAAGCCTGCTGGAAACTCTTTGAACTGAGACCTCTCACTCTCAAGTGACCAGTGATCTCTTCGTGCCATCCCCTTGTTTCTGCAGGCCAGGCTCAAGAAGTGGGACTGGGAGTGACTCAACTCTTTTGTGCTTTTTTTTTTTTGGGGGGGTCAAAAAGTCCATGCAGATGTGTGGCAGTGTGGGACAGAATTGGCCCTTCATTTCCCCTGAAGGCTTTTGAGACAGCATCAAGCAGGGGAAGAGCTTGTAAATACGATGTATATCCAAGAACCAGGCACCTAAAATGCAGCATAAAGCCCACAGCTTTATCAGCTTTATCATTTATATAAAAATGGCAGTGAATTGTTCAGGTGTGCAAATCTATTACTATTGTTATTATTGTTATTATTATTTATTATCGTTATTATTATTACTATCATTGAATGACACTTTCTTCTCTAAAGAATGGTTCTTTCTTAGCCAGTGACAAAAGCAATGCTTTTTTTGAGTACACATCACATGACAAATTTCTGTTAGGCAGTGTCCTATTCACCCAGCTGTGCTCTGCCAGAAAGTATTGTTAGATATTTGCCTCAGCTTCTAACGTCAGCCTTTAATGATTTTTTTTTCTGTTTGCCCTTGTGATGACCTGAAAACCTAAGGAGAGATTAAACCCAAGTTAGTGTATAAGGACTGGATGAAAAAAATAATGAAACAGTGTTCTGGGCTCCAATTCGGCTTGCAGTCTGGCAAATTGTGGCCTTTTCAGGATTAATATTCTAACCTATACGTAGGTTATGTATGTTCATAGATAAAAATCGTTTGTTCATTTTAAGCACAGCTAATTGTAGATGATTTCTTATCTATCGAGATCTAGCAGCATTTTCAATGCTGGCCAAATATAAATGAAGAAAAAGAAAAAAACAGTTCTTGTTTAAGTGGCAAAGAAATCCTACTCCTGCCTACAGTGAAATCAGAGGAGGAAACTCTGATGGCAGAGAAATGAGTGAGGATGTTATTCATGGGATTGGGTCTGTCTGCAAGACCAGGAATGTTTTATCGTGTGTTTTGCTAATGCCAAACAAATGGTCAAGTGCAAACTTAGTCTGAGCTATGAAGTCTGCCTGAGCCTAGGAGGACCAAGCTCTGGTCCTTGCAGTCAGGACAGGAAGGAGTGTCTGGGCAAGTACACCTCAGCCTGTCCACCAGCAGGTACCTAGAGCTTGTCTCTTCCTAAACTGCATGTGGATGCTGTGAGCTGAAGCTACAGCCTGGCTGCAGCCAGCTAAGGAGGCAGAAATGGATTATGGACCTTGCTGTACCTAGACCTGTTGGTCTGCTGCTGGAGTTTGTTGTTGGCTTCCATAGACTGGGGAATTCACCCAAGAAAAGCAGTATCCTGAGTCTTATCTATGACGGTCTTGGATACCTCCTTCAAAAGTCCCAGAATCTGTGGAGTGGGCATTTTGCTTGCATAAGAAACATGAGCTCTATTGCTGTCACAGTACAATTCAGGCCCAGGTGATGTACTTGGGAAAGTCCACTCAGGAGGATACGCAAACACCCACTTTCTTACTATTTGTATGATTGCAATAACTTCTCAGGAACAGGCCCCTCAGAAACAGGTTTGTGGAAGAGAGGAATTTGAATGGCAGATTTATACACAGCAAAGAAAATCGTAAAGGCCAAATGTTCAGAACCTAACTGGCTATGTGCAAGAAAGAGCAAAGTGAACAGCATAGGAAAGAAACAAGGGACTTCTAGAGTGATAAAAAAGTTGAAAATTACCTCCTTGATACTAACAGAAGAAAGTCCCAAAGAAATTAGCATGAAAATGCAACCTGAAGGAGAGTTGAAGTCCCACTAGGAGGCACAATGTTTGCATACTAGAATTTAAAGATATTATTCAGGACACTAGAGTGTACTTACGATTTTCTCAGAACACAGCAGAAGCAAATTAAGAATGATGAAATAGATTAATAAAAAAGGGAATAAAAAGGCTATAAAGTTCAAATGAAGGGCCTAATTCCATTCCTATTAAAATATAAACAGCCACATTCCCATTAAGTTCAGTGGGAGTAGTATACCGAACCTGAAGTGGGGTCCTTAGTGCATGCTAAAATCTACACGCATGCAAAATGTAATTAAAAAAGCAGACAATTTACTTTTTATTTTACTTCTACATCTAAAAGAAAAGTAGGCAGAATAATCCCCTACATTTGGGCTATCTGTTTCCCCGGAAACAAAGACCGAGTTACTTTTTGTCTTCTAAAGCATTGAAGTTGTTAGTGCCAGCAACCCAGCCCCAAGTCACAGGTGAATAAAAAGTGAGTGGGTCTGTGCCTGTGCTCTTTGCTCAGGGAAAGCCTTGCTGATAGCACGGTCGCTGCAGGATGGCATCCTCCTTTTGGAGTGCACACAAAATGCTGTTTGCGTGCCACATACTGAGTGTGGTTGTTAGCGATGGGGCTAATCCTTCTGTGTTTCCCATGTCAGCTTCTCTGTGCTTGCAAAGAACTGACGCTCTGGCTAGTCTCAACATTCCTCTAGCGAGTCCTCAAAAGCCACATCAGCTCGAATGGGATGGTGCAAGGAGAAATGTAGAGAAAGGCCTGTGTGGGAATTGCAAAAGATCTCTGTGGCTGTATCTAAAACTTCAGTGCTGTGGACACTTCTGAGCCCTTGTGTCCGGATGAGCACCTTGCCCTGATCCCGATGCCATGTCTGGGTGAGATCCTTCCTCCTTCTCTTCTTCCTGTGTCTTTGTTGGGAAGGCAAGCTGGCTGCACAGAATGGCAGGAGTAAAAGGCATGCTTTGATTAGTCCCTAATTTGTCCACCTGGGGAAAGCAGGGTCCCAGGGCAGGCTGTGATGCTTGCTTTTGCTGCAATGCAGCTAGTCTGACAATCCTTTGAAATAACTGGGCAAAGCTGATTCTGAGGTTTGCAGTTAAAGGCTGGTTGACACCTGGCACTTGTGCAGAGGCACTGAAGAGGAAAGGCTATACCTCTTCCGAGACCATATCAGGGCTGCAGTCCCAGGTATCCAAGAACGTGGCTGTGTGTGGCTGAGGCTGTAATAAACCTCCCATCCACCTCATCCATGCAGGACCAGGACCTTTGAGGGAGTGTCAAGGACATGAGCTCCCAGACAACAGCTCTTGCAGATGTATGGCCACAAAAGGAGGGATGTTCTGACCTCCTGTTAAGGACATTTCAATATGTGCGCTGTCTAGGGTTTCTGGGGAGCTCAAGGAGGATTGTGTTTGCTGACTGTGTTTCTTCTCCCCTAGAAGTAGGGCAGCTCTTCACAGTCCCTAGCCTCAATCTGACTTAACTTGCTAACCCACACTGGTTCTGCTTCTCCTCTCTAGAACTGATTTTCTGCACAGGTTTAGTGCTTTGGGTTTATTTTGTGTTGTGGTCTGTGGTTTTGTGGGTTTTTGGCTGGGCAGCTGCTGTGACTTGACCACTATTTGTCCCACAGCTCCCAGTCATCTTTAATGTTGCTCTGCTTTTGTAACATTCACATGTTCTCCACTGTCTTGTGTGCAAGCCTTTGATTTTTTGGGGTAGGGATTGTTTTTTGTTGTATTTGCTGAGTATCTTGTACAGCTCCCTCGCTGAGGTCTTGGGTACCACTACAGAGCAATGATAGTATTGACAATATTAACGAACTCCCAAGTAATAGCAATACTCCAAAAGGAAAACCAGCAATAAGCTGTTCTTAAAGCATGAAGGAGAGAGCAACAAAGTGAGAGAGTCAAGTCCAGTCAAGCCCAAAGATGTCATTCCCAAGATGATGCATTCCACCTACCTGGTACTTGTTGCAAACTAGAATATCTCAAAGATGAAAATAGGCTGTTTGAAGTATGTCTCTGGTCCCGTCTCTGGCAGTTGTGATTTGCTCCAGATCAGGGTCATGCTGCCCTCTCTCAACCCCAGGCAGTTTGTCTCCCCTCTCCTTGACTCTGAGGCTGGATTTTACCTGAGGATCCTGAAAAGCACCAGCAACAAGGTATCTGCTCCATGGGTGGATTTACCACTCTCTCCAGGGGATGTAAGGGTTTGCCTTTTTCCAAAGGCTGTGTAACTATTAGCATATTGAACCAAGCCAGGCTCAGAGCACTTGGTTCACCTTACTTTCCCCGAGCAGTTTTCCCCATTACTAAACGTTCCCGATCAGGGCAGAAAATGAGCTGTACGGGGCACAGGCAGGAGGAGAGGCTGGGAGTCCAGGACAAGTCGGGGAAGCCGGTTCGTCCTCCTTCCCCAGCGGAGCCCCGGAGACGAAACTCATTTTCCTGGAGCGGAGCCGGGAGTGGGGCGGCGAGGGAGCTCCGGGGATGGCCGGGGCCGGGGCCAGCCCGGCCCGCCCCCAGCGGAGCCGCCGGCGGCGGCGGGGTCCCGCCCCGCTCACCTGGGCAGCCGCTCCGGAGCGCCGGTCCCGCTCCCTTCCCCTCCTCGGAGGATGAACGGGCCGGGGAGGAAGGTAAGGAAGGGGAGGCTGGACGGGTCGGGGGGCAGCGGGGCGATCCCGAGGGCCTCGCCCTGCTCCGGAGTGCCCTGCGCGGGGGCACAGCAGCGTCGGGAACTGACGCTCTCCGGGTGATCTCCCACCTCCGGGCGGCACCTCGGGGAACGGTGGAGATGTGTCCGTCAGCAGCCAAAGCGTCTGTCTGACCCCGTTCAACACAGCTCAGCTTGCCGGGAGCTGTGTTCAGTGGTGCCCAGTGCACAGAGCCAAAGGCTTCCTACGAATGCAATAACCACCCGAGAAGTATTTGCTGTGCAAATATTCCTGCAGAACAATGAATCAAGGGAGAACAGTCGTGTTATTAAAGTTGTAACAAGCAAAGAGCAAGCTTCTTGTGAGGAAACGACCACTGAAGTGTTGCTGGGAGACTTCTCAGTGCTGGTAGGAGAACTGCAGTTGCTTTTCTTAACTTTGAGCTCAGCGAAGTACTTGATTCAGTCCTACTCTAAGGCAAACCAAAGGGTTTGGTGGCGAACAGAAGTCTAAGCCTTTTAAATGTGATGTGATCACTGTTGTCCTAGAAAATTTGCTTATAACTGGAAGTATCCAGCCAGTGTCCTGCCAAAAGTTGAGCTCCTCAAGGGGAATAATGCTGTCTAACACATAATGCTACTGCAAGTGACTGAAGCCTGTAGCTACTATGTATTTCTGTACATTACTCTTCCTGTTCAAAGCAGTATACTAAAGCCGAAGGGTTGCTGTGTCTCTCAAAACCATGCTGATGATACAAAGGACAGTGCCAAGTTGGCCCATTCTAGGGAAAACAACTGCAGGTGTCTGTCCCCGGGAGGGAATCTGCATCCCTGGGGCAGCTTGCCACCTGGGCTTCTGTCCATGTCAGCAATGAGGAGCAAAAGTCTAGGATTGCATCTTCTCCTGCCCCTGGGGAGAGAGAAACAGCTACAGACAGAGGAGGGCAGGAACCGCAGCTCTTCCTTGCTCGCACGCAAAGGGATGGAGAACGTAGAGAGCAGAGGAAGGCCCCTGCCCCTCTGTGCACTCTCAACATAATCTGCACCTAGCAGCATTTACAGTGGCACAAACTGCTAGCAGAAAGGGAACCGGACTGAGTTCCCTCTTCAGCTCTGCTCCCTCAAGTGAGCTTGGCAACAGACTTCTCTGTGACTTGGTTTCCCCACTTGCAAAATATCCATAGTGCAAAGTATTTTATGTACTTCTGGTGAAAACTGAGATAGCTGGTATTATCCAAGCCAGTCAAAATCTGCCTGTAAAAGAAGGCCAAAGTTAGGTTTTACAGTGCGATTAGCAAGCAATCCCAGCAAACCCATTCCGTCTGAGCAATACCTACCTGAGGGTATCTTATTGTAGGGTGTTGCTATTGGGAGATTTTTATTCATAGCACTCACAGAATTTAGTATGCAAACATAGTATAACAAACCTATGGTAAATTAAAACATAGTTTTGCTGCAACAAATAATTTTTCAAAGTTATGAAATTAAAGTAGCTTTGGGCAGGGAAAAAAATATAGGACTTGATTTTGCTTTTTGGTTGAGTTGGAGGAAGTTCATTGCTTTCAGTGAGATTACTCCTGATTACATTGGTATGAGATTTGTGGACTGAAAAATACGTTCTGCTCTTCCTCAGGCAAAATAAATAAGCTTCACCTCTTGTATTTAACATCTTTCTGTTTTCCAAGCACCATCATTTCTTGTATTGTTGATGAGTAAAAGCACAAGGTTAGCATTTGATAATCTATTATTATAGAGGTGGGTTTTTTTTAACAAAATAGAGGTATACAGAGAAGGTTTCTATTCTAGCTGCCATGATTATTTTCCTCATATCTATTTTAAGTTAAAAACACAGCATGTAGTCTGGATAATTTAAATTAATTTTTAGCTATTTACTTTGCTCTAATCTGGGTATGCAGCATGTTAGTTTTTACTGTAGTTTAGAAATCTGTTGGACCAATATGAAAGGACTGAGAAACTGTTGAGCCTCCTAAGAGCTTAGTAATTTTTTTTTTATACAGGCTTATTTATACATTCTTAAACTGGTTTTACAGTAAATGATCCATGAACAGAGGTAACTGTCTTCAGAAGCTGGTTGTCAAGTACCAGATTTTTAAGTCTCTGTAAAATGCAACCTCTGAAGTAGTATATTCTTACTGCAATGAACTGGGATTTACAGATGTTACTTCCAATAATGCCAACATAAACTTACCAATCTACTCGTAACATTGAGACTTAATATTGAGGTCAGAGTGAAGCCTATGACTGGCTTTGGAAGGAGCGTATATTTTCCTCATTGTGGAGGGATTTGCAGGTGTGCCATAGAGAATGTGTATCCACTGCTTTTTACTGGAAAAAAGACTAAATGCTTCAGGGTTCCACTGATGGCTTCCAGAATCACTCATATGCTTAATTTCATCATGCTGAAATTAGTCATGTGTAAGAAATTGGTTTCCTGTAAGCGTAAAATTTGTTAGGATTTATACAGTTGCAACTAAAGCCAGTGAAGGCTCTTAAGTAGTGGAAAAATTGGTGCATGTGAATATCTTCCAGTGGTCGGATGCACTGGCTTAATTCTGGGGCCATATTAAATATGCATTTCTGAGGGCAGAGTCTGCTTCAGTACATTAACTGATCCTCCTGTAAGTCCCTGGTTGAATTAGTATGTACTGCTCACAGTAAGGCCTTCCGCTTTAGTGCGCATCAGTCAGGGCAGACTGTAGCAAGATGACTGCAGGAGCATCATTTGGTGGGGAAGAGTGTACCATAAGAGGTGGTGCAAGTGTGCATGCGTGTCTATTAAATATTCCCTCTTCCCTCCCGTCCAGTAAATCCAAAGTTGTCTTCTCACAGGCAAGATGCAGCAAGAGTACCGATGTTAGGAAAAAGAGAATCTTTAACTTTCCATTTCTTCACCTCCTATTTCAGCTGTAGACAGTCATCCTTCTCCTCTACACCTGCTCACTTTGCCCCACTCCAGCCTCTGCTCATGCTAATCATCAATGCTTGTACCGTCTCTCTAAGTTCCTTCTGAGCATCTCGCATGTGAGGAGAGGCTGAGAGAGCTGGGACTGTTCAGCCTGGAGAAGGCTCAGGGGGGGATCTTATTAATGATCCATGATTGCAATGGACACTGGAGCAATGCGAGGAACACCAGCAGCGGCGGCAGCAAGCAGCGGCGAGGAATACACGAGGGATACACGAGGACAAGGAGAGACTATGACTGAACAGGGGGCGTTCCCCGAGCCACTGAGCTCGGACCCGCTGACTGGACGAGCCAGCAAGGGGTGGAGCCTGCAGCTGACCGCGTAGCTGATTTGAACAGGCTAAAACAATCAGCCCAGATGACTACAACGGACGCCGGAGCAGTGTGAGCAGCAGCGGCAAGCAGGGGCGAGGGATACACGAGGACAAGGAGGGACTGTAATTAAACAGGGGCCGTTCCCTGAGTGACTGAGCCCGGACCTGCTCATTGGATGAGCCAGCAAGGGGTGGAGTGTGTACCAGGCTGCGTGGATGATTTAAACAGGCTAAAATAATCAGCCCACGTGATTGCAATGGATGTATATATCTTTCCCAGCAGGCAGGTGTGTGGCAAAAAGCTGTGTCCTCTGCTTCTCCTGAGCATCTAGTAGAACCAATGCAGCCACACAGACAGAGCTCCTGTCAAAGCATGCAACCACCTGGGTTTCTGGCTGTGGGGTGTGTGCAGAGATATTCCTGGAGATGGAGGGTGATAGCAAGCAAGCCTGTGGGAGGTGTGACCAGGTAGATGAACTGCTCTGCAGGAGGAGGTGGGCAGACTGAGGAGTGTCCGAGAGCGAGATTGGCCAATGGAGCTGTGCTCTGCCATCTCTGATGCACACAAGCCAACTCAGTGTGGCCACTACAGATGCAGGTCCAGGATCCATTTTGTGCTGGGAGGAAGGCAGTGTTATGAGGGATAGGGAGGGGTGGAAGAAGGTTACTGCACGGAGCTGTAAGAGAAACTTCTTACCCTCTCAGATACCTTTACAGAATAGGTATGAGGCCCTGGGTACAGTAGATGAAGTGCATAATGAGATAGAAGAGGAGGAACTTATGCAAGCATTCTCGCCAAGGTCAGGTTGACCAACCCCTTGCAACAAGACCTGCATTAAGACCAGCGCTGAGAAGAAACAATGGTGAGTTATGGTCATTGGTGACTTCCTCCTGTGCGGAACGGAACCACCCATTTGCAGACTGGGCACTCCTTTCAGGGAAGTTTGCTGCCTCCCTGGGGCCCAAATCAGGGATGTCACCAGGTGACTGAAGAGCTTAGTACAGTCTTTGGACTATTATCTACTCTTGCTCTTTCATGTGGGTACTAATGATGTTGTAACAAAAAGTCTAAGGTTGATCAAAAGAGATGTCAGGGCCCTGGGAAGAATGCTAAAAAATTCAGGAGCACAGGCAGTGTTTACCTCGATCCTCCCAGTAATGGGGAGAGACTTTGGAAGAAACAGGCAAGCCCAGGATATCAATACCTGGCTCCAGGACTGGTGCCTCCACCAAAACTTTGGGTTTTACAACTATGGGAGAGTCTTTGAGGCACAAGGTATGCTGGGGCCTGATGGGATCCACCTGTCCCGATGGGGAAAACACGTCTTTGGGCGAAAGCCGGCAGGACTGATTGAGAGGGGTTTAAACTAGAATCCATGGGGGAAGGGAATACCATCAGGAGAGCTGAAGGTAAGCCAAGGGTTGGCATGGCATCGCCTGAGCATAGCAATGCTAGTGAGAACACTTACACTGCTCCAGGGAGCACGGAAGGTTCAGGAGCACATCTGAAATGCTTGTACACCAACGCATGCAGTATGAGAAACGAGCAGGATGAACTGGAAGCGTTGATCAGTTCCCAGAGCTATGATGTCATTGGTATTAGTGAGACTTCGTGGAATGACTGGAGGGCTACAGGCTGTTCAGGAGGGATAGGCAGGGCAGGCGAGGTGGAGGAGTTGCACTGTATGTAAGGGAGATGTTTGATTGTACAGACCTTACAGTTAGCGATGATGTGGTTGAGAGCCTCTGGGTGAGGATTAGGGGGATGGAAAACAGGAGATGTAATGGGTGTCTACTACCAATCACCCAGCCAGGATGATAGCACTGATAAGTTATTCTATAGGCAATTAGGTGAAATCTCTGGATGGGTAGCCCTTGTCCTTTATGGGAGATTTCAACTTCCCAGACATCAACTGGGAATACCACACTGCTGTGATGAGCAAGCCTGGGAAATTCTTGAAGTTTGTAGGAGATAACTTCTTGACACAAGTACTCAGGGAGCCAACTAGGAAAGATGGCTAGTTGGCTTGCTAGACTTGCTGTTTGTGAATAGAGAAGGACTTGTGGGATATGTGATGCTAGGTGGCTGTCTTGGCCGCAGTGATCACAAAATGGTTGAGTTTAAAATTTTCGGTGTAATGAGAAAAAAGGTCAGCAGAGTTGCTACCCTGGATTTCAAGGGAGCAAACTTTAAGCTATTCAGGGAGCTACTTAGCAGTGTCCCCTGGGAATCTGCTTTTGAGGGCTTAGGAGTCCATGAGTGCTGGTCAGTTTTGAAGAAGCACCTTTTAAAAGCACAGGAGCAGGCAACTCCACTGTGTCGCAAGTCAAGCAAGCGAGGCAGAAGACCATCTTGGCTGAACAGGGAACTCCTTGTGGAGCTCAAGAGGAAAAAGAAATTGTACAGTCTCTGGAAGCAAGGTCAGGCTTTGCAGGAAGATTAGAGCCATGGTTCATATATACAGGGAGAAGACACAAAAGGCCAAAGCTGAACTGGAGTTGAAACTGGCCAGTGTTGTGTCAGACAACAAGAAGGGCTTTTTTAAAGTATGTTAATAGCAAGAGGAGGTCTAAAGAAAACATTGGACTTGTTGAAGATGGTCACCTGACTAATAGGGATGAAGAAAAAGCAGAGGCATTCAATGTGTTTTTTGCCTCAGTCTTTAATAATACTGATAGATGATGGGCTGCCCGGTCCCCTGAGTCAGAGGACCATGACTGTGGGAACAGTGACTTTCCATTTGTGGACACTGAAATTGTAAGGGACCAGCTGTATCAGCTGAATGTTCACAAGTCCATGGGGCCTGATGGGATTCATCCCAGAGTACTGAAGGAGCTAGTGGATGTTATGGCAGGACCCCTCCCGATCATCTACCAAAGGTCTTGGGAGTCTGGGGAGGTCCCCGCTGACTGGAAGCTAGCCAATGTTATTCCCATCTACAAAAAGGGTGTGAGGTGAGGGAAGACCCAGGAAACTACAGACCTGTTAGTCTAACCTCAGTACCTGGAAAAATTATGGAGAAGATTATACTGGGTGCTATTGAAAGGCATTTAAAGAACAACGCAATCATCAGGCACAGTCAACATGGGTTCACAAAGGGGAAAGTCCTGTTTAACTAATTTGATATCCTTCTATGACAAGGTCACCTGCCTAGTGGGTGAAGGGAAGACCGTGGATGTAGTTTTTCTGGATTTTAATAAGGCTTTTGATACTGTCCCTCACAGCATCCTTCTGGACAAGTTGTCCAACTGTGAGATGAGCAGGTATGCAGTGCACTGGGTGAAGAACTGGCTGAAGGGCAGGGCTCAAAGGGTTGTAGTGAATGGGGCTACATCTGGCTGGCAACTGGTCACCAGTGTGGTGTTCCGCAGGGCTCAATTCTAGGGCCAATTCTGTTCAATATATTTATCAACGATCTGGATGCAGGAGTTGAATGCACCATTAGCAAGTTTGCTGATGATACCGAGCTGGGAGGTGCTGTTGACTCTCTTGAGGGACAAGAGGCCTTGCAGAGGGATCTAGATAGATTGGAGCATTGGGCAATCGTCAATGGCATGAAATTTAACAAGAACAAATGCTGGATTCTGCACCTGGGATGGAGTAATGCTGGACACAAGTATAAATTGGGAGAGGAGTGGCTGGAGAGCAGCCCTGCAGAAAGGGATCTGGGGGTGCTGGTTGACAGCAGGCTCAATACGAGTCAGCAGTGTGCCCTGGCAGCCGAGAGGGCAAACCGCATCCTGGGGTGCATCAAACACAGCATAACCAGCTGGTCAAGAGAGGTGACTATCCCTCTGTATTTAGTGTTGGTGCGGCCTCACCTCGAGTATTGTTTGCCATTCTGGGCCCCACAATTTAAGAGGGATGTGAAGGTCCTTGAATGCGTCCAGAGGAGGGCAACAAAGCTGGTGAAAGGGCTGGAAGGCATGTCCTATGAGGAGCAGCTAAGGACTCTGGGGTTGTCTAGTTTGGAGAAAAGGAGGCTGAGGGGCGACCTCATTGCTCTCTGCAGCTTCCTGAGGAGGGGAAGTGGAGAGGGAGGTGCTGATCTCTTCTCCCGGGTATCCAGTGACAGGATGTGTGGGGACAGTTCAAAGCTGCATCAGGGGAGGTTCAGACTTGACATTAGGAAGCATTTCTTTACCGAGAGGGTGGTCAAACACTGAAACAGGCTTCCTAGAGAGGTGGTCAATGCCCCATGCCTGTCAGTGTTTGAGGCATTTGGACAATGCCCTTAATAACATCCTTTAACTTTTGGTCATCCCTGAAGTGGTCAGGCAGTTGGACTAGATGATCACTGTAGGTCCCTTCCAACTGAAATATTCCTATTCTTATATCTGAAGGGAGAGTGCAAAGAGGATGGAACCAGGCTCTTTCCAGTGGTGCCCAGTGACAGGGCCAGAGGGCACAAACTGAAACATGGGAGGTTCCCTCTGAACATCAGGAGGGAACTGTGAGGGTGACTGAGTACTGGCACAGGTTGCCCAGGGAGGTTGTGGGGTCTCCATCCTTAGAGATGTTCAAAAACTGTCTGGACATGGTCCTGGGCAACTGGCTCTAGGTGGCCCTGCTTGAGCAGGAGGGTTGGACCAGATGACCTCTAGAGGTCCCTTCCAACCTCAGCCATTCTGTGATTCTGCTGTCAGACAAAGCATTAATTTCCTCTCCCCTTTTCTGCTGTTTTTTAGCAGTCCACATAGTTCCCCATCCTGCAGCCTCCACTCATCTCAAGCACTCTGGCACTTTGCACAGGCAGGCTCATACCCTTCAGTGGCAATCCTTTCCTGTTACCCTGAAATCAACAGCACAGGGAGAGCTACTTGAGAGCTGCATTTAGCAAAGATTCTCCAGACCTGTGACCTCTTATTCCTATGACATTCTCAGACATCAACTCAAATGTTATACCCAAACAAGGGAAATCCACATGAGAATGGGCAGGTGCTGGCAATGCTGGCTGAAATCAATAGCAAAGTTGTTATGGAATTCAGTAGGAACAGGGTGGAAACCTGAGCACTGATGAAATAACTTATCACTGATATCAATTTAGAAAAATGGACTGTGAATAGCGAACAACAGAGTTTAGGGTGTGATGTGACGTTTTCACCAAGCTCAGTCTGCAAAGTCAAAATACAGTTCACTTTCACATTCTTTATTAAAATTCTAGATGCTGTTGATACCTGGGGTGGGTAAATTCCTATGAACAAAGTCTCAAACTAGGTAGTCAACAACTCTTAGTGGTCTTTTTGGGCAACTTCATTTACAACTAATGTGTGGATTCTGAGTGGCATTCCTGAGCTCTGCTCCTGGTTCTGTTGCAAATCTCAGGTGTGGCCTAGGGCAGGTAACTCAAATACCCAACTTTAGTTTCCCAACCATTAACAGAAAGGTTAGTTCTTTAGTGTAATAAGACTAAAATGAAGAGGGACTTGAAAATACTGAAAGGAATAGCATCCTGGCTTGTATCAGAAATAGTGTGGCCAGCAGGACTAGGGAAGTGATTGTCCCTTTGTATTCAGCACTGGTGAGGCTGCACTTCGAATACTGTGTTCGGTTTTGGGCCCCTCACTACAAGAAAGACATTGAGGTGCTGGAGCGCGTCCAAAGAAGGGCAGTGAAGCTGGTGAAGGGTCTAGAGCACAAGTCTTATGAGGAGCAGCTGAGGGAACTGGGGTTGTTTAGCCTGGAGAAAAGGAGGCTCAGGGGAGACCTTATCACTCTCTACAACTACCTGAAAGGAGATTGTAGCGAGGTGGGTGTCAGTCTCTTCTCCCAAGTAACAAGTGATAGGACAAGAGGAAACGGCCTCAAGTTGTGCCAGGGGAGGTTTAGATTGGATATTAGGAAAAATTTCTTCACCGAAAGGGTTGTCAAGCATTGGAACAGGCTGCCCAGGGAAGTAGTTGAGTCACCATCCCTGGAGGTATTTAAAAGACATGTAGATGTGGCGTTTAGTGGTGGTCTTGGCAGTGTTAGGTTTGCGGTTGGACTTGATGATCTTAAGGGTCTTTTCCAACCTAAATGATTCTATGAATACATACAACTTGTTGCTCTATTGATATTAAAGGCAGTTTTAGGACATTTTCATCTGCAACTAAGTGCATTATGCTCTGGTAGACTGGAAGGTCTCATCCAGAACTGCAGCCTAAGCAGCAACAAAGGCTGCACAGTTGGGTGATGAAGCATAGTCTGCTTCATTTTGCTCATACCGAGCCTGTCTTCAAGGTGGTCCTCAAAGACAGCCATCAGCAGAGCAGTATGGAACCATGCAAACATGCAGCATATGAGCCACAACTTGGTTTGTGAACTTTGACAGCTAGTGGGGAAAAAAATTACCTAGAAAAATTTGATTACTAGGGCCAACACAGGCTCTCTCTGGTAACTGGAAAACCATAGTTTGTCAGCTAGGTTGATGGATGAGTGAATGTCCATATTGCCACAACTACAATGACCCATGGACTGGATCAGCAGGCACAGAGGTGGAAGGCTCAAACCATCTCTCTAAACTGAGGCATTTTAGCTGTGAAGCCATCGCTTCTGAATAAACTGGTCTCTAATCGTGAGACACTTTCAGGTCTGGATGATGCTCTTAGTCATGATTTAGTTTTAGGTAGTCCTGCAAGGAGCAGGGAGTTGGACTCAGCGATCCTTATGGGTCCCTTTCAACTTGAGGTATTCTGAGTATTACGAGCCAAAATAAAATATTCAGAGCATTTTGTCATTCAGCATCACAATCCTTGCACCAACTGTACTTCATGTTTCTAGTATTTTTACATCACCTACTAAAAACTAGATGGGGAAACAGTGATCAAACATCAGGTAACACTCCAAGGAGAAGAAAAGGTATATACACAAGTGTTGGTTGGTAACCCAGTGTCAGAGAAATGCTTTATTAGGTAGGGAGCATACTGCTTGGATGACATTATCAATTCTTGAAGGATTTATAATGTGCCCTTGAAAACAGAGGGATTTAAACTAAAATCTTGCAAAGACTTAAAAACCACATGTTTAGCTTTACACCTCATAGGTAGTTTCACTGAGGTCAATGAAACTATTCACCATGGAAAGCTAAGAAGGTGTGTAAATCTCTGCAGGATTAAACATTTTGCTTGATTATCTCCCCAGGGACTGGAAACAGGGATTGGCAGCTATCAGACATATAGGCTAAAATAGCAGCTTGTGTCTTTGAATAATGGCCTAATTGAAAACCAGCATTAAAAATTGTTGAACAATCCTGGCCTTTTTTCTAAACTTGCAGTGGGTGCTGTGTGGCTCCAAACTCCTCCCTGCAGTCCCCCCAAACAACTGAAAATTGCTTACCCATGGCTAAGAAAAGTAGGCACGTTTTGACTTTCAAAATAAGTATTTTTAACAGCTTTAGAAAAGAAAAAAGTATTTGACATAATGGGGGGGGGGGGGGCGTGTTGTACGTACCAAAGGCTTGAAACCAGGTCCTCTGCCAGGGTCGGGAGGGGGTTGCACTACCGATGATGCCTCTCCTCCTCGGCAGAAGGACCCAGTGACCGCACAGACACGGCGCTTCGTAAGACGCTTAACGGGTCTGGGGGCCCTGGAGGCAGCGCGGGGAGGCGGGGGTGCCGGGGCAGCACCACCGGCGCGGCGGCAGGGAGTGGTGCCGGTGCCGCCGCGGGGTGCGCGGCGCAGGGGCGGCGGCCTCGCAGCCCGGGCGGGCGGCAGGCAGTGGGACGGGGAAGGAAAGGGATGGGCTGCGCCCCCAGCATTCACATCTCGCAGAGCGGCGTGATTTACTGCTGGGACTCGGACGAATCCAATTCCACCCACCAGACCACCACTATTTCGCAGGGCACAGCCATCCTGCACGGCCTCTTCATCAAGACAGACGCGGCCGACTCCATCCCCTCCGTCCTCGCCTACCAGAGCTTGGCGGCCGCCGCCACTACCCGCCGCAAGGAGCGCAGGGAGCCCGGCTGCTACAGCATCGAGGCGGAGACCCAGACCAGCAATGTCAGCGTCAAGGTAAACCGTGGCCACTCCGGAGGGGGTCCCTGGTGGGGTTAGGGGGGGAAGGGGGCCAAGCCTCTCCCCCTTCCCCGCCGGCCGCGGCAGAGGGAGGACGGAGCCACAGCATCCCCCGCCTCAACTGGTGAGGGAGATGCTTTGGCACGCGGGATGCAGCTGCGAGGAGCGGTTTGCTCTGGTGCCCACTGACTCACCGCAGCTGCGGCGGCCGGGCCGGGGAACGGCTCGCCTGGAGCCCCCCCCCCCCCCGGGGGGGCGAGCGCCGGCCGCCGGGCCTCTCGGGCTCCCTCCGCCCCACGTTCACAGCCCTCGGGGTGGTATCGGTGCCCCTGTGCTGAGATAGCTCCTGAAGTTACAGCTGGTGGGGGAAAGGGTTTGTTTCGAGCTTTGTGGTTGATGGCAGGGAGTGGGTGTGTGGGAGAGGTGTTAATATGCCGGAATAAAATTTCCCCCAGCTTCATTCTCAACAGCAAAAAGCCTATACTTGCTGTTGTGTTTTCTTCATCCCTTTTTCTTCTTCCCGTATCTGGTTAAAATGAACTGTTGCTGCTAGGTGTGAATGTTCAGCTTGGAACCGAACCACTATGATTTGCGCACATAGGCAAATATGCCTTGCTTTTGTAGAGCTAGTGGTTACTCCAGGGAGGTGCGGACAGGGGCTGTGTCTGTAGGGTTTTCTCACTCCAAATCTGGAAGGCTTGGGTCATCCTGTCCGTGGCTAGGGCAGGTGCTGCACATCAACATCTTCACTTAAGTTTAGCAGTGAAGAGATGGTTGCGCTGATTTTTTTTTTTTTTAATAATATCACAGTAGATTTTTCATCAATTTCCCTGAAAGTTTTCTAAGAACTACATTTTACTGTGTTGCCCTATTCCAAAGCTTGCTATCAAAACAAATGGTGTCATGATCCCAGCTGCACCTTAGGTTACTTTTCTGTTGTACTAATGAAGCAGGATATCATGTCACAAAGTAATTCCATGGGCTTAAATAGATCCTGGTATTTTGTTAGAATATAATTAAGAAATTAAAAGATTACTGCAAACTTTAAATTATAGAAGTAGTTTATATTTTAAAAATCCAGAAATCATCTGAGGAAAACATAAGTGAGAGAGATCACAGAGGAAAAAAAAAAACACCACCACAACCCATAGTCAGTTTGTTTGCTCAAATGCTGAGAAACTTGCAGAATTGTCTGTGGTTACATTGACTGTTTTACTCATTCAGAAGCAGAACCTGTGTAATCAGTGATATGGACAAAGTCTGAGCAGGACTAGAGTAAAAAAAAATTGTTACATTTCTTGGATTTTTTGAATTTTTTTTATATTTCAGAGTGGAATACTTAAGACAAAATATGATTTTTTTTTTTTAATGTAGAGGAGAGCAAAATAGAAATTCTTGCACAATTCTTTAAATTGAGAAAGTTGAGATTTGAAAAAAAGATTTTTTTTTTTTAAAGTGGTAATGTGCTTTTCTGTTCTTATGAATTGTTTATTATTTGTTATTACATCATGTGCTCTTATAAACAAATAGATTTGTCAACATTTCTGGTTATTAAAAGTGAATGTATTTCAGATGTTTTTGAACTTCATAATTGGCACTGTGATATCATTTTGGATAGTTTCAGTTCTTTTTACAATTTTAGAGTCGCAAGCACCTAAGGGAAAGGATGCTTTTATTTAACAACTGCTTCAATGATATAGTAGAAATGTGTATTGGGTCTGGCTGAGATGGAGTTAATTTTCCCCACAGCAGCCCTCATAGTGCTGTGCTCTGTATTGGTAGCTAGAAAGGTGTTGATAACACAGCAGTGTTTTGGCTACTGCTGAGCAGTGCTGGCACAGCATCAAGGCTGTCTCTCCAACATTGCCCCCCCTCGCCCCCAAAGGCCAGTAGGCTGGGGGTGGGCAAGATCTTGGGAGGGGACATAGCCAGGACAGCTGACCCAAACTGACCAAAGGGATATTCCATACCATATGACATCTGCTCAGTAATAAAAGCTAGGAGAAGGAGGAGGAAGGGGGGGCATTTGTTATTTATGTTTGTCTTCTGGAGCAACCGCTACGTGTACTGAAGCCCTGCTTCCTGGGAAGTGGCCGGACATCACCTGCTGATAGGAAGTAGAGAATAAGATCTTTTGTTTTTCTTTGTTTTCGCACGCGACCTTTGCTTTTGCTTTATTAAACTGTCCTTATCTCGACCCACAAGCCTTTTGTTATATTTTCGTCATATTTTTCTCCCCCTGTCCAGTTGAGGAGGGGGAGTGATAGAGCGGCTTTGGTGGGCCCCTGGCATCCAGCCAGGGTCAACCCACCACAAAATGTTTCCATTATTGTAAGAAGTAAGATCTGTAAAATATTTTATATCATTTTAAACAGACTTAGAGCCCCCATTCTTGCTGCTACTCTTGCCATGATTTCCTACAGGGTCATATCATACTTAAGTATTTGTGTGACCAAAGCGAGGTTTGAATATTACAGAATTATCATAAAGGCAAAATAGTACTTGATATTTGACGGGCTATAAGAAATGGAAAAGTATGGAACTATAGTTCTCCAATAGTACATAACAATATTTATTTCCATAGAAGTTAAAAGGTGAAGAAAAATATTAGTTATTTTGGTACAGAAAAAGTGTCTAGTAATACCTCATGGCTTTAACTTCTATAGTGCTTGGTTGCACATATTAGCTGTGTTGAAATCTCATCTAACTGTATTTAGGGGAGGAAACAAATACACAGGTCAAATGGCTGTTAGCACTATTATAAATTAATATAATATTCCAGTTGTGTAACTATTCAACCCACTTAAACTATGCTGCTTCATTTGTTTTCATTTTCTGTTCTAAACTGGTCTTTAGTTGTTTACAGAATCAAGTATTGCATTATTTGCATTTGACCCTATCTTTATAAAATGTTTTAAAACTCCTCCATATCATAATATTTAACTGGCATTAAAAGAAATCAACCTGTAATGATTTCAACCCAATGCAATTCAAATAAAAAACAAAAAAGATCCCATGTTGCTTAAAATATATGGCTTGCCTAAACCTTACCTTTTAAGTCCATCTAATCTATACTCATTGGGGTGAGATCAGTGTTACAAAGATAATTTGTTTTGTTTAATAAAAAGTTCTGAATTGTTCAGAGCATTCAGATCACACCCTGCTCATACTGGTTATGAGTAACTGCATACACACTAGAAATTTAGTAGTTCTAGTGTGTATGCATTTCTTTGTGGATCTCAAAAGCTTGGTAACAAATATCTACAGGTTAGTTGAAAAAGATGTTAAGTGGATTTGTTAAGTATTATAAGATGAGTCTGTGCCATAATTTGAAATAGGACACACAGTTTCTGATGCCCAGTCATATGCTATGTTACTAAGGTACTTGGGCAGAAACACTCAAGTAAAAAACAGACATTCCTTGCCCACGTTCCCTCCTTAATAAAAACTAACAGTATCGTGGCAGCAAACAGTATTAATATCTCAAACCCTACATTGGCTTTATATAAAGATACAAGGCATTTAACTTGCATCATTGAAGCATAACATTGAGCATGAGATGATACTGAGTGTATAATGGCTGCTTGACCCATTGCTCAACTATTGCTGGTTCTAAAGTGCAACAGTACCAGCTGTTTAGCAAGAAGTAAACAGCTTCTTGAACACTTCCTTGGGGATTTGAAAAGATAATAAAAGTTTACCTTATTTATGTTTACAAATACATCTTTTTTAATTATGGCCAAATACAAATCTTGAGCAAAAGTGCATGCATACATATGCTTTTCTTTAACATCTTGATACTTAAACATTAGCCAAACTTAAAGACAAGAACAAACAAGTTTTAAGGCTCTTGTTGCTAACATGTAGCCTAGTGAAGAAAAAAAACCCAAAACCAGTTCTGCAGCCTTCTTTTGATTACTTTGCCTTCTTTTTCTTCTTGAAATGACAAGAACACCACCAGATGTAATGGTTTGGTGGTTCTTATGCCATGTTCTTTGTGGAACAGAAGAATCTGTTTATGAAGCTCTCCTGAAAGTCAGTCACACTAGAAACAGTTTTTGACAGTTTTCAGGCTTTTCCATATCAAAATAATTATTAGAAGCAAAGCTCAGAAATAAGAAGAAATGCAATGGGACAGTATCTCTTGTCTTATCAATATTGGTCCGTGTTAAGTTCCAAGGTGGAAGCACTGAGGAGAAGGAAGCGCCTCAATACGTCAAGCACCTAGCTTTTTTGATTTTTTTAAAATGTAGGAGAATAGGGGAAAGGATGCAGCTGCCAAATACAAATCTGAGGAAATCAAAGTGCTATGGAGTGCATTGAGAAATCCAGGTACTGAGAGAGTTGCATCAGGTCCACAGGCCCTGGAGAAATGCAACTCTAAGCATTGCCTTGATTTAAAATACGATTCTTCTCTTTAAAGCAGTATCATGTCCAAGAAAAGTCACTGTATTTCTTGCACTTCTTGTTTTGTTTGAACTGTACTACTGTTTAACTGGCTGCTAGTATGTTCTGCAAAATGTGGAACATAGTAGATGTAGGGTAAACTTGGAAAATAAAACTCCTGACTCTGTGACTTAGTGTGATGAAGGTCCATTTCGCAACTTGATATGACATCTAAGATGTCAGAGTCCCCTTGAACATACTCTGGGGCTGCAAAGCAGGCAGAAAAAAATTTGGGGCAGGCCGAAAAGTGTTAGTACATTGAACTGTTACAGTGCAGAGCCTTTTCAATTTAGACTAGCTGTTCTCTGAGAAGTGCTGACCTGAATAACTCTTACCATAAAGAAGGTCACTAATGGAGAAATACTTTTCTTAGACTAATCCCAGACTTCTAATGAGTACACTAAAAGGACTTTTGCAAAGATTTGCTGCTCTGTATCTGACCTTTCCATTCCTCTTTCAAATGGTGCAGGTAAACTTCAACAAGCACTGTAGTTGTGCTCTTAAGCAATGCTAGACAGGAGAAATGTGTGGACTGAAGTGCTACAGAATGGAGAAAATAATTTCCTTAGAAAATAATAAACCACTTGGCAGGAAACAGAGCAGCCTGGTAGATTAAACTTACTTGGTATTGAGTCATACAACATTCTGGACTTCCAAAACTGTTCTGGGTGATAGGCATTTCTATCATTAAATATAAAATACATCATCTTTTTTTTTTTTTTTTCCCTTAGTTTGTATAGGAAAAGAGAAGCTTTGGAAACTTGTAAGAGAACAATGTGGCTCAACCATTTAGGCACTGAGAATCAACAGGCATCTCAGGACCCTTGCACCCCTCTAAGTCCTCCAGTAAAAAGTTATTTTGGAATGTTTGCTTTCAGTACCAAAAATACCAAATTGTTTTAGCTAAACTGAGTGTTATTAGCATCTGTTTTCTACTTTGTACCATTTACTATGCGCAAAATGAGACTCTGAGGTTTTACCTTCTGAGGAGTTTGATATGGATCTTTTGACAATTTCTAATACTCCATGATCATGCTGAATGCAGAGCAGAGGGATTTCAAATAAAACTGACCACATGGCTGAAAGACATAATGCAAGCTGAGATGATGTGCCATATACCCTGGGGAATAGCACATGTTCTTGGGATGCAAGAGATAGGTTTGAATTCCTGCAGCTGAGAATGCTTAATGATCATACAGGTGTCATACAGGAAATGGGCACATTGTTTCCCCTTCCTCTCCTGAAGGAGAGGAATAATCTAGCCATCTATCATACTTTAAGTAGTGGGTTAGACAGCAGAGTAATTCAGCAGTTTTAGGTTGTGAAACTAAACATCACACCTGCTCTGTGGATAGTCTAAGAAAGAGGCAAGGATACCAAACATCTCTTGTAGGCATTTCCTTTCAGCTAGCTTGAGTGCCCCCTCCCCACCTTGGGCATCTTTCACATACATAGAGATGATGAGCTTGCCCTTTTTGCTGTAATGAGCATTTAAGCACCTGACTCACAAAAATGTTTCCTGTTCCTGGTGGGGGTACTTCAACTTCTCAGGGAGTTTATTATTTCAGACAGGTTGCTGTACCTCTTCTACTTCCATGGGTTCCTAGATCGGGTAGTTGCACCAGGCTGTACTGTACAGTGTAGGCATTCCTAAAGGAGTAACGCAAGTGTGTATTTTCAATAACTTTGTAATGTTCTGTGAAGTAGTCCTGAATTTTGTGTAATGATATCTAAAGCCCATAGAAGTTAAAAGGAGTATTTTTACTAGATCCTAGTGATTTCTGAAATGCTGTGTGCTCATGGGTAAGCCTGTCTGATTAATGCAACCAGAGCTGGGGACGTTCATAAGCGTTAGTCCTATACGCACAAAAGATGTGGAGTTGGGGGTTTTTTTTGTTGGTTTTTTGGGTTTTTTAATTAATATCTTCATAGTACAAGGCAGACATGCTGTTTGAGTGACTACTGTATATTCATTTTGGATTATCTGTGTACTCCCTTAAAGGTGGTGTTGCTTGAAAATTCAAGTCCAAGAGAATAAGATTTGGTGAAAGTGTAAGTAGTGATACGAAGGGGAACCAGAAATGAAAAAGCAACTGTGCTTTCAGTTAAATTTTCCTCTTGCACCACCTGCACTGCTGCCAGATCTCAGGATATTTTATTTTCCATGTAGATCATTCTCTGCTTGTATTTCCTGTCTACCTGTTGGTCACTTGTTTCTTTTTTTTTTTTTTTTTTAAAAGCCTGTAACTGAGACAGACTTGAATCTTTCAAATATAGCCCAAAGTGAAAGATGCATGGTATATGTGAAATTTGTAGAATTATCTTTAATGTACATGTAACTTTTCTAAAATTGCCTTAAGTGAAGGCTCTATGTACCTGTGGTTGTTAGGAAATAGCATGTGAAGTGTTTTGTGGTGTAGCAGAGTTTAACTCTTTTTGGGGAGTGTTGTCATGGTAACCAAACCCAGTATTTTCTGGACTTCAAAATAAGTCAATGGTAGCAGGACTTCAGAAAATCAAGTCACCTTTACAGATTGTCCTGGTTTCAGCTAGGATAGAGTTAATTTTCTTCCTAGTAGCTGGTATAGTGCAGTGTTTTGGATTTAGTAGGAAAATAATGTTGATAACACACTGATGTTTTTAGTTGTTGCTAAGTAGTGTTTATCCTAAATCAAGGATTTTTCAGCTTCTCATGGCCAGCCAGCAAGAAGGCTGGAGGGGCACAAGAAGCTGGGAGGGGACACCATCAGGACAGCTGACCCAAACTGGCCAAAGAGCTCTTCCATACCATATGACATCATGCCCAGTATATAAACTGGGGGGATTTGGCCGGGAGGGGTGGATCGCTGCTCAGGAACTAACTGGGCATCAGTGAGCGAGTGGTGAGTGCATCACTTGTTTTGTATATTCTAATCTTTTATTATTACTATTGTCATATTATCATTATTATCATTATTTTTCATTCCTTTCTGTCCTATTAAACTGTCTTTATCTCAACCCACGAGGTTTGGTTTTTTTTCCGATTCTCTCCCCCATCCCACTGGGTGGAGGGAGTGAGCAAGCTGCTGCATGGTGCTTAGTTGCCGGCTGGGGTTAAACCACGACGCAGATGTAAAAATAAATGTACGGAGCATTGTGGAATGCAGCATGTGTGTTTAAAGTTCATTATTTTGTGGTTGAGGGTATGAGTTTACAGTAATGAGTGCCACCTGATGATCTCTTGTATAGTACTGTCTCCCTCTGGCCTAGTTTAGTAGTTGCATTTCTAGCCCAATAAGTCACCTGTCTTGCAGGGCAGCAACAGCTGACTGTCCCCTTGCTTCTCTGAGGGCATCTTCTTTGGGGCGATTCTCACAGGCCATAAAGTACAACGAGCTCATTCTATAGGAGCTCCCACTACTCCCCTAAAACACTCTGGTGCTTTTGGCTTTTGAGTCTTGAGTCATCTTTCCTTTTGGGTGAGGAAGAAGTGCTGTCTGGAGATATGTTATTAATTTTGAGTGAGATAGCATGCTGCACAGCCTTCTGGAGGTAGTGTCTAGTGCAGGTAACTTTCTTCACTTGAGAGGAGCAGTTGGTCCTTTTACTCATGAGATTTATTTTTCCCTTGCAGGTCAACCATTTGTGTCAACCATTGCCCCAGCTTTCAGCATCCAATTATTTGTAAGCTTATTTCTCACCTGTATTGTCAGCTATGAAAGAACAAAATGTATTAGAGACATTCTGTTCCTTTAGATTACCTCTGATTCTGTGAATAGAGAGTTACTCTGGAGAATTGTTCAAAAAATCCCTGTATATCTCTACCCACTGATTTGGCCATCCAGTGCCAAATATTTCATGTCTTTAATATAGAAAGGGTAGAGCTTAGATTGATTCGGAGAAGCCACTCAGCTAAATGGTGCTACTTTAGAATCAGTCTCAATATTAAGCTCTTAATAACTTGAGTTACTCACTTTGTATATCTATATCAAAATTAGTTCTGTATTTTCAATTTGTTGATCTCTTGCCCTGGATTCATACTGCATCTGAAGAGGCAGCATTCTTTCTAAAAGGATGGGAAAATTGGACCACTATGAGTTGGTTTCATAGCATGTAAGAGTGGAGCAGGAATTGCAGAGATATGGGCCGCCTGGACTCCAGTACATAAAATCCCAAGCAGAGCTATTCCAAAATCTAGAATGCTGCAGAACCACTGTTTCCTCCCTGGTTCCTATGAATTCACAGAGAATGCAGCCAAGTGTGAGTGTGTGTATAGATATTATGAAATTGCATTTAAATAAGAAATCCAAAGAAATGGCAGTTAGCTGAGAGACTCTGCATTAGTAGAGTCAGTAATGTCCACTGCGAGGTAAGGGAATGAGATGAAATAGACAGAATGGAGTTTTGAAGCAATGTAACTATTGGAAAACAAGCTATTAAACAGCTATTTATAAGCCTAGGACAAACTGTGCTCACAGCCAGTTTGCATGTAGAACTGTAACCTGTTAGATTTAATTACAATTCATTTGTTTATATTTGAAGGGGCAGGGTCTGATTCCTTTCTTATTTTATGCATGTTTTAATCAAAATAGTGGTATACTTACCAGCAGCATATGGTTTAGTGCTATAAAAAAAATCAACTTAATCAAATGTGGAACTGGGCACAAGGTCTCTGAAGTTAGCTTTGGAGCTGCTTCCAGCAATCCATTTTCCCTTTGTTCTTAGGTCAGCTACACTTTTTGCTACAGGGACAGCAAAAGAGGCTTTCTCCTTCCCCTGTTGCTGATTTGGAAAGCTGTCTGAAGGCACTGTGAACTTGAACATTGTCAATGATTATTGTTCTCCTGCAGTTACGTTTAATAATAATTGTGTTCATTTATAAAATGCAACTTATCAAGGCATCGTGCTAGCCATAAAACCAAGAAATCTCTTTTAGAAAAAGAGGGGAAAAATGAGGCTTTAACTTTTGTGTGTGTTCATTTCCAAAGTGAAGCAAATTTCTTTTGAAACTCTGAGACAGAGACTTTCCCCGGGGTAGGTGGTAACATGGTAGCTAGGGTGCTTTCTGGAGATGAGACGCCCAGGTTCAATTCTCTGTCTTGTGAGAGAACCTCTGCAGACTCTTTCATGAGTCCCCTGCCTCCTGTACTGTTGGCTATCAAGATTTCTCTTTCTCTAGGCTCTGAGACAGCTTCCCTGAAATCAGTCCATTTCCAAAGAGCCCTGTCCTGATGAATCACTACTTCCTCCTGTCACAAAGCAAGCTGTTTCCTAAACAGCTCTTTAATTATATTGGAAAATAACACAAGCTTTCAGGAAAAGGTGACATGTTCCATTTCAGAATAAAACCATTCACGTATGTTAAATGGTTAGGGCTGTGTTTATGTGCCAGGCTGTGTTGTGACTCATGGAAGAGGTAACTGCTGTGTTGAACACCTTGCCACGCCCTCATTTCAGGCTGCTTCCCTTTACCTCAGAGAGCACAGTGAAGGAGACCAGGATGGCAAGACAAGTCATCTCAAAAGTTTTGATTTCTTAAGTTCTCGCAGACGTGGTGTGGTGGGCAGTGGACATGGTGCAGTGGCGGTGGGGCTGGCTGCAGCTGCTGGACAGCACTCGCTCATGGAGCTCCGGCCAGTGGCCGCAGTGTGCTGGTGGAAACCTGGGAAATCTTTGGCTATCTGTGTTCTGGGGTTTTTTGCAGACATTAAAAGGTCAACTAGAGTACTATGAGGGTGCAGTAGATGATTAGAGAAAAGATAGACAACGTGAAGATTTGAGATGAGCTAAGCAAAGTGGGACATCATTGTTCAAATGAAAAGGAAGTAATTAATCTAGCCTAGGTTGGGGTGGTTGTGGAAAAAGCATCTGTTATGGGCTGGAGGAGGCCAGGAGAGACACTTAAGCCAAAGGGAGTGGAGCTGAAGAGGCACATGGGTAGAGAGGTGTTTTGGGAAAAAAAGATTTGTCTTGGTGGCACAGAATGCTGATGACACTTGGAAGTCTTGAGGAGATGTGATGTCTGAATCTAGTGATTTCTGTCCAGATCTTATAGCTAACACAGCAAAAAAATAGCTTGCAACTCAGTGCTAAGAAATTTTGTGGATTATAGCAATTGTCTTGAAAATGCTACTTCTGGAGTTTATTTGTGGTAGTCTTAATGAGCTTATAAAACAATTCAATTATACATCTGTTTCACTGCAACAGAGACTGCATAGATGGTGTTCTGTGTTACAAAGTTGTAGTAATGTATCCACTGCTGCCTGAAGTCACCTAATAGTCTGTGCTTTTCTGTGGTTTTATTTTTTCCTACATCACAACAGCAGAGGACTCCTCCTCTCTTGCTCTCAAATATAAAATTGTATAGTTTTAGAAGTATCTAATATTTATCCAGATAAGTTGAAGGCTACTAATCAATCTGTTTGCCAGTGCAAGCTGTACACTCTTGAAAGGAAAACATTCAAACCATGCTGGTTTGTTGTAGTGTCATGATAGTTGGGGAAAAAATGTTTATAGCTAAATGGGTGCTTTTACTATAAGACAGGAAAGGGAGCTTGCTGGGAGGGTCTTGTTGCCCCAAAGAGAGCTTTGACAAAAGCAAAAAAAAAGAAAACAAACAAACAAAAAACCCCCACAAACCCCAAAACCACCAAGCAGGGCATAAAAATAAAAATTGTTGTAATATGGAAATACTTCTGGTACAACTTTGTGAAATGACAGCATGCACTACTATATTCCAGGCCCAAATAGGATATTCCCAGGAGAGGACTCCACACTCTGTGGGTCTGGTGCATGGGAATGAATTTAATCTTAATGGCAGTTTTTTCTTTCAAAAGTGACTTTGTATGAATTTTGTCACTTTCTTTGGTGCAACAGTTTCTTTGGTGCATTCTGGCATTTTTGCTCATTTCAGTGTGACAGAGCTACATTTTACTACTCTGGTCCTTCAGGTGAGCTTGGAATGAGCAACAGAACTTGTTTCTTTCTTGCACCATTAGTAGAATTGTTCACGTTCCAAAAAGATCTTATTTTCTAATGTGATTGAAAACCATGCGTTTGATAGATATTACTAAAGATACAAGCTCAAGACAAGAGTTGTGCCAATCTTAAAAATATTATACTTAAAATTTCATCATTTTAAGCTAGATTCTGTACATTCTGGTGTTGGAGATATCAGACTTTTTATTTCAGGCAGCAAGCTTAATTATTTAACTGAAATATTCAGGTATGAAGCCAGATGCTTAAGAAAGTGAAATATCATAACATTAGCAATAAAATAAAAACTAGTGGGACTGATCAGTGTTAGACTCAACCAGAAAGCATGAGGATATTGTATAGTCTCTAGTAAGATCCTGCAGTGTATTAGATCTATATGCTGCTTTTGGGGATTTGGGTCCCCACTAATGTATGTGGAATGAAGTCTTGTATTTCATTGTGTTCCTGGGTTTTGTCCTAATACCTACCATTTTGTCCCAACGCATGCTTACAGAGTTGAGGAAAAAAACCTAGCAGGTAGTGAGAAACTCTCTTAAAAAATAGTTCAAACCAACAGTTTTAGACTTTGGGCTTAAATTTGTTTCTTTCCTACCCTATCAACTTATAAGGTTCCTTTGTTGTCTGTTTGCAGATATCCATTAACTGAAACAGCCAATATACATACAGATCTTTTTTGGCCCTCTGGTATTTTAGAGGCTTAGGGACCATCCAAAGAGTTCAGTAATGAATCATCTTCAAAGAAGGGAATCCTTTTCATGGGTTCCACCAGATTTATACAAGAGGCTATACAAGATCAAGGATTTTTTCCCCCTTATAGCTCTAAGACATCTGTGGCCTCACCTTAGATTTGAAATATCTGCTGTGTTGAAAGTAACTCCTTTAAGGTCATTCTTTCATGTTCACTTTATTGTTATTTTTCATTTGATTGCAAATAGTCTGTAGACAGCTTAAAATTAAAAAGGGTTCTGTATTTCTATAGCTTGCATGTAAAGTCTTATCAGAGAACACTGGTTTCCTGCATGGTTAATGCAGATGGTTGCCTGTGAAAGGATGACGCTTAATTGCCATGCTCACGTTTATTCTCTGGTGGCAATGCATAATTGTATTGGGTTTGCGTGGCAAGGTTTTGGTAGTGGAGGGGCTACAGGGGTGGCTTCTGTGAGAAGCTGCTAGAAGCTTCCCCCATGTCCGATAAAGTTAATGCCAGCAGGTTCCAGGATGGACCTGCCACTGGCCAAGGCCGAGCCAATCAGCAATGGTGGTAGCGCCTCTGTGATAACATATTTAAGAAAGGGAAAAGAAGTTACAGGGGAGTAGCAGTTGCAGCCAGAGAGAGAGGAGTGAGAATATGTGAGAGAAACAACCCTGCAGACACCAAGGTCAGTGAAGAAGAAGGGGGATGAGGTGCTCCAGGCGCCAGAGCAGAGATTCCCCTGCAGCCTGTGGTGAAGACCATGGTGAGGCAGGCTGTCCCCCTGCAGCCCATGGAGGTCCACGGTGGAGCCGATATCCACCTGCAGCCCGTGGGGGACCCCATGCCAGAGCAGGTGGATGCCCGAAGGAGGCTGTGACCCCGTGGGAAGCCCATGCTGGAGCAGGCTCCTGGCAGGACCTGTGGACCCGTGGAGAGAGGAGCCCACGCTGAAGCAGGTTTGCTGGCAGGACTTGTGACCCCGCGGGGGACCCACGCTGGAGCAGTCTGTTCCTGAAGGACTGCACCCTGTGGATGGGACCCATGCTGGAGCAGTTCATGAAGACCTGTAGCCCATGGGAAGGACCCATGTTGGAGAAGTTCGTGAAGGACTGTCTCCCGTGGGAGGGACCCCATGCTGGAGCAGGGGAAGAGTGTGAGGAGTCTCCGTGTGATGAACTGACCAAAACCCCCATTCCCCATCCTCCTGCGCCGCTCGGGGAGGGGAGGTAGAGAAAATCGGGAGTAAAGTTAAGCCCGGGAAGAAGGGAGGGGTGGGGGGGAAGGTGTTTTTAAGATTTGGTTTTATTTCTCATTATCCTGCTCTGATTTGACTAGTAATAAATTAAACTAATTTTTCCCCAAGTCAAGTCTGTTTTGCCCGTGATGGTAATTGCTGAGTGATCTCCCTGTCCTTATCTATCTCGACCCACGAGCCTTTTGTTTTATTTTCTCTCCCCTGTCCAGCTGAGGAGGGGGAGTGATAGAGCGGCTTTGGTGGGCACCTGGCATCCGGCCAGGGTCAACCCACCACAATGATGCAGTTTAACTATCCAAGTTTGAGATACATGTATGTTTACAACTCGGTATTTTATGATACACATACAGTTTTATTGCACATATATTGCACATATAGCATGTTAAAGAGCAAGTGAGTAAAGAATGTCTTCAACATACCCTTGTTTTATTTGGGAACTCGTGTAGTATAGCTGCACAGGATCCACTGGAACAAAATGAAGGAAAATGGAAGCAACTTGCTCACAGTTGCAAGGTGTTTCAGTTTGTGTTACTGATGTTGTAAAATGGATACTGGAGATATATGATTATCTTTGGGTTTGGGCTGGAGAGCTACTCCTACAAGATATTGTCATCAGACATATTTAGGAATATCTGAATGGTAAAGAGCAGCAATAAACCTATGTGCACTTCAGAAACTTTTAGGAGAGAGACTAGGTTAACTTTATGGACATAAATTGTAAGAACATTTAACAGAGCTAGCTTTCTAACTTGTCGTGGTTTAACCCCAGTCAGCAACTAAGCACCACGCAGCCATTTCCCCCTTCCCCCTCCCAGTGGGGTGGGGAGGAGGAAAGGAAAAAAAAAAAGTAAAACTCGTGGGTTGAGATAAGAACAGTTTAATAACTAAAGTAAAATATAATATTAACAACAATAATAATGAAATATAATAATAATATTAATGAAAAGGAATATAACAAAAAAAAGGGGGGGGGAAGGAAAAAACCCCAGTGATGCACAATGCAATTGCTCACCACCCGCTGACCGATGCCCAGTTAGTTCCCGAGCCGCGATCCACGCCTCCCCGCCAACTCCCCCCTGTTTATATACTGGGCATGATGTTCCATGGTATGGAATACCTGTTTGGCTAGTTCAGGTCAGCTGCCCTAGCTATGCTCCCTCCCAACTTCTTGCACACCTGCTTGCTGGCAGAGCATGGGAAACTGAAAAGTCCTTGGCTTAAGATAACCACTACTTCGCAACAACTAAAACATCAGCGTGTTATCAACATCATTCTCACACTAAATCCAAAACACAGCACTGTACCAGCTACTAAAAAGAAAGTTAACTCTGTCCCAGCCGAAACCAGGACATAACTGAACACCAGAACACGAAGAAGATAAATGCGGTTATTTTTTTAAGGTGCTTACCAAGAAGTACTCTGGATTTTTTTTTTATATCACTTCTTATCATTGAAGGAAGAACAGTATTTTGTTTCAAAACTTAATGAAAGAGCTTAAAATACAAAACTGTGTTCAATGATACAACAGTAAAAGCTTTGTACCTTTTTGCACTTCCTGCCCTAGTGCAGAAATGTGCAATTCATACATGTAGTCTGGTAAGAACGGCCAAATTCAGAATTCACCACTCCATGTGTTAGGATCCAAATCTTCCTCCTGGAATGACTCCACTGACATCAGTGAGATGAAGATTTGGCCTTTTTCAGATATGAAGATAGCAATGGGCAAAAGGCTATTCAGATTTTCTGAAAATTTCTTTATGTTTTATTTTTAATTCAATGGAAATAAATGTTTGGGCCCTGGTATCTCCTCTTCTGGTTAAAGGGCTGTCAGGGACCAAAATAGTTGGCAGCCCTTAGCTATTTTAGCTGTAGCTAGTAGTTGGGCTGGGTAATGCTGCTTCTCCAAATGCCTTGTTCCTAACTCTCCCTGATAAGTGCTCAACATTTGTTAATGAGTAAGGGAGGTAGTGGCATGGCATAGGTGCAGCATTCTAGCTCTGCATCACTTGGAGATGTCAGCAGTACTTCTTGTCACCACTCTCTTTTGTTGATCTGCCACTCTCTCTCTTACAGGATTTTTATTTTTCACTCATTCTTTCAGTGGAGGATCACTGAAGAGGATAGTCTGCCTTCTTTGGATGATGGGTGATCCTTTTGTATGCATCCTTGGTATATGCTTGTCTGCAAGTTGGGTGAGCCATCTTCTGGTATCTCCCTTCCAGTTTTGGGATTGGTTTGGGTTTTTTTCCATTTGACCAGTTGCAGAGGTGTTTCCACTGCTGAGAATGGGATCAAAGCAGGATACATTTAAATGTATGGACTTCTTGGTTCTTTTTGGTCACAGTTCACATCCTATGTCTACCAGCTGCCAAGTCTCTTCGTTTATTCTTTGATGATCAGTCACACTCTCACTCTGGATGTCCTGGGTTTGGCTGGGATAGAGTTAATTTTCACAAGAAGCTGGGAGGGAACACAGCCAGGACAGCTGGCCCGAACTAGCCAAGGGGATATTCGATACCATATGACGTCATGCTCAGTATATAACTGGGGGAGCTGGCCGGGGTGAGGAGGGATCACGGCTCAGGAACGGGCTGAGCATTGGGTTCTGGGTGGTGAGCAATTGCATTGTGCATCACTCGCTTTATACATTCTTTTATTAGTATTATTGTTATAATTATGTCTTCTCTCCTTGTGTTGTTCTATTAAACTGTCCTTATCTCAACCCACGAGTTTTTACCTTTTTCTTCCGAGTCTCCTCCCCATCCCACGGAGGAGAGGGAAGGGGGAGGAGTGAGGGAGCGGCCGCATGGTGCCGCTTAGTTGCCGGCTGGGCTTAAACCACGACAGTCCTTTTTGGCGCCCAACGTGGGGCTCGAAGGGTTGAGATAATGACAGATCTGACCAGATCTGACAGAGCGTGTTAAAACAAATTTCTTATATGCATTCATTATATTAGTTTAATAGTCGCTGGTCACAATATTGGTTCATTTGTTCACATGGTGGTGTTATGTAAGTTCTTATATGCACTATGTATTCCCTGCAGTGATGTTTATCACCTTTGAGAGAGGGATCAGGGCTATCATTTTGCTGTACTGGGTAATGTCGACTTATGATATGATTACATCACTGGTCAAGAGGTTAAGCTGGTATTTGTATGCGGCACTGTTGTCATGCCCGTACTTCGGGCGCCCTCTTTCGGAATTTATTAGTAATCGCACCCAATCTACGGGGAAGACGTGGGGGATACTGAATCCCTCTCTTTCTCCTTCAGGCTAATTACAACAGCTCTTGAGAATTTTGAATATCCTTGGGATGTTCAAGCCAGCATGCTCTTATTGCTAGGTCTCCTGAATGTGTCTCAGGTCTTGCTTAGGGTTACACAAAAATTTTTTAAGAATACTACCCGGAGATCTGCCCCAAGGCTGGATAGTCATGGGTGGCATGGCATGTGGGAGAATATGGGCAGGTATCTAGAGAACTTCTCACCTCCAATGGTTTGGAACTTCACTCCCAAACAACTACAGGACCCTGATAAAGTCACAGAATATTTGAAAGGAAACTGCTGTGGCTATTCCAAAGAGGCACAACTTATCGCACTGTGCTGGGCCCTGGCCAGTATCTACCAAACACTGCTTGATACTATGCAGCACCCTCAGGGGGAAGGGAGGGAAAACAGACCAACAGGAGCGTAAGGCTCTAGTAGACACTGGTGCACAGTGTACCCTAATGCCATCAACCTATAAAGGGGCAGAACCCATCTGTATTTCTGGGGTGACAGGGGGATCCCAACAGCTAACTGTATTGGAAGCTGAAGTGAGCCTAACTGGGAATGAGTGGCAGAAACACCCCATTGTGACTGGCCCAGAGGCCCCATGCTTCCTTGGCATAGACTATCTCAGGAGAGGGTATTTCAAGGACCCAAAGGGGTATCAGTGGGCTTTTGGTATAGCTGCCTTGGAGACGGAGGAAATTGAACAGTTGTCCACCTTGCCCGGACTCTCTGAGGACCCTTTGGTTGTGGGGTTGCTGAGGGTCAAAGAACAACAGGTGCCAATCGCTACCACAACAGTGCACTGGCGACAATATCGCACCAACCGAGACTCCCTGGTTCCCATCCATATGCTGATTCGTCGACTGGAGAGCCAAGGAGTGATCAGCAGGACTCGCTCACCCTTTAACAGCCCCATATGGCCAGTGCAAAAGTCTGATGGAGAGTGGAGACTAACAGTAGACTATCGTGGCCTGAATGAAGTCACACCACGGCTGAGTGGTGCTGTGCCAGACATGCTAGAACTTCAATATGAACTGGAGCCAAAGGCAGCCAAGTGGTACGCCACAATTGATATCGCTAATGCATTTTTCTCAATCCCTTTGGCAGCAGAGTGCCGGCCACAGTTTGCTTTCACTTGGAGGGGCGTCCAGTACACCTGGAATCGACTGCCCCAGGGGTGGAAACACAGCCCCACCATTTGCCATGGACTAATCCAGACTGCACTGGAAAAGGGTGAAGCTCTGGAACACCTGCAATACATTGATGACATCATCATATGGGGCAACACAGCAGAAGAAGTTTTTGAGAAAGGGGAGAAAATAATCCAAATCCTTCTGAAAGCTGGTTTTGCCATAAAACAGAGTAAGGTGAAGGGACTTGCAAAGGAGATTCAGTTTTTAGGAATAAAAGGGCAAGATGGACGTCGTCACATCCCAATGGATGTGATCAACAAAATAGCAGCTATGTCTCCACCAACTAGTAAACAGGAAACACAAGCTTTCTTAGGTGTTGTGGGTTTTTGGAGAATGCATATTCCAAATTATAGTCTGATTGTAAGCCCTCTCTATCAAGTGACCCGGAAGAAGAACGATTTTAAATGGGGCCCTGAGCAACAACAAGCCTTTGAACAGATTAAACGGGAGATAGTTCATGCAGTAGCCCTTGGGCCAGTCCAGGCAGGACCAGATGTTAAAAATGTGCTCTACACCGCAGCCGGGGAGAGAATGGCCCTACCTGGAGTCCCTGGCAGAAAGCACCAGGGGAGACCCGAGGTCGACCCCTAGGGTTTTGGAGTCGGGGATATCGAGGATCCGAGGCCCGCTATACTCCAACTGAAAAGGAGATATTGGCAGCATATGAAGGAGTTGGAGCTGCTTCAGAAGTGGTTGGTACTGAAACACAGCTCCTATTAGCACCCCGACTGCTAGTGCTGGGCTGGATGTTCAAAGGGAAGGTCCCTTCTACCCATCATGCAACTGATGCTACATGGAATAAGTGGGTTGCACCGATCACACAACGGACTCGCATAGAAAACCCTAGTCACCCAGGAATTTTGGAGGTGATCATGGACTGGCCAGAAGGCAAAGATGTTGGAATATTGCCAGAGGAGGAGGTGATGGGTGCTGAAGAGGCCCCACTGTATAATGAACTGCCAGAACATGAGAGGCAATATGCCCTGTTCACTGATGGGTCCTGTCGCATTGTAGGAAAGCATCAGAGGTGGAAGGCGGCTGTATGGAGTCCTATACGACAAGTTGCAGAAACTGCAGAAGGAGAAGGTGAATCGAGTCAGTTTGCAGAGGTGAAAGCCATCCAGCTGGCTTTAGACATTGCTGAATGAGAAAAATGGCCAATACTTTATTTCTATACTGACTCATGGATGGTGGCAAATGCTCTGTGGGGGTGGTTGCAGCAATGGAAGCAGAGTAACTGGCAGCGCAGAGGCAAACCCATCTGGGCTGCCCCATTGTGGCAACATATTGCTGCCCGGCTAGAGAACCTGGTTGTGAAAGTACATCATGTAGATGCTCATGTACCTAAGAGTCGGGCCACTGAAGAACATCAAAACAGCCAGCAGGTGGATCAGGCTGCTAGGATTGAAGTGGCTCATGTGGATCTGGACTGGCAACATGTCCTGGTTTCAGCTGGAATAGAGTTAATTTTCTTCTTAGTAGCTGGTATAGTGCTGTGTTTTGGATTTAGTGTGAGAATACTGTTGATAACATGCTGATGTTTTAGTTGTTGCTAAGTAGCGCTTATCCTAAGTCAAGGATTTTTCAGTTTCCCATGCTCTGCCAGCAAGCAGGTGTGCAAGAAGCTGGGAGGGAGCATAGCCAGGACAGCTGACCTGAACTAGCCAAAGGGGTATTCCATACCATGGAACGTCATGCCCAGTATATAAACAGGGGGGAGTTGGCCGGGAGGCGTGGATCGCGGCTCTGGCATTGGTCAGCGGGTGGTGAGCAATTGCATTGTGCATCACTGTTTTTTTTTTTTCTTTTTTTTCCCCTCTTCTTTTTTTTGTTGTGTTCCTTTTCATTACTCATTATTATTATTATTATATTTCATTATTATTATTGTTAGTATTATATTTTACTTTAGTTATTAAACCGTTCTTATCTCAACCCACGAGTTTTACCTTCTTTCCCAATTGTCCTCCCCATTCCACTGGGAGCGGGGGCGGGGGGAGTGAGGGAGCGGCTGCATGGTGCTTAGCTGCTGACTGGGGTTAAACCATGACAGTCCCTTTTGGCGCCCAACGTGGGGCCCGAAGGGTTGAGATAACAACAGATCTGACCAGTGCATGTTAAAACAAATTTGTTATAAGCATTCATTATATTAGTTTAGTAGTCGCTGGTCGCAATGTTGATTTATTGGCTCTCAGAGTTGTGGCGTTCGTTCTTAGAGTTGTGTTATGTATCACCTCACTTGCCATATAGAGTCCCTGTGCTGCTGCTTATCACCCATAAGGTGAGGTGGATTAAGATTTTTGCTTTGCTGTACTATGTAACACTGGTTTATGGTACGATAAAATTATCAGTTGTGGGACTAATCTGGTATTTGTACTCAGCATTGCCATTATCTCCGTACTTCGGGAGCTATCTAGCGGAAACTATTAATAATTACACCCTTTACCTTTTCTCCTCAGAGAGCCAATCTATGGGGGAGACACCTTCCTTCACCTTCCCCCCTCCTCCTCCAGGCTAATTATAGTAGCGTTGTTTGAGAATTTTGAAAATTTTGAATATCCTTGGAATGTTGAAACTAACATGGTTCTATTGCGAGGAACTAGCATGTTCCTGAATGTGGTTCAGGTCTTGTTTAGGGTTAAACAACTATTTAAGAGGATCACCCAGAGATCTGCCCCAAAGCTGCAGAGTTATGAGTGGCAGGGTGTGTGGGGTAGCATGGGCAAATGCCTAGGATGGTGGGCACCTCCAGTGTTTTGGAACTTCACCCTTGAACAAGTGTTCAGAATCCTGAAAAACTAGTAGAACATTTGGAAAAAGTATGCTGTCACCCTGATAATTCCAGGGAGACACAAATCACTGCAATGTGCTGGGGCCTGGCCCATGCCTACCGAGCCCTGTTCAACACTATTCAGGACCCTCAATGGGGAGCGAAGGTCTCTGGATCTGACAACAAAATGACAGGCACTGCAGCCACTCTGACCCCCGTGACAGGTACTACGGTTACTGCAACGCCTGTGACAGGCACTGCAGCTGAACCAGAGAACCAACCCATGCCGGTATCAGTTGCCCCTATACAGAAGAAGAAATACTCAAAAAAGACAGCTCGCTTAGCGAGGCATGAAGGTGAACCAGGGTCATCACGAGAAAAGGAGGAAGAGGCAGAACCAGAGATAATCACTCGATCCCTATCCCTGAGTGAGCTGTGAGATATGTGAAAAGATATCTTCAGCCGTCGTCAAGGCGAGCACATTATCACCTGGCTGCTCCAATGCTGGGATAACAGAGCCAGTAGCTTGGAATTAGAGGGTAGGAAAGCCAAGCAGCTGGGATCCCTTTCTAGGGAAGGGGGCATTGACAAAGCAATTGGAAAAAAGAAACAAGCCCTCAGCCTCTGGAGGCAACTTCTGTCGGGCGTGAGGGCAAGGTATCCCTTCAAGGAAGATGTTGTATGTCATCCAAGCAAGTGGACTACCATGGAGAGAGGTATCCAGTACCTGAGGGAATTAGCCATGCGGGAGATGGTTTATTATGACCTGGACGATGCACAGTTACCCAGAGATCCAGATGAAGTCCACTGCACACGACCCATGTGGCAGAAGTTTACACGAAGCGCACCATCATCTTATGCCAACTCATTGGCAGTAATGGACTGGAAAGATGAAGAGGGACCAACAGTGGATGAATTGGCTGGCCGACTCCAGCAACATGAAGCAAGTCTCTCTTCCTCCCTCGTCGCAGCTGTGGAGAGACTGCCAGACATACTAACCGAGAAACTGTCCTGAAAGTTCCAGCGATTTGAGGATAAGTTCTGCCTCCCCTCTGCACGGACCGATACCTCAGCTATTAGGAATAAGTGTCCCCATGCTCAAGAGAGAGGAGATAGAAGGTACACCTCACGGGGTATCCTGTGGTCTTACCTGCGTGAGCATGGAGAGGATATGATGAAGTGGGATGGGAAACCTACCTCAGTCCTAGATGCACAGGTACGTGAATTGCAAGGAAAAACAATCACACATGAGGGTTCTTCCAGGAAAATTGCTGCTCCAGTCTCCGGAGGGCAGTGTGAGCGGTGTGGCAGACAGAGTGGAAGGGCTGATCTTACTCCTGATCCTATGAGAAGGAATTCTAATCCATTTTTACAGAAAGTGAGTGGAGAATCCTATGACCAGGACTAGAGGGGCCCTGCCTCCAGCCAGGTGGAGGAGAGGGGCAACCGGGTTTACTGGACTGTGTGGATCCGATGGCCTGGCACATCAGACCCACAGGAGTATAAGGCTCTAGTGGACACCGGTGCACAGTGTACCCTAATGCCATCAAGCTATAAAGGGGTAGAACCCATCTGTATTTCTGGAGTGACAGGGGGATCCCAACAGCTAACTGTATTGGAGGCTGAAGTGAGCCTAACTGGGAATGAGTGGCAGAAACACCCCATTGTGACTGGCCCAGAGGCCCCGTGCATCCTTGGCATAGATTATCTCAGGAGAGGGTATTTTAAAGACCCAAAGGGGTACCAGTGTGCCTTTGGTATAGCTGCCTTGGAGACGGAGGAAATTGAACAGTTGTCCACCTTGCCTGGTCTCTCGGAGGACCCTTCTGTTGTGGGGTTGCTGAGGGTCGAAGAACAACAGGTGCCGATCACTACCACAAGGGTGCACTGGCGGCAATATCGCACCAACCGAGACTCCCTGATTCCCATCCATAAGTTGATTCGTCAACTGGAGAGCCAAGGAGTGATCAGCAAAACTTGCTCACCTTTTAACAACCCCATATGGCCAGTGCAAAAGTCTAATGGAGAATGGAGACTAACAGTAGACTATCGTGGCCTGAATGAAGTCACGCCACCGCTGAGTGCTGCCGTGCCAGACATGCTAGAACTTCAATATGAACTGGAGTCAAAGGCAGCCAAGTGGTACGCCACAAGTGATATCGCTAATGCATTTTTCTCAATCCCTTTGGCAGCAGAGTGCCGGCCACAGTTTGCTTTCATTTGGAGGGGCGTCCAGTACACCTGGAATCGACTGCCCCAGGGGTGGAAACACAGCCCCACCATTTGCCATGGACTAATCCAGACTGCACTGGAAAAGGGTGAAGCTCCGGAACACCTGCAATACATTGATGACATCATCGTATGGGGCAACACAGCAGAAGTTTTTGAGAAAGGGGAGAAAATAATCCAAATCCTTCTGAAAGCCGGTTTTGCCATAAAACAGAGTAAGGTGAAGGGACCCGCACAGGAGATTCAGTTTTTAGGAATGAAATGGCAAGATGGACGTCGTCACATCCCAATGGATGTGATCAACAAAATAGCAGCTATGTCTCCACCGACTAGTAAACAGGAAATGCAAGCTTTCTTAGGTGTTGTGGGTTTTTGGAGAATGCATATTCCAAATTATAGTCTGATTGTAAGCCCTCTCTATCAAGTGACCCGGAAGAAGAACAATTTTAAATGGGGCCCTGAGCAACAACAAGCCTTTGAACAGATTAAACGGGAGATAGTTCATGCAGTAGCCCTTGGGCCAGTCCGGGCAGGACCAGATGTTAAAAATGTGCTCTACACCGCAGCCGGGGAGAGAATGGCCCTACCTGGAGTCCCTGGCAGAAAGCACCAGGGGAGACCCGAGGCCGACCTCTAGGGTTTTGGAGTCGGGGATACAGAGGATCCGAGGCCCACTGTACTCCAACTGAAAAAAAGAGAACCTGGTTGTGAAAGTACATCATGTAGATGCTCATGTACCTAAGAGTCGGGCCACTGAAGAACATCAAAACAACCAGCAGGTAGACAAGGCTGCTAAGATTGACATGGCTCAGGTCGATCTGGATTGGAAACATAAGGGTGAATTATTTATGGCTCGATGGGCCCATGACCCCTCAGGCCATCAAGGAAGAGATGCAACATATAGATGGGCTCGTGATCGAGGGGTGGACACTGTCGCACAGGTTATCCATGAATGTGAAACATGCGCTGCAATTAAGCAAGCCAAGCGGTTAAAGCCTCTTTGGTATGGAGGACGATGGCTGAAATATAAATATAGAGAGGCCTGGCAGATTGACTATATCACACTCCCACAAACCCGTCAAGGTAAGCGCCATGTGCTTACAATGGTGGAAGCAACCACCGGATGGCTGGAAACATATCCCGTGCCCCATGCCACTGCCCAGAACACTATCCTGGGCCTTGAAAAGCAAGTCTTATGGCGACATGGAACCCCAGAAAGAATTGAGTTAGACAACAGGACTCATTTCTGAAACAACCTCATAGACACCTGGGCCAAAGAGCATGGCATTGAGTGGGTGTATCACATCCCCTCTCATGCACCAGCCTCTGGGAAAATCGAGCAATACAATGGATTGTTAAAGACTACATTGAGAGCAATGGGTGGTGGGACCTTTAAACATTGGGATACACATCTAGCAAAGGCCACCTGGTTAGTCAACACTAGGGGATCTGTCCATTGAGCTGGCCCTGCCCAATCAGAACTTTTATGTACTGTAGAAGGGGATAAAGTCCCTGTAGTGCACATAAAAAATATGCTAGGGAAGACAGTCTGGGTTACTCCTGCCTCAGGCAAAGGTAAACCCATTCATGGGATTGCTTTTGCTCAAGGGCCTGGGTGCACTTGGTGGGTGATGCGGAAGGATGGGGAAGTCCGATGTGTGCCTCAAGGGGATTTGACTTTAGGTGAGAACAGCCAATAGATTAAATTGTATGATGTTGATTGCTATATAATCTTGCCACTGTATGTCATCATTATTATAATTGTTATATGCTATATTAATGGTATTACAGTAAGAATTACTTAGATTAATGAAGAATGAACTTTGACAAAACTGAGTGAAGTGCAGTAGTGATGGGACCAGGACTGACATCAGCATGCAACAATCCAACACTACACACCATCCTCCTGCTGCGCCCAATGTCACCTGCCCACCACACCACACCAAAGCCCGATCCTGTTCTGCTGACTGAGCGGACTTCACACCATCCCTCCTGCCCAGACAGACTGTTAATGACAGATGGAGCCCAAAGTCATGGACTGAATGAACTCAACAGACATTTGATAGAGATGGCTCATAGACTGCGGGAATGATATCTGTGCGCATAAAGTGTATTAAAAGACAGGAAAGGTGATGGTGATTAATTGGAAATGTATCGGAAAGTGTGGGATCTGGGCATGATGTAAATGGTATAGAATAAGGGGTGGATATTGTCCTGGTTTCATCTGGGATAGAGTTAATTTTCTTCTTAGTAGCTGGTACAGTGCTGTGTTTTGGATTTAGTAGGAAAATAATGTTGATAACACGCTGATGTTTTTAGTTGTTGCTAAGTAGCGCTGTGGTGGGTTGACCCTGGCTGGATGCCAGGAAGTAAAAATTAATAAAGATGAAATTACTGCTACCAGTGTACTGCATCACAGGTCAGTGCTCTTCTGTGCTTAAATTTCACAAGCAATGGGAAGGGGAGTTGTAGTCCATCACCATTTCACTTAAGTATTTTGGCCTCTCTACCAACAGTAGGCACCAAGATGTAGTAAGATATGGCCATGTCTCAGTCCATTGGGTGCATTCATCCTCATATATAAGTGAATGTGGTTCAATCTGATTTGTCTTAAGGAGATGATTGATATTTTTTAGAAACTCTAGAAGCTTAGATGGGATTAGAGGGATTGCTCTACAGCTCTTCCACCTGACAACTAGATGAGAACAGTAAGAGTGAGTTTTACTTTCATCAGGTTCTGACTTTGGTCCCATAACAGTACCAACACTGTCTGCCAGAGACAGACTGCCTAGATTTCATCATGGATTACCTCATTTTTTTTAATGCACACTGAGCTAATCCTTGTCAAAATAATATAAAGAAAATGAAAAAGATATTATAGTGGTTAATTTGAATGATGAAATCCTGTGGGTGCCAATGAAAGGGTCAAGGAGAGCAGTACACTGTATAGTTAATAATATCCTTTCTGGAGATCTTATACTAGTGTTCCTTGGAACCTTCCATGTCTGTTTTGAAAGACCTTAAAACAAGGATGGTGTGCTTATAGTGCTACAATAGGAGCAGTGTTTTCAGTACCCAGGAATAGTACCTAAAGAAAAATTGCATGTAGTGTTTTTGCAATTAATGATGCATGGATACTCTGTTTGCTTAAAATTTACAATAAACCTGCTTTTTCAGGATGGCTTGAGAAGACTGTTGGGAAACGAGTATGTGTTTTCTAAAAGTAAGCCACCATTTTAAACTTCCCTTTGCATGTGTTACTTCATTTGTAGATGGTAGTGACATAGAACTCTATGCTGTTTTGCAGTGGGATGTATGTCTTTGGAAACGGTTGTCTAAGTGACTGTAGAACAAGTGCTAGACTGCCTCCATTTTGGAGTTGAAGCAGGTTCAAATAATTAAAATAATGCATTTCAAAATGTAGAAAATAACTAAATTGGCACTCAGAGAGATGTTCATTGATCTTTTTGGTTTATGTTCAAATCATCTATAATAATATAAACCATATATATTATAGGCTTTTACAGACTTTTTCATGTAAGGAAAAGAGTTGTTTTTTCTTGAAAAAAATTGGTTTCGAAATGGAATTCCACATGTGGAAAAAAATATCCAGAAATGTTGTAATTCCCAAATTCCATTTCAACAGATATGAACCTGAGCCATAGTCACTTTTCAGTGCCAAATACCATCAGTGATGTTCCACCCTGTATCACACAGCTCCTGGATAATGAGGAAAGCTGGGACTTCAATATTCTTGAGTTGGAAGCTGTTACAAATAAAAGGTACTGGACTCCTTTCCCTGGGTGCCCATAAAAAGGTTGTTGAGCTGTAGCAGAAAGTGCTTTGCTCTGGAAAAACTGAAGCAAGACACAGCAAATCTGAGAGAGCTGTCTTTCTTTTGTGTGTGTGTGTTGATATCACTTGTCCCATTTAACAAGCCAGGCACACACCATGGTCAAGATGCATGCACAGGCCATGGAGAGCCCTGTACAGACTGTTGTCTTCTCTGACAGCATCTGCAGCCCTCCAAGATTGTTTCCTGTTCAACTTTTACCTTGTTTGACTCCCATCTACTCTGTCCAGGTCACACTGTTTGGCACAGTCCAGTGTTGTTACATTCTGGATGTCCCACAGATGCCCTTTTTTCCTGCTGCTGCACAAATGGTCATGCTGGAAAAAGCAAGCCTATCCCTTCCCTCACCTAAATCACTCTATGATTTAGGAAGCTCTGAGACAACTGTGGCTTTTGATTATAGGGATAAAAGACTGGGATGGAGGATAAACCAGCGATAGGCTCAAGAGCCTGAGATTTTAAAGATTATAATGAAAGAAGGCACCAGTAGTTTTGATGTCATACAGACCACAAAAATAAACATGTCATCCAGAGAGAAAAGTGATTTTCATTCCAAGATGCAAAGAATTGGAGAGACTACCAGGTCTCTTGTACTCTATTTGAAGAAAGCGGCCATTTTCTGAATTTGTATTTGCCTGGTTTTAATTTGCAGATGTCGGCTTTTGGTTATGCCTTTCTCAGCTCAGGAGCCCCATAGATCATCTTGCAGGAATGAAAAATGTGACTGATAGGACTCTGTGACAGGCAACACAGAATAAACAACCACCCAGAGCGGATCTGGATTTAAGAACCAACAAGATTAGAGATTTTACCCTACTTACTGTTTCCCACACTGGCTCATTGCTCTCCTCCCCCAGCATTACATTCACCAGACCTCAAATTCCCTCCCCAGCCTGGAGATCGCTGCTGGTATGGAAAGGTCATGCAGACAGCTGGGTTGGTTCATGCTCAGCAGTGGCTCGCAGGTACCAGCCTCCAATATTACTGGCCAAGGTCCCTAGGCATCCCCCAGCATTCATCTCCACGCAGCTCTCCGAGCTCCAGGATCTTCCCCCACTTCCAGGATCTTTCCTCCAGCCAGAGTCTTCACCTCCTTCTTTCCAGGCACCCTTCTCCTTTCTGAGACCAATTCTTCTTTTCGGGAACCAAACTTTTACAGCACCAGCTCTTTTCTTTTTCAGAACCCCAAGCTGATGGTTTTCCCAATTTAAATAGTCTGTGTGCAGAAACACAGCATGTGATCAGACCTCCTAATTGGTGGTTTTGTCTCACATCTCTTTGCTAACTGAAGGATTCAGGACATGCCACTTCTGTTTAGTCCAGCCCATACCACTTGGAGCAAGAAAGTAGCAGGCTTCTGCTTGAGAGTTCAGAAGTTCAATTTTAGACATTAACCCCTGCCACACACACACATACACCCAATTATCCATTGCCTGTTAGCATTTGGAATTCAAGGGGGGGGGTGTTTGCCTATGACAGACTCCTGCCTCAGTTCTAGAAAGTGATCCAGTCCTCCTAAAGCTGGAATGGTTCACATGAAATAGTAACTTGATGCTAAGAGCTTCTCTGAGAAGAAGCATATTGCCAAGTTCAAATAGTGAGGAAGTAGAAATCTGGACCCCCTGAAGTCCCAGGATTATTTGAAACAATAAACATTTGACGCTTTGTCTTATGGCTTTTTAGCCTTTGGGATGTGCCTGTGTGCTTTTTCTCCTCAGAAAAAAAATGTATTTTTGATTGATTGGCAGATATTCAAAACACAAAAGAACTGAGCTTTTAAGAATTTTTTTCTGAAGCCACAAGAATTGGTGAAACTGTAGTAGAACTGCACCATTTCTACAAAACATATTAAAATAAAGTCTGAAAGGATGGTAGATGTAATAATTTGTAACCTTGTTGGCCAGGCTTTTGAGAGGTTATAGATGTACAATTAAAAATGTTTAACATTCCTGTACTTTTTATTTTTAAGGTCTTGTTGGTTACTTTGTCAAAACCATAATTCTTTAGAACATCAGAAGTTCCTATTTTACAGTGGTGCTTTTTTCTTCTATTATTTTTCAGGCCATTAGTGTATTTGGGCTTAAAAGTTTTTGCCCGGTTTGAGGTCTCTGAGTTTTTAAACTGTTCAGAAGCAACACTGCGAGCATGGCTGCAGGTGATTGAAGCTAACTACCACTCCTCCAACTCATACCACAACTCCATGCACGCAGCGGATATCCTGCATGCTACCGCCTTCTTTCTCGGGAAAGAGAGAGTTAAGGTATAAGTGTCACCTAGGAGTCCTTTGGGCTAGGATTTTAGTGTGCTTGCCATTTTGTGTGTGTTATTCAAAAGTCAGATGTTTACTTAAATAATGGTCCTTCATAAAGTTGCTCTGCCCTTGAAGTCTTTTCCTGTGATACCTGTAGGCCCACACAGTTTCTCTAAAGTCTGTTTATACGAGTAAGGAATTTACATTTTTAAGTAGCGATAATAGGGGGGGGAAAAAAACCTGGTTCTCTTCTATCTCTTGGTAACTGGCTGTTAGTAACAGTTCTTAATAAAGCTTTGCAAAACACACAAGATCTGTAGGAGTCAAGTCAGTACAGAGTCATTCAGACAAGCGCACAAAGTGGAAGGACACCACTAGAGGATCCATCCACCATTAGAGGATCTAATGCAAAGATATTGCTTAGGTGACAGCACAGTAAAAAACTTCATTAAGGAAAGAGGGTTTGGGTGAGGGTGGGAGGGGGAGTTTTGGAGTAGGTAACCTGTGGGCGCAGTGAGTGGAAAACGATTACAAGGAGGTAGGATCCCTGCACTCAAGCTTACACTTACGTATTGGTGGGTACCTGGAAATGATCAGAAATTATTTATTGTAATTTTTGTGACATGTCATAATTTTTCTCTCTTCCTGTAGGGAAGCCTTGACCATTTAGATGAGGTGGCTGCATTAATAGCTGCCACCATTCATGATGTAGATCACCCTGGATGGACTAACTCTTTCCTGTGCAATGCAGGCAGTGAATTAGCTGTCCTTTACAATGATACGGCTGTATTGGAGAGTCATCACACAGCACTGGCATTTCAGCTTACAGTTAAAGACAGCAAATGCAATATTTTCAAGAATATTGATAGGTGGGTCTGCTGGAGAAGGGGAGTGTGTGTGTGTGTGTGTGTGTGTGTGGATTGCTTGTTTGGGGCTTTTAGTTTGGGGCTTTTAGTTTGGGGCAGATTGAGAGCCTACCTTCTAAACCAGAAAATATAATTTGAATAGAGACATTAATATTTAACCTCTTCCAGAATCCTATGTAGACATTATTTTTTAAAAGGCTTTAATTCTCCCCCTCAGTGCTCCAATTTGTATTGTTTGGAAGCATATAAAGATGTTTGATAATCTTTTGTGGATGATATTGGCATGATCCAGTTGGCAGCCTCAAGGCTGCATCTGACCCACTGCCTTTTCATTGCAGGAGCCTGGAAACGGCTTTTTGGGCCATGTGTTTCCACCCAAGCAGCCAGATGCTGCAAGCTGTGTCTGTGCATGGCCTCGTGCTTGCTGGCACTGCTGCATTCACATGGGATGGAAAGGGGTGGTGGCAGAGGGAGTTGAAGCTCTGGGAGACTTGGAGGCAACCTTGCTGCTGGGCGTACGCATAGCCTGGGAGTTTCCATTGCATCAACGTAGCTTTTGCAGGGGTGGGGTGGGAGGGAAAGGGATCAGGGCCTGACCCCAAACATGTAATGAGTTTGTTGAAAAATCTGAGATTTGAGTTCCAAGCTAACATACAGTGTGATAGAAATATGTTGGTGCCATTCCTGGAGAAGTTGTCTCAGTATTACAGCATTATGAAATTGAATTTTAATTTTTTATTGACTTCAGGGGATTGTTTTTCATTAGGTAAAAATAACAGAAAAAAGGCAATACAGGAATTCAGATCTGGAGGAACCTGGAGAGGAGTGGTCAAGTCCACTCCTCCAACCCTAGACCATTCATAACTATGAAGGTGCCAGTTCATGTGGATGAGCCCCCAAGCAGTGTTTTGCAGTGCTGTCTGGGAAGGGATGAGGAAAGGATGGAGTTCTGTCTGGCAGGCTTGTGAGCAAGAACTATTTTTCTTTCCTAGAAATCACTACTGGACATTGCGCCAGGCCATTGTTGATATGGTTTTGGCAACAGAGATGATGAAGCACTTTGAGCACGTGAACAAATTTGTGAACAGCATCAACAAGCCAATGGCATCTGAGGAGACCAGCTCATACGTAAGTGCTTGCAGGACTTTATGCCTTCAGACATTTCAGTGAAGTTCTTCCGAGACAACTTTAAGTATCATTTTCATTCACGTTGTATTGATTTGCACTGTGGTAATGCCCAAAAGACACAATTGGATTTGTGACCTCACACCTCAGTGTGAAAAAATACTTCTATTTTCTTAAGTTTTCTGTGTCTGGCTCTGCCCTTAGCTCATTTAAACACTTCATTGTATAAGCCTTGCCTTCAAAGCCATCTTGTGTTCAGAAAACATGCAGGTGGATGCTTTTGTACATGCAAAATTCTGTGCATGGAGCCAGGATGGCACTTGTGCCTATGGTCCTGCCTCTGAACAGTGGGATTTGCCTAAGCCTGGGGTTGGAACTGAGTGTCATGGTTTAACCCCAGCCAGCAACTAAGCACCACGCAGCCGCTTCCGCCTCCCCCCTCCCAGTGGGGTGGGGAGGAGGAAAGGAAGAAAAAAAAAGTAAAACTCGTGGGTTGAGATAAGAACAGTTTAATAACTAAAGTAAAAATAAAATACACTACTAACTAAGAATAATAATAATTGTAATGAAAAGGAATACAACAAAAAAAGAAATAACACCCAAGAAAAGACAAGTGATGCACAATGCAATTGCTCACCACCCGCTGACCAATGCCAGAGCAGCGATCCGCCCCTCCCGGCCAACCCCCCCATTTATATACTGGGTATGATGTTCCATGGTATGGAATATCCCTTTGGCTAGTTTGGGTCAGCTGTCCTGGCTGTGCTCCCTCCCAGCTTCTTGCACACCTGCTTGCTGGCAGAGCATGGGAAACTGAAAAGTCCTTGGCTTAAGATAAGCGCTACTTAGCAACAACTAAACCATCAGCATGTTATCAACATTATTCTCACACTAAATCCAAAACACAGCACTGTACCGGCTACTAAGAGAGTTAACTCTATCCCAGCCGAAACCAGGACACTGAGGAAACTGCCCTGACGGTTTTGTGTCTATATAATCTGGAGCCTTCAAGCCATAAGGAATAACTCCATTGCTTCTTGAGACCTCTCCACCCCAGCCCCATTCTTCATTGCACCAAGAGGTGTCCAGGCCACTATTCCTATCAGTTACTTGCACCCTAATGCTCCATCGCCAGCCAGGGCATATTTCATGAGACACCTCTGAGTTTTCCAGCCCAGGCCCCTTTTTACCTTCTCTTGTTGCCTCTCAAGGTTGAATGCTCAGTGTCTGACAGGATTCTCTAGGGCAGTGTTACTCACCTAAGCAAAGATCATCTTATCACAGCTTAGTGAAAATCACGCTTTGTTATAAACACGGGGGAAAAAAAATCAGACCAAATAGAAGGTCAGTGGTATTAAAAATAAATAAAGCAGCTTCTGTCAGTTTTCCGTAACTGGACTTTTTGCACTGTAAACTGTCATGGGTGCAGAAACCAGTTAGGACTGGTGAGGTTTATGACTTTAGGGACAGCATTATGCCAGTTGAACTGACCTGCTTCTAGGGACCGCTGAGCTCTGTTCTCCCAACAGTTTGAGCTGGAAATCACAAATGCTGCTGAACTTCACTGGCTCTGTGGACACTTTGCACTGTACTCCCCAGCACTTCCAAGCTCTGGAGGGCTCACTGGACATGGCACTGGGTCTGAATTAGCCTGATACATCTTCAGTGCCAGAAGTCCCACGGCACAGAGGGACATGGTTTGGGCACCACTGGGGGCTCCTATCACTGTTTCTGCACTGTGCTCCCAGCACATCGCCTGGTGCTGTTTCATGGGTTTGCCCTCGTGGCATGGGCTAAGCCAGGACAGCAGAGATTCCACTTTAGATCAAAGCACAGAGGAAAGAAAGGTCCACATTGGTGGGTGGTGTAGAATTAGCTGCTCTCGTATTTCTCTGTACTTACACGTGGACCAGATAGCAGCTTGCTCTGAGCCTATCAATTTCTAAAAAAGCCCTCTGAGGTGGCACAGGGAAATCTGGATTCTCACAGTGCTTCATTTCTCCCTCTTGACAGCTTAAGCATTTTCTGAAGTATTTCCTCCACCTCCCCCCTTTTAAAATCTCTCTGTTTTCTGGCATCCCCATATTGGCCTGTAAGCTTTAGATTCACAAGCCTCACTGAAACCACGATGTTTCCAAGCTCCCATGTTTCTGGGAATCTCCCTTTTATCCCATGAATGCATTTGTTCTAGCAGTTGCTAAAGAGCTTTTAAATGTTCTCCATACATTATACTGCAATCAGCATTTTTAACCTATAGAAAACATTTTCTTTGATTCACTCTATCTTACCAGTTTATAGCAGAGGCTATTTTAAAATGTACAAGAGTTGGAGAGCAATAAAAGTGTAGCACAGAACCACTTATATTACAAACTTGGGTTTTTTCCCCAGTATTAGGTTGTTCTATTCCTTATTGTTAATGGTGGCTCTTCCTATTTTTGATCTTGAACAGCAGTTAAGGAGCAGGGTTAATTTGGCAGCTCTTTGCTGGGCTACCCATGCTGAAAAAAAATTAACTGTTAAACAGAAAGCTAGAAGATTAATGCCAAAATTGGCAAGAGTCACTGCAAAATATCTCCCCATAAACCACAAAGACATTAATTTAGCAGTGGTGGTAAAAAAGTATTTATGTTCAACTTTTGACTCAGAGTTGAATTTAGCAGCAAAGGGAGGCCATAATTACACAAATATATTATTTTGAGAATAGTGTTAATGCCATGGTGAGCTGAGGTGGAGGCTTTTTATTACTCAATAAGGAACATAACATACCTGTGCCCTTCTAAACTGTTCAAGACCCAGAAGATGATGCCGCAACAGACTTGTAACAACTATTCTGTCCCCTCCACCCGCTCTCCAGAGCAGTCAATAAGCAGTTCGGTATTTTACTGCCTAGCAAGCAAAGCCTTTCTGCAGTCAGTCTTCCTCTCTTGCATTTTCCTACTGTTAATCTCAAAGATTATCTGAGACTTAATCTTAGCTGTTGCCTTGTGGTGGGTTGACCCTGGCTGAATGCCAGGTGCCCACCAAAGCCACTCTATCACTCCCTTCCTACGCTGGACAGGGGAGAGAAAATATAACAAAAGGCTCATGGGTCGAGATAAGGACAGGGAGATCACTCACCAATTACTGTCATGGGCAAAACAGACTCGACTTGGGGAAAAAAATTAATTTATTACCAGTCAAATCAGAGTAGGGTAATGAGAAATAAAAACCAAATCTTAAAAACACCTTCCCCCCACCCCTCCCTTCTTCCCAGGCTTAACTTTACTCCCGATTTTCTCTACCTCCTCTCCCTGAGCGGTGCAGGGGGACGGGGAATGGGGGTTGCAGTCAGTTCATCACACATTGTCTCTGCTGCTCCTTCCTCCTCAGGGGGAGGACTCCTCACACTCTTCCCCTGCTCCAGCGTGGGGTCCCTCCCACGGGAGACAGTCCTCCACGAACTTCTCCAACATGGGTCCTTCCCATGGGCTACAGGTCTTCACAAACTGCTCCAGCATGGGTCCCTTCCACGGGGTGCAGTCCTTCAGGAACAGACTGCTCCAGCGTGGGTCCCCCACGGGGTCACAAGTCCTGCCAGCAAACCTGCTCCAGCATTGGTTCCTCTCTCCACGGGTCCGCAGGTCCTGCCAGGAGCCTGCTCCAGCATGGGCTTCCCACGGGGTCACAGCCTCCTTCGGGCATCCACCTGCTCCAGTGTGGGGTCCTCCAGGGGCTGCAGGTGGATATCTGCTCCACCATGGACCTCCATGGGCTGCAGGGGGACAGCCTGCCTCACCATGGTCTTCACTACGGGCTGCAGGGGAATCTCTGCTCTGGCGCCTGGAGCACCTCCTCCCCCTCCTTCTTCACTGACCTTGGTGTCTGCAGAGTTCTTTCTCTCACATATTCTCACTCCTCTCTCTGGCTGCAATTGCTGTTGCACAGCAGTTTTTTCCCCTTCTTAAATATGTTATCAACAGAGGCGCTACCACCATTGCTGATTGGCTCGGCCTTGGCCAGCAGCGGGTCCATCTTGGAGCCGGCTGACATTGGCTTTATCGGACATAGGGGAAACTTCTAGCAGCTTCTCACAGAAGCCACCCCTCTCCCCCCCCCGCTTACCAAAACCTTGCCACACAAATCCAATACATGCCTAAAACCAAAAAGTATTTCGGGCCGAGGGTTCAAAATTCAGCACAAAGGCAGCAGTTTTATTTGAAAACATACTGGAACTGAATGGCACAGACTTGTTTTTCTGCCTCTAAAAGAAACAGTCAGCTGTGCAAGTTGGTTCACCCCTCTGTGCCTGCCTCAGTTTTCCCATCTGGGCATGAAAACTGAACTCTAGAAACTCTCCTAAATGAAGCAGCCCCTACCATCACCACCCCCAAATTTAAACGCTTAGCAGTGAGGGTGGTTTATCAGCTTGCAGTTGGTGGATGCCTCCACCACACTGGTCCTGTTCCAAGAGGGCAAGTCTGGGATGCAGAGAAGGGTAACTCACCCTAGCTGATAAAGAGCCTGTGACTCCTTTATTTCACAAACTTTGCTATTAAGTCTGAGAATCTCCCCAACTGCCTCATGTAATGGGGCTATCATTAGTTACTTAGCAAGGCTGATGTCCTCAGACATCACTTTTTCCTCTGAATTCCTGGTGCTTTGCATGGAATTAGAAGGCATCGGACTGGGTACATGTCGTGGTTTAACCCCGGTGAGTGACTAAGCACCACACAGCCACTTGCTCACTCCCCTTCCAGTGGCATGGAGGAGGGAATCAGAAGAGTAAAAGTGAGAAAACTCGTGGGTTGAGATAAAGACAGTTTAATAGGTAAAGCAAAAGCCACACACACAAGCAAAGCAAAACAAAGAATTCATTCACCACTTCCCATGGGCAGGCAGGTGTTCAGCCATCTCCAGGAAAGCAGGGCTCCATCACACATAACGGTTACTTGGGAAGACAAACACCATCACTCCGACTGTCCCCCCTTCCTCCTTCTTCCCCCAGCTTTATATGCTGAGCATGACATCATATGGTATGGAATATCCCTTTGGTCAGTTGGGGTCAGCTGTCCCAACTGTGTCCCCTCCCAACTTCTTGTGCATCCCCAGCCTACTCGCTGGTGGGGTGGGGTGAGGAGCAGAAAAGGCCTTGACTCTGTGTAAGCACTGCTCAGCAATAACAAAAACATCCCTGTATTATCAACACTGTTTCCAGCACAAATCCAAAACATAGCCCCATACTAGCTACTATGAAGAAAATTAACTCTATCCCAGCCAAACCCAGCACATTCTCCAGCCCTTATTCCATACCATTTATGTCATGCTCAGGCCCCACACTATCCAATACATCCTCATTAACCACCACTCCCCTTCCCATCCTTTGATATTGTCCTGGTTTCGGCTAGGACAGAGTTAATTTTCTTCCTAGTAGCTGGTATAGTGCTGTGTTTTGGATTTAGTAGCAAAAGAATGTTGATAACACACTGATGTTTTCAGTTGTTGCTAAGTAGTGTTTATACTAAGTCAAGGATTTTTCAGCTTCTCATGCCCAGCCAGCAAGAAGGCTGGAGGGGCACAAGAAGCTGGGAGGGGACACCATCAGGACAGCTGACCCAAACTGGCCAAAGAGCTATTCCATACCATATGACATCATGCCCAGTATATAAACTGGGGGGAGTTGGCTGGGAGGGGGATCGCGGCTTGGGAACTAACTGGGCATCGGTCAACGAGTGGTGAGCAATTGCATTGTGCACCACTTGCTTTGTATAGTTTAATTCTTTTAGTATTACTATTGTCATATTATTATTATCATTATCATTGTTTTTCATTCCTTTCTGTCCTATTAAACTGTCTTTATCTCAACTCACGAGGTTTTTTTCCTGATTCTCTCCCCCATCCCAGGGGTGGGGGGGGCAGTGAGCGAGCGGCTGCGTGGTGCTTAGCTGCTGGCTGGGGTTAAACCACGACAGATATAATACACAGATATCATTCCCTTAGTCTATGGACCACCCCTGTAAAATGTCCGTAAAGTGCATAAGTGCTGTAGAGCTAATAATGATGTCCTTACTGCTAGCAGGGATGCTGGCCACCGGCTCCTGTAACCAACTCTCTTACAGAGTGAAGGCAGTGACTGTGAATGTACAGCCAATATAAAGAATTTTCCAGATAACCAGACACTGATCAAGCACATGATGATTAAATGTGCAGATGTAGCAAATCCATGTTGTTCCCTAGAGCTATGTATTGAATGGGCAGGGAGGATTTCAGAGAAGTATTTTGCACAGGTACGTATATTTTTATAATTTTATTATTATGTTATGTAAGAAAGTGCACGCTGGCTGGTCTGCTGTTCCACACAGAGTCTGCCTGGCATCGCCACGGAGTCCAGACATATACTTTTCATCCCCAGTCAGAAGTGGCCCCTCACTGTCATGCAGAAGAATTCACCCCAGTCAAAGTTAGCTAGTTTGTTGTCCTGGTTTCGGCTGGGATAGAGTTAATTTTTTTCTTAGTAGCTGGTATAGTGCAGTGCTTTGGATTTAGTAGGAAAATAATGTGGATATAACACACTGATGTTTTTAGTTGTTGCTAAGTAGTGTTTATACTAAGTCAAGGATTTTTCGGCTTCTCGTGCCCAGCCAGCAAGAAGGCTGGAGGGGCACAAGAAGCTGGGAGGGGACACCATCAGGACAGCTGACCCAAACTGGCCAAAGAGCTATTCCATACCATATGACATCATGCCCAGTATATAAACTGGGGGGAAAGCTGGCCAGGGGCCACTGCTCGGGGGCCACTGCTCGGGTCTTGTGCAAAAAACATTATTTGTTTACCCTGAAGCTTGCAGTACAGAATGGTGGAAAGGAGGTTTTTACATTTTTAAATTTCTCCATCTGGTCAAACCAAAATGATTTGATTAACCTTAGTCAATTTAATTGGCTGAAATTCAAGACCATCACCATTCTAGCTTCTAGTCCCCATACCTTCCCTGAAGAGAGCATGAAGATCCATGCCTGATGAAGCCCTCGACTGACTCATCAGGCTGGCCCTTTCTCTTCTAAGATGGTACCTGAACTATTGTCACAGTAGGCAGATGATGTGGCAGGCCAGTACTGCAGACACGTGGGCAGTATAAATGTTTATCACATGTGGTCCCTCAGAACAGAACTGGAAGCTCAACTTCCTTTCTTAATATTCGGTTTTTCTAACACAAACGTACCAGCTTCCTGAAAGTGAAACACTCTTCTTGTCCTTTATTTGAACAACTGATAGATTTTTAGCTTTTATTTGCCACTAATGGTGTAGAAATCAGCAGCTACAACTGGAGAGACAGAAAAGTGGGCATGCCTACCATCCAAACTCAGATCATAGATGTGACAGTTACTGAAACAAAGTAGTAGTTAGTACCTGGGACATGTCTGAATTTCATTTTAATTGTAGTGAAGAAATTTGATCACTTGCTGGGTAAGATCAAGGATCACTCAGGTTGTATCTCCCTAGCAGTCAAGGTATCATGAACTAGCTTTAAATTGCCAATCATCTTAGGCACTAGCCTACCTGCAGCAATGCAAGGTGCTGAGAACTGTTCTGCTCTTCATTCACCTCATCTTGTAATTTTGGGGACTGCTCTGCTGCCACTTCCAGCATTAGGTGCTGCCTAAACTACTTAAAATGGGTTTTTGTAATTAAATTCTAATACTCTTGAGGTGATTGGCTCTTCCACCATACTGAGAGCAACAAAACCAGCCCTCTTCCATTTGTGGGCACAGAGTTAAAGGGCATACCTTGACTTCTATTCATCTTATAACCCGATACAAGCAGAGAAAGTAGTGACAGCACCATCCCTCTTACTTAAAAAAGAAATGGTTTGGAGCAGCCACCAGAGACATGGAAAAGGAGAGTTCAAATCTGTCCTCTGCTAAAGGGACTCTGAAACCCCATTTTCCATTTTTAGCTGGTGTGCCCTAATCACCAGATTAGAGCATTCTGTCTCACCAGAACTAAGAGCAGTCACAGCACTACAGTAATAGAGTACTTGTAAAAGGGAAGAGATGTTGATTTCAGTCCCTGTTCCAGATGAAATAAAGCACGTGAACCTAAGCCAGTTCACCTCAGGGGGTCTAAGTTTTGTCTCAAATCTCTTACTGCAATTCATCTAATCCCCTGGCCTTTGCTATTCCAGCATGAAAGCCAGCAAAGCTCTAGAGGCTAACTGGAGTTTTGTTTTCTTAGACTGATGAAGAGACAGGGTCTGCCTGTTGTAGTGCCAGTATTTGACAGAAACACCTGCAGCATCCCCAAGTCTCAGATTTCCTTCATTGATTATTTTATATCAGATATGTTCGATGTATGAGATGGTAAGTACTTCTGCTTTTTTCTTCCTTGCTCTGAGACAGAGATTTCTAGAAACTAAAATGAATAATCTCAAGCTGGCCATTAGTCCATTTTTCTCAGGGGCAGTACCTGTATATAAGCATTCAGTATGCAGTACAGCATAGGATCTAAGCAACAATGCTGTTGAAGCCATTTTCACTGCATACAACACCAGCATCACAAAAGTTGAGTGCTTACCAAACAATCTATGTAAAGAAGGAAGGAGTAATGGCTTAAAACTAAGCTTTTTTCATCTAGGTCTTTTTTTTTTTTTTCCTTTAGCAATGTATTTCTTCTGAGCAGCAGAAACTGAGATCAGTGGTTGTGTGCTAGCATAATTGATAAAATCGTCATACTTTAAGAAAGGGATTTTCTTGAAAGAGAAACAGACTGAAAAAAAAAAAATCTTTCCCCTTTTAGCATTAGCTTACTGAAGGAGCAAAAGAGATTAGGAGAATACGAATTTCAGATGAGGTTGGGCTGCTCTTATGCACATTCTGTATATGTAGTACAACTGTTCCTCCTGTTCATTTCAGCATTTGCACATCTGCCTGTTTTGATGCAACACTTGGCTAATAACTACAAACACTGGAGAACACTGGATGAGTTAAAGTGCAAGAGTCTCAGGCTTCCATCAGAAAACAACTGACATTAAGGCAAGAAAAAAAGACCTTTTGATCTACCAGTTTCACTGTGAATCACTTACTAACTTGGATACAAGAGGGATGGTGTTTCCTTTCCAGTGAAATTAAGACTGCAGGGCAAGAAGGAAATATTTTATCCATCACTTTTAAGCTTCTCTGAATCCTACAGAAAAATGTTTTCAAAAAGGCTATATAATCCACAGACAAATAAGTGCTCTTTGGAAATAACATTTTGTGGCAGAAAAGGTACTTCTGAAACTAATTTCTAATACTGAATATGCATTTGTCAAACCTTGTAACTGATACAACTGTAGTCACTAACACTTCACACAACTGCTTCTCAGAGGGATAATCTAATCACCAGTAGAATAAGAATAGGTTGACAAATAAGCATAAAAACCTTCCCACTTATCTAGCATAAATTTGCTCCAATTCTGTCAATGTTCTTCAGATCTCTGAACTGTAGTCTAAAGAGAACATGCACAGTAGAACAATTAACCCTCAAGAAATGGGATACAGTAAAAACAAACCCTGCACCATTTAAAACAACCTTCTTTTTTATTACAGGGACTGTCAGAGCACCACCTGCTCTCTCTTCTTTTTCATATAAAATCTTGGTATGAAGAGTCAAATCCCCTTAAAATTGGTCATATAATGGAGGAAAATAAGCATGTTCTGTATAATTGGTGCCATCCACATGTTTCTTTGCCATCTTAGAGATATTACTGTGTGATGTTTTGTCAAATTTTACATATAAACTATCAACATCCTTTTTTATAAAGTGTTTGTATATATGGTCATCAATTTTATTAAACTGATCTAAATTTTACGACAAGACCATATATTGTGCTACTTATTTATAGGATGAACCTGTAGCTTTTTAAAAAAGTTTCCAGGTTATAATTTATAAAAGCATTATAATTTGTACTGCTTTTTCCTTCCTAATAAAACACTGTTTTGTTTTATGATGTAAAAAGTATTTCAGAAGATGTAAATAAGTTAGAAATCAAATATAGTTTTTCATCAGCTTTAAGATATGAAATTTATGCTAAAGCTTCCAAAGCACAAATGCATATTTTTGTACATCTCATTTTAATCACATGCAGAACATGAACATGAGTTCAAATTTTAGACTATTCTCAGATTATTCAGTTAATAAATACTAGCAGAACTGCTGATTTTTAACACTGTGCACTCCAGGCTGCAGGCAAGAGTGTCAAAGCTGTGACTTCAGTTGAAGTAGTCCACTAATTAAAAGGAAAGGTCTTGAGACATACTCTTTACCTCCCCTATGCTGTATCAAGAATTGAACTAGGTAAAAAAAAAAAAAAACAAAACACAAAAAAAACCAAAAAACAAACAAACAAAAAAAAAACCCAAAAAAAACCCAGAGCTTAGATTGCTGTGGAAGAAAAGTGATAGTGATTGGTGTTTACTGCAGGTAGTTTACATAATGTGCCAATCTTTTTTGTATGTTTTGTACCAAGTTCTGAAAACAAAAGGAAACATTCATAAAATGTATGTGTAGAGAAATATATATAAGCTACATTTTTGTTAGAATTGTATTAGAATCTTACTTTTGTCATGGCTAAGGCAGGTTGCTGTGTATTAAAATGCTGCATTGTGTATATTTGAAGAATAGTGTTTCTGGTAAAGTATGTTTATTCATTATTTCTTATTATGTAGTACAACATTTTTCAATGGATTTTTATTCAGGTAAGTTGAACCTCTGTTTTTTATACTGTAAACTGTTTGCTTTTACCATTCCTTTTATTTAGAACTAGTGCTCTCAGTGGTTGTACCTTAACTATTCTGATGACTGAACACTCACTGCAGCTTGCATTAGAGAAAAGAATTTCACAAGATTCAAAGCTTTGTCATCTTAATTTAATTTGTTAAATACAGCAACACTGTAAGACCCCAGCCATGTAAACCATTTCAATTCATTATTTTTGTCACACTTCTGTTACAAGGAGGGAAATGTGAATGGTGGAAGGAACCTAAGAAAAAGTTGAGCCTCAGTTCTGGTTCATGAGTTAAGGCTTTAATGTGAAATCAGTATAGCTGTTGCAAGATCCTGTGTTTCTTCCCCCACCCAGAGACTAAGCAAAAAAGTAATTTGTGTGGAGAGATGTCTTCTTCAAGAGCAGAAGAAATCAGCATAGCTTAGTCATCATGTGCCAGTCCTGTCAGGTCTACTAGACTCTAACCTGTCCAGTTGACTAACAGCTTGTTGTTTCATGCACATGTATCAGTGCACAGATACTTAAAACAGCTTCCTCAGAGTTGTATAAGTATTAAGGGTAGGTCTGATAAAGATATTTACTTTCATGAGGTGAACAACATATGGAATTCTGCTTTACTGCAAGGTGGAAAAAAAAATTTAAAAGGACACTAGCTGGAAGTAAAATTTATAACCTGGTCACCCTAATTCTGCTCACTGCACTTCTCAACAGCAAGTGACAAACTTTTATTTAACAGGAGTGGGCTAGTATAGCCTTACTGTGTTCACTGTTATGCTCAAAGTTCATATGTAAAACAAAGAACTCAATTTAATACTTTCAACTCAACCATCTTTAAAGGAAGAGACCCTTAGGAGATCTCAGATACACTCCATTGGTAATAGAACAATGGCACTTTTGATATAAATATTTATACATGCATGTAGGACTATTTAAGGCTGAATTAGATCCCTGTAAAATGCACAGTGAGTTTTGTGACTAGAACTGTTCAGTTAAAGAGGTCTGTTTCTCTACCAGGTATTCACTTCAAAGCAGTCACATAAAAATGAAATAGTTCTTCCTATACCATGAGAACAAGAGCTAACAAAAAGATGATGCTCCTCTCTCTAGTTATAACTGATGGTAGCAGTAGCATCTCAAATAATAATAAAAAAAAAAACAAACCCCAAACCAAAACCTAACAGTTTTATAAGCTTTCACTGTAAAGTTTTAGTAATGATGTGTAAACACAGTTTATATACAACTAAACAGTTATTTCTCAATTTAAACAAAGAAAAAAGAGCCAAAGAGAAACTGATCTTCCCCCCAGCTTGTACCTTTCACAGAGTAGCTAAAAATGCAACACTTGCTGATGAAGACCAGCTGAAACAATGCATTAGCTACAGACTGACAGGCAGAAAGGCTTAACATGCCTTCATCCCCCCAAGTTTAATACCATATACCCAAATGCATATCATCAGCTGTAATCCAAACACCTTTCCTATGCTGGTCTATAGTATAGCCACCCTAAGCAAAGAACATGCAGCTCAAGATTTAACACTAACTTAACCTTCCTGAATCAAAAGGAGAGAGTAATTTAACAATTTCACCATCTGTTTTGTGGTTTTGAGATATGCCATTTTGGACTCTACACTCAAATAATATTAGCTGTACAAGTTGACTAAAGTGGGAAAAAATACAGCCCAAAATTTTACTGTCCCTCTGCCCTGCCTTCCAGGGATGATTATGGTCAGACTCCAGAGGCAAAGCCTGGCTTGTGGGGGGGGTGGGGGGGAAGGCAAGTGCCCACAGGGGCTGGGGGAAGCAAGTCTAAAAGGCTCTTTGGTTTCTTCTAGGAAGCTGGAGCTTCCTCCTTTTGCTTCTGCTCTTGTCAAGATCAGCTCAGCCTTTTGTTTTAATTGCACTTACTGCAGCCGCTGGCTCTTAAGTCTGGAATTACAGCCCTGAAGTCTCCTGTACTGAAAACAGTTTTCACTGAATCAAAGGCAAGAGATAGCACTGAAAAGTTCCATGAGAATTACTCCTAAACTATTCAAGTGCTGGATCTTCTGAGTAGACATTAGGACAGTGGCACCCTATTCTACATGGCTTTACAACCACTAAACTCCGAAACTCCTCCTTTCCCTAGCTCCTCTCTGTTCCAAAAGTAACTTACCACTCATTATCTTATCCTCCCTCCCACTTTCTTTGTATCAGTCTTGGTATCGCATTCCCCTCCAAAGGTGACTTTTTCATCAGATGATTATAAGAAACAGTTGAACAACTGTTCTGGGTTTAACTTTGCTTATTTTGGCTTTTGGGGTTTTTGTTGTTTTGCTTGTTTTCCTGTTTAGCTTGCAGATTACTGCTTCTATCTCAGACTTGAAAAAGGCACTGTGTACTTAGAAGCTTTGTATTTTTAAACTCAAAAATACTATTTGTCTTTACAAACTTGGTGCAGATTTCTCTGCAGTCAAACTTCAGCTGAGAATTTAGTATTCATCTGGCAAAAGTGTTTTGCTAGTCCTGAACACATCAACTGCTACTGGTTATAGAAGTATTTTACATCATGGAAATCCATGGTAAGGCCAGTGCTTTTTATTACAGACAAATGAATTTGATTAATGCACTATGGAAAGATTAAGCTAAACCAATCGCACTTCATGCTAGACATGGTAATGGTGCTATATAAACTCCAGTAGCGTAGGTTAACACACAGTAAAACTGCAGCTGCTGCAAGTGAGGAGTATCTCTATACTACTACCTTGCTTTGCCAAAAATTAAAACCTGACAAACTAGTATCGCCTACTTTTCTTTCTTCCTCTTACCCTTGGTGCAGGATAGTAACTTTAAATGCAAAAATTCTATCTGAGAACTGTTTGTTTGGGGTTTTTTTGTAGATATATAAATCTGAGCCATCAGTGACTGAAGTCCAGCTTCAAGAAATAAGTTACATAAAGCAGGAAGCCTCAGATTTGTTTCTGTGCCTCCTTTCTGCACATAACACTGTGGAATGCCCCCAGCTGCTTTAGTTATGATCCATCTAAGGATTTTAACAAATCTTAGTTTTGACATCCACCCATGATGTTTTTAAACATTAGGAATAATATTAGAAACTATTTATTGAGTCATCATTATCTTCAGTCTTTTAAGAGAACACCATTTCTCCTGACAGTAAGCCAAGTTTCAACATGCAAAATTCTCCTTTGAGAAGAGTAGTAGCAACTAATAAAAATTCCAATATAATACATGACATTAAGCGTAAACCTTATTGATAGTCACATTCCCAGTAGCTTTTTATACTGCCCACTGACTTTCTCCTTCAGATTTAAAACCATCACCCAAACTGGAGTGTAAAGATAGTCCTCCACATGTTCCATTTAGATAGCAAGAAAATACACATCTGTGCCACAGCCTCCAGAAGAACTGTGTAATAATACTGACAGAAGTAAGAAAGTTGGGTTCTGTACACAATGCAGTTCTGACTTTCTTCCTGACCCTTCCCTCAGCCCCATCAGCACACAAAACAAGAAGTGTGCTAGAGCATGGCCCTGGTGCAAGGGAGATAACTGGAGATATGAACAACTACTTAGGGGATTCCTTAGAATGAAATATTTTTGTTAGACCAGCTGATACGACTGGAAACTAAATAAGCTTTATGGCACAGAACTGCTTCAATTGGCCCTTCTAACTTCCCATATCAGACCTTGGAAGGCTTGTACACCCAATGTCTTCTTCAGTTTCCCTCCCACACTTGTTATCAGTTGGTTAAACACAAGACATTATCTCTTCTTACAAAGCCTGTAAGCCTCCCTACTCCTGTATGGTGAATATTGAGTTCCCTAGTTTTCCTTTTTTAAATGCTCTTTTCACCCCCCACTACGAGCAAATCTGTTGGAACTGGTTCAGCTGGCAGCTGCTGCTTTTCTCAGAGCTCCCAAATGTGAACACTGCCATCTTCTGAACAGGAGATCAGCTGCCTGTCAAAACAGTTGATAAGCAATGCTAGCATGGATACTTATCTATAAAAGACACAGCAAGTGCTTCAGGTTCTACACAAGTTTGCTACAACTCTCAAATGTAGCAGAACATCCAGATGTTCCATACAAAACAAGCTGCATTTGTAGCAGGACAAATTATAATGGACTTGCAAAATAGGTGGAAAAAAACCAAAACATTTTCAATCCCATTTTAAAAACATACCACTCCATAAAACAAAAAATAACAAGTCTAGGCTCTGCAAACAGACACACAAACTGACTTCAGCAAGCTTACTTTCATTAAGTAAAAACATATTTTTTCTTATGGAAAAAATAACAAAAGGAAAGATATTCCTTTTCGTTACATGTGAACAGTTTAGAACAGCACATGCATTTACAAGATCAAGGCCCTAATTTTTATCTTGACAGACTTTTGCTCCATTGAACAAGAGTATAAAGGGATCTAACAACACAACTATTAGATTATATCTATGTAGCAAGTTGTCAATTTTATTTTCATGAATTTCTAACTTGGCTGTCAAAAATAAGTTCCAGCTAGAAATTCAGCACTAATGAACAAAGGCTGGAAGTTATTATTTTTTGTTAAAACACTTCAACTGTTATGAAATATTTAGTGAAAAATATTTACTGAATATGCCATAGGCCTTTGCTTTATAGAAGTAAAATGCTATTAAGCTATATTTTCACAATGTAGAAAAAAGTGCTTTATCAAGTCTGATTTTTAAAATAGCCAAGATATTTTACTTTGAGTCTGTGCATCAAGCATACTGGATTATAGTTATTTCACATTGAATTACGATGTATTTTCAAAAATCAGATCAACAAGCTCTATCTAATAAAAGCAGATCAAACTAAAGATCAAGTCCCTGCCCTAGAAATTAGATGTAGCTTTGCAGACTGTCTCTAGCCACCCTTTCAAGTTCTGCATTTCTTTACTGCATTACAAAATGTACCGTGACTCATACCTGTTTGGAAGCTTCTCAATGTGCAGTACAGAGGAGCCGTGAGCAGTCCTCTGGCAGGTAATCACACGCTTCATTTGAAGATTATATACATATATGCCTTTCCCAACAGCAGCAAACACACACTGAAAAGAAAATTCAATGGAACAACTTACAGAAACAGACACTGAAAGATCACCCTGCGTGTAATAGATTTCCAGCAGTACTATGACATCATCTAGCCATCATTATCATCTGGCTTGTTTTTGTCCTCATGTTACTGCTTTATCCCAAACATATGGAAATAGCAAGTTATAGAAAAAAATATGGATTTTTTTTTTTGAGTCAATATGAGAGATATCCTCCTACACTCTGGGCAGTTGTTTCATTTCTGTATTTTCATCCTGTACCTTTAAACAGAAACCAAGGATACTAACACATTTCTGCAATTAAACATTTATATTCTTACACTAAAATAATGCTCTGTATTTTGACAGACTCTTGTTTTATCAAGAAAGACTGAGAATACAGGAAGCTGTTCTGCATTTTTGCCATTTTTTTTGAAAATTTAACTGAAGCTGCACAAAGAGGTCTTGCTCATGCATTTGGGCTCCACTGAGTGGAGCGCAGAAAAAGAACTCTCTCACAGAAAGATATTACAGAATACTGTGAAGACCTGGAAGCATTTTGCATTCAATGCTCTTCAGAAAACTTCAGGGATTCCATCTGATAACCATCACAGCCTAAGAAGCCACAAACAGTTTACAGGTCATTGGACCTGGACCCTCTCATGACTTGTAATGATTTTAGAGAGGACAAATGTACAGTTGTGTGTATGTACACATGATAAATATTTGGTACCAAACAGGGGAGTGCAAAACGCTTCCATTCAGTACATTTTTGGGTTTTTCGGACATACCTTGTTTAGGTGATAGAATGCTGGATCTTTTCCCTGAATGGCCTGCTTCCATCTACACAGCCCTAACATTAATGTCTCCTAAGCAGTTCACACTACACACCTGTCAACATTTTGTAAAACTGGCAACCCAGTGTCTTTGACTAAAATTTCCTATATGTATTCAATGGTATTTTGACACCATTCAAAGCTCTTTGTCCAGGGTGGTGGTTTTGGGGGTTTGGTTGGTTGGTTTGGGTTTTTTTCTTCTTATGCACATCTGTGGTAGGAGCTCAGATTTCTGATAGCACTCTACCAAATCAAGGAAAAAACACTGAGCCCATTTTTATTATTTTCCCAGTTTTGTGTGAGAGTCAATTCAATCACTCTTCCACTCCTATATCTCAGCCTTTTCTCCCTTACAGTTTTCCACCTTGAGACAGGCTCTTGAGTTTCATATAGTCTTATAGCTTTGCAAAAGGTGCTCTTCACAGATCACACTTTACACAAACCCTGGCAAAACCCTGGTCATCTCAAACCCCAAGAAAATAACAGATGATGAAGCATGAATTGTACACCCATCTTAACAGGCAAGTTAAAAACATACACACATATCAGGACAGCAGATGCACTCCTTAGCACTGTTTCTTAGTATTACCAAACCTTTACCATCCCATTTGTTTCTGAATGATGTTTTGCCTACAAGCTCAGTGTCAAATTAGACAAGTGCATCTTCTCCAACTACCTACCAAGACTGTTGACAAAGTTCTTAACAGAGAAAACAACTTTTTTTTTTTTTTTTTTTAACATGAAGAACAGTGTTCTGCTTTTAGATAGCAGGTAACAAAGTAATTCATCAGAGGAATACATTTCTTCACCACTTTCTAAGTAGGAACTTTACAATACAGACAGATCTGCCCTAAAAGCACCTTCTATTTCAGGATGCAACACTAGAACCACCTTTTCTTCCCACCATTCAAAAGTCTCACAATAAATAAAAATATACTCAGAAATTCTGCAGCAATTTGTGTTTAGTTCAGTTCCATAAGTGGAAGAAAGCCCTCAGCAGCCTCAGATTCCACATTCAATGTTTTTAACTATTTCTGAACTTCCCAAAATTCTTTTTCCCTATATTTGGGTTCTTTTTTCCCTTTAAATTCTATCTATCTTGTGCAGCTTTCAAAGCAGGGAGTCAGAATGTTTTGATGCCCAATCACAGAACTTTTCCTGAACAGGATCATCTTTTTGCTCCTTCTAGAACTAAGCACCCACAACAAAACCACAGGAAATCCTACCTTTAGGGACAACTACACTTCTTCCCCCATACACACACACAATGTTTCTCTCTCCAGTGTTTTAGGAATGCTCTTTTCACTAACAGACAAGTGCATTGAGTGACTACTTGGCCCTCAGCCTACATTCAGGCTTTTCCACAGCTTTTATTCTGTTATAGCTCGCATCTCTGAATCCATTTCCAGGAATCCCTTTCTTAATCATTCCCCAGCAATGCACCTACAGGCCCCTAAACAGAATCCCACTGTACCCCAACTATGAAACATCTTTTCTTTTGCCACTAACAGTTGGTAACATTTCACAAAAGTAAATAACAACCTGAGGATTTTTAATGTTTCCTGAATAACTGGGTTCTGCAGAGTATTCTGACCAAGCACTCTTGGATTATCCTTAAACCATGATTACAGTAGACTGCATTTTGGACCCACCTTTGTACTCTTTACAATTGAATATAGCCCATCTGAACAGAAGCAGCAATATTTATTTACTACTGCACGCAGACATATGCCTATTCTTTAATTCACTTCATAGTACCCTCAGCTGTAACTGTTCAAGAAGCGCATTATTCTGGAAACTGCAGTTCCAGAACCATGGAATACAAAAGATGTATGTCATCAAAATACACACCTCTTCTTTATTTTTCTCCAGTGGTACTGTAAACAACTAATAAATCTTCATTTGTCAGTCAAAAAGAAATGCTGTTGTGACAGTCCATTATGTTAGTTCCCATACCATCAACATATTATAACCTTCAGTTAGCTCAATGACCAAAATTTTATATAAAAGAAGTTGCCGACTGTATAAAAATAACTGTGCGCATTTTAAAGAAGCCTCTCACATTACTTACAACAACAACCAAATTGAAAACACAAAACACTCGGCCTTCTGTGGTAAGATCATGCTAGCTCACTTGAAGTAGTTTACTCTGTTTAAAGCTTTTTACCTCCTCATCAGATGTTAAGTGTTGAACTGAAGTTTCATTTGGGCTTTGGAATAACTTTATTTCTGGCTGTGCATCTGGATGGACAGAGGAGTGCCAGAAGTTGCACTCAGATGCCTGCTTTGTCCAGTCAAGTGCATCCCAAAATATTAACTCACCCACGCGAGAACCTGTCACAAAAGTCAAGTCTAGAGGGTAAAAAACAAACAAAAAAACAAAAAAAAAACCCACACAGAAATCATATGATATTAAAAAAAAAAGTTCATTTCACACAAGGTTACAATCCTCGAAAGTTAGGGTAAGAGAGTCCATCTTAAGAGAGCCATTTACCTCTGACACAGCAAAGTATATCTGCCACAAGCAGAAATACTGATCACAAACTAAATGGATGAGTTAATGGCAAGACTGAAGTAGCTGCTCATGAATTTGTTAATCACATGTGGAAAGGAACTGCTTCAACAATACTTAATACAAGTAGCATATTGTCTTTTTAAGCCCAATATTGTTTCCCCTTCACAATCAAAACAGGAGAAAATAATGGCAACAGGAAACCCCAGAAACAACTATCACAGAACCCAAGTTTTCTTCTTTCCAGCTTCTTATCACCTCTGTACCACAGCCCCTTTGTGCCAACCAGGCTGACACAAATAATCCCAGGGACAAATATACACTCTCTATCACACCAGAAATAACTCATCCCAGGCTCAGAGGGTGCTCCATAAAAAAGAGAGAAGACAACATAGAAGGGGTGGGTAGCTGTAGAAGAGTAGACAGAATTTCAGGTAATAGCTCAGTACTGCCCTAATGAGCAGCAGAGATTGCATCCTCTTCCAGAGCCTCTAAATAATGGATCTATATGCAGGCCCACATCTGCACACCCAGAACTTTCAGTTACCTTGGGACTACAACTGCAAAGGACATGGTGTTGTATATTCCATTTTAAGAATCAGAAGGAACAAGAAAAATAGCATTTTAAACTTTCCCAACAGGAAGAGGACTCAGAGTTCCATTCTTGTCATTGACACTGCCTCTTTTGAGCCTTTTCTACATCGTAACCTGCCTGGTTTCATTTCACTGTTAATCCATAAATAAAGCCATTATATTTTCATATTTCACTACCTTTGCAGCTACACAGGAAGGTACATCTACTAGTTATGAAGTTTCATTCCAGTTACAAGTTTGGTCCCAACAAAAACTCCATAGTTGAAATATCCCACTGATAACTAATAAAACTAGTAACATTATAAAGCCACTCTTACCATTGACACTGACCAATGACAAGATGTTATCCTGATGGTCAACAACGCATTTTACTTCAAGGACATTCCAACCTTCAGACCCATCATTAGAAGCAATCAACCTAAAAATTACTTCAAAGATAGAGAGAGAAATTGTCTAAACAAGCTTTATCATTCAGAGTAAAATGCAGCTATGCTTAAATAAAACACATCATTTTCAGAAAGACACAGACTAAAACATATTATAAATGAGACAGTACAAGATGTACAAAGCCACTTATGACCACTCATAACACACAAAAAAAATTGGAATAATTTATTACAGTGTTATTATTAACGTCTCTTACTACAGCAACTATAGGATAAAACTTTTCAGCCTAGTAACTTTGAAATTCAGAGAATCAGTCAACATCAAAAGTTGTAGAAAGCAGAAGTGAAAAGTATTAGATATCTTTATGGATAAGTAAGCTAAAAGTGAAACATCTTTCTTAAGGGTTCATCTGACTGAAAGCTATTATTCAAAAGGATGCAATATTCTCTAATAAGGCAATCAAAATCTCCAGGAATTAAGACTTTATTTTAACCAGTCTTAGAATTTCTTTTTTGCTATCTCAAGGGCACTACAAAAGAACTGTGGGAAGTTCAGATGGAAGTTTACATTATATACCAATGTCTAAACACAAGAAGACTATTTTTAATTTGCTCCCAATTCTTTTATCAGAATATCAGATTGCTATTTTTCAGCTAAGTGTTTAATCATATTGAGCAAAATCTGTTGTTTTGTTGACTCGGTGTTCTACTTTATCTCCTGGATTGTTTTTCCTATATTTCGACATTTCAATAATTTTATAAAACGCTCTTATTTAAAAAACCTTCCACCAACAGCTAGCTGATGATTTACAGTTTGCATACATAGAAAATCCTGTCTCCAAGTGAGCAACAGAAAACATCACATTGTCTCATTATAGCTTTGGATAGTATTTCATCAGCAATATCTTGCACTCCTGATCTTGGGATAAGGAGGCTCTAGGGAAGCCTAGTATCTGACAGCTCAGATAACGAGTTCCAGACTTTCTCCAGAAGGACAAATGTAGATCTCCACAATCAGATCTGGACAGGTGGCATTAACAGTAACAACAAAGAATATAGAAAAGTTTTATCATGCAGATCTCAATGAAATTCCTGAAGGAGATTAGTATTGTCTGCCTCTCTCAAATAAGGGAAAAAGGAAGAAGGTTGCTTATCACACCCTAACACCATTTACTTTTCCTATACAATTCCAGCAGCGTGCTCTGTACACATATTCTGATAAACAGCCAATTACAGAGGAACATGAACATTTAAAAGAAATGCAACATACATACTCACTTAGCTCTTTGCCAACAGCTGCTGCAACACAATTTTTTAGGCAATTCAACCAAAGCACTGATATCTTTGAAAAAATACAGGAGATAAGGGAGAAAAGGATATTCATTGACTCCAAAAAAACACAGTAAAGTGATAATTCCTTATTAATAAATATAAGGTTCTTCATCATCTTCCTTCTACATATAAATTATTAGCAAAACAAAAGCATATTACCTGGAGTGAAATTAAAACTGCATCAGAAATGAACAGATTACCTCAGATTGAGGCAGAGTCAGGAGGTTTGGTCCTGAATCCAGCAGAATTCTGAACATCAAACCTGATGTGAAGCTGGGAACCAATAATCTTTTTATTTTAAATACAGCTAAGATGTTTGTGTCCTAATGCTGGACAATATTACGGACACTGTGGTAATTATTGAGACTCTAAACATATGCAGTACCAAAGTTATTAGATACTGATACTACTACAGTATGCATGATACTATAATATCGTGCAGAGCCAGCTGAAGCAGAATAGGGCACAAAATAAAGTATCCAGCTTGCTGTTATTCTGCCTTCATCCTGCACAGAATTCCCCCAATCTGTGCTGCCACATCATTCTGCTTATTCCTTGGGGAATTTTCCCAACCTGTCTCTTTCCCCACAAAGCAAGCAAGAGATTAGGAGGAAAGAGAGGGCCCATGCTGCACATCCCATTGACCCCTTGTACAAAAGTTTCAATAGCATCTCATGCTAAGTACTACAGCACCACTTCCAACTGGTATTTGGCATGATACCTCATATCGAACCAAAGAAGTATTAATATCCTCAAATATTCAGGTTTTGCCTACCACTACTCCATCCTATGACAAAAATAAGGAACATATCGGTTCCAGCTTTGAATTCGATTCACAGCTTTGTAGCTATCTTTATAAAGCATGGCAATAATATGCAACAATTTTCTTCACATGGCCAGATAACATATAAGCTTATGTATTGGGTTTACGTGGCAAGGTTTTGGTAAGCGGGGGGGGGAGAGGGGTGGCTTCTGTGAGAAGATGCCAGAAGCTTCCCCCATGTCCAACAGAGCCAGTTCCAGCTGGCAACAAGACAGACCCACCGCTGGCCAAGGCTGAGCTAATCAGCAATGGTGGTAGTGCCTCTGTGATAACATATTTAAGAAGGGGGAAAAAACTGCTGTGCAACAGCAGCTGGAAGAGAGGAGTGAGAAGATGTGAGAGAAACAACTCTGCAGACACCAAGGTCAGTGAAGAAGGAGGGGGAGGAGGTGCTCCAGGCGCCGGAGCAGAGATTCCCCTGCAGCCCATGGTGAAGACCATGGTGAGGCAGGCTGTCCCCCTGCAGCCCATGGAGGTCCATGGTGGAGCAGATATCCACCCTGCAGCCCATGGAGGACCCCACGCCAGAGCAGGTGGATGCGCCCGAAGGAGGCTGTGACCCCATGGAGAGGAGCCCATGCTGGAGCAGGCTCCTGGCAGGACCTGTGACCCCATGGGGGACCCACGCTGGAGCAGTCTGTTCCTGAAGGACTGCACCCTGTGGAAAGGACCCATGCTGGAGCAGTTTGTGAAGAACTGCAGCCCGTGGGAAGGGCCCATGTTGGAGAAGTTCGTGGAGGACTGTCTCCCGTGGGAGGGACCCCACACTGGAGCAGGGGAAGAGTGTGAGGAGGAAAGAGCAGCAGAGACAACGCATAATGAACTGACCACAACCCCCATTCCCCATCCCCCTGCGCCGCTCGGGGGGAGGAGGTAGAGAAAATCAGGAGTGAAGTTGAGCCCAGGAAGAAGGGTGGGGGGAAGGTGTTTTAAGATTTAGTTTTATTTCTCATTATCCTACTCTGACTTTTGATTGGCAATAAATTAAACTAATTTCCCCAAGCCGAGTCTGTTTTGCCCATGATGGTAATTGCTGAGTGATCTCCCTGTCCTTATCTCAACCCACAAGCCTTTCATCATATTTTTCTCCCCCTGTCCAGTTGAGGAGGGGGAGTGATAGAGCAGTTTCGTGGACACCTGGCAACCAGCCAAGGTCAACCCACCAAAGCTTATTAATAGAAAAGCATGATTGACATTGAGATCTCAATTACATTTACTGTATTTCTATCAAAACCTGCATTTTCTACATAAAAAGTACTGATTCTTAATAAAAAAAGAAATCTTTACTGCTCTACTACTACAAAGCTTTACTTAGGAATAATATAACTCTGGCTCCTTCACAGAGAAAGCCAGCCAAAGGATCTGGTCCCCATTACAGCGAACATGTATAAATCATGTCATAAACTGAGGTCTAGCCCTGTAAGTCCAAGCTAATGTAGTTACTGAGATTTGATGTACTCTAAAATTCACACAGCACAGGAGATTAAAAGCAGTCTTAATTTTGAAACTATTAAGTCTGATTTAAAAAAAAATTAGAGTGGCTCTAATACATAATGTTATCATTAGAATTAAAGAGAATTTGCCAAGTTGGTTTTGCATCATTATACAGATCCATTTTACTTGCACTTTAACAGCTATAATGAGTCATTTACATTTTTACCTGCATCAGTAAGATGATTGGTCTTACACAAGAGATCTAATTTTTGGTTCCAAACACATAGATCACTCCCTCCAGACAACCATACATCCAGTCTTTGAAGAACTGTCAAACCCTGCAGAACAAAAATCAGATATGTCTCCTGCAAAAGTTCTACAGGGAATTTTTCAGTTAAATGATCATGAGCTTTAACTAGATAAAGCTGTAAGTACAGTATTAAAGTGTCACTTTCCTGAGAAATACAGAATTAATTACATACTATATGTTGCATTTTTCCAAAAACAATGCAAAATCTGATTTTTCAGTGAATTTTTCTACTAGTAACATTAAAGAACTAGTTTGACTGTAGGTTACCTTTTCCAATCCAGTAACAAAACTAAGCCATAAAATGACCTTTGTTCTACAGCCTTTCAAAAAGAAAACTGAGGTATTAAGAGTTCCAAAAAGAAATTAAGAATTGTGCCCACTTCTCGGCTGCTCACTATTTAAGGGTTACCTGTTCTTAAACCAAACACTGCTGTTCATTTTAACACACCTGCTCATATGGCCCATGAGCCATACATAATAGATTACTGTATACAACAAGCCTACAGACATACCTAGGGTTTCCTCAGCTTACCTTTACAGTAGAATGGAAACATGACACTTTCTGAACCTGTCTGCCACTAGTGCAGTCCCAAATCTGACTTTATTCATTAAGGAAACCAAAAGGATTTTATATATTATAAATATAACTGCTGTGTTTGTAACTAAATGACAGATTGGGAAATAGGTTTGTGTCGCGGATGGAGTGATGCACTTCACTCGCAAGAGAGAAGCAGCAATATGTTTATTGATATAAAACAGTGATTTAACAAAGTTTGATAGTAAATGCGACAGTGGTTTAACAAGATTTGATGGCAAGGTACACTTGATTATTTACTGCATAGAGGACAAGGTCAGACAAAACTGTCAGGGAGACCCTCCCATTGAGTCATGAGGTTCAGAAAGGACCCCCTTGTGTTCTAAACTCCTTCTCAGAGGGGAGTTTAGGTGCAGCTGGATCCAGACTTAGTCCCAGACTTGGTCAATGGTTTATGTCTAAAGGATTATATGTGCACACTCAATCCTTTTATCACTTAGCTAAGTTTTCAAAGTTTCAGCATCCTTATTCCCAATTCACTTACCAAGTATCTGACGCGATAAGGATTCTGTCAACCTCGAGCAGTAACTTTGAGAGGCATCCCTACTCAAGGGGATATCCTGGTGTGCAGCCCGCTGCCGTGCAGGAGAGCTCAACGGTCCCTGGGCTGTCTGCTATTTATGGAGTAAGATGATTGACTCATAGTCATATTTGCATACCAGCCGCATTTTGGTTGGTGCATGCTCAACTAGCCCTCAGCTGTTGAGCAAGATTTACAGCCCTTAGCTATTGTGTTGTTATCTGTCTCCCCAGAGTCCAACTTAAGCCAGATGCAGCCATCACGACCACCACTAGTGGCTATTGCTTAAGCAGAAAATGCGGGAGGGGGGAGCACACCACCACAGTATGCAGAGACTCAGTCTTCTAAATCCTGATTGCCTTTTCAAAATTATACCTACTGGATATTATCAGCCAATAAATTTAAACAACCTGCAGCCTGTCTCAATGCTACCTTGAAAAACAAAAACCAACAAAAAACCCACAGAAATTTTTAACCTCTCCAGATTTAAGGATACAATAACTGTTCTATCAGCTGATGCTGTTAAAATCAAATGTTTTTTTTTTCCAGAAGTATCTGACGAAGAAAATGGTGCTATAGCTGTAATTTTGTGTGTGTGTCCATGAAGTTCAAAAAGTTTTTCTCCAGTCTGAAAAAATAAAAACATGGAAAATTAAGGGAAAATGCCTACTGTAGCATATGACATAAGTACCAAATTACTTTTGCAAGCAAGAATTTCTAAGAGTCTAAAATCTCCCTTTCTAAAGGCATTTATGGATTTACTTCTTCCTACCTTTAATACTTTTCAAGATCTTACCCTGAATTAAATAATGTATTAAGTATAAATGTAAAGGAATACTACATAATAAAAAGTACTCCAAGTGTAAAAAAACCTCTAAAAGCCTTTAAGAACTAAGTTCTGTATTAAACTCATTTATTTTAATGCAAATATTGGCCATTCACCCTATTTAACTGATACTACAGTAATTTAGATTTGTTGACAAACCCTCTCTTGAAAAAGTAATTTTTTATTTTAATTAGAAAAACTTGACCTATATTTATGGCAAACACAGTACTGCCAATTTCCTGACAGCTTTATTTAGTATGTACATTATCTATAGCTTCAAGATGGTGGTTTAGATAACTGCAGCTACTTCTGCTCTGTTTAGTTAGATGGCAAAACCCAACAAACAAACATGCAGAAGCATACTGGCGTTTTAATAATGCGATTAAAATACAGGGTAGTTATAACTGTATACTTCTTTACACTTGTGGGTTAAGTTTTTTAATTAAAACTAAAAAAAGATTTGCTTAAAAATGTAATAAAAATCCTACAGAAGTAGAAAATGGAACTCTGTTCCTAAGCTCGACATCTAAATGAGTTTTACATCCACGAACTGCTCAGAACATTGAGTATATATACTCACATATATGTTTTTGAATATTAAAAAAAAATTTCCTTTTCCAAATTATGTAATTATAAAAGGCTTTCAACAGCAAAGCACTAACTGAAACTGCTCAAAAGAGAGGAAGAGTTTCAAGTTCCCCCTTCCGTATTTTAAAATTCCACCATCATAAATGTCACATATAACTCTTTCAGAAGGTTTCCACAAAAGTTTACAATCTGAGATTTCTTTCTTCCTTAATTTGAATGTCTGATACTCCCAGTTTAGACAGCACAGTATATCTCCCTTTTAGACTTCCTATTGAGCAATCTAACTTGTATACTAGTCCTCCTTAACACAGGTCTAATGCTCATCCCTTCTCTATAATTTTGTCAATGATATGGAGACACAGAGCAGAGGAGCAGAACAATTGGTATCACACTTACAGAGCACTATTTCCATGATAAATCTAATGTCTTGGAAGGTTTTCAAAAGTTATAAGAAGATTTTTATCACAGCAAGCAAGGCCGGCCTTGTTTCTGCACTGCATGAAATGTTTAACTTTCACTGACTTTGGTGTCTTTCCAACAGTTTTGTGTTAGCTCTCCATTTAGTCTAACCAGTTATACTACAAAAAGATATTGCAAATAGAGCCATTGAAATGTACTTAAAACTAGAGTATAGATATCTTAGCAGGATTGGGACCTTGCTATGTATTTGTTGAATCAGTAGTCAACATCTTAGTGTTTACAGTAAACACCGAACATATTTTAAAAGAAAAATTAAAGTCACAAGTTCTCTGCTTTTCATGTCACTATTTCATCTCAAATCGCTCTAAAAATCACTGTCTTCCCAAAACATTCTAACTTTTAAAACTTACTGTTCTCTTGGGTTCACACAGCTTTTACTTTTCTAGCTCTCCTTTGTAAGCTAAGATTTGACGGACTCCCTCCACTTCTACATTTTCAAACAGCAGCTCTGCTACAAATCTGTGCAACAATTCTTATTTATTCTGCTTTTTCGCTAGTAGATATTTCTAACTCCTCTCCCCAACTTCTACCCTCTCCAGAGCACACAAGCTATCCCCCCCAAAAAAAGAGCTAACCTGAGCATTCCACAGAAATATGATTCCATCATCTCCTGCAGATGCAAACCTGAAAAAAAAAAAAAAAAAAGTTGTGAAATCTTCAATATAGCATAATGTAGTGGAACAGCAGTAAGCAGTTATGTAAGAAAAATATTTACAAGATATATCAGACTCTGGCTTTAATCTAAAGAATAAATGCATATCCATAAATCCCAATTACAGTTTATAAACTGAAGTCAGTACATTTAAATAGGTGTTTATCAACATATACTTAATACAAGAACAAGGCTTAAGATTTCCAATACATACCATTATAAATGAAATCCCACAATACAGAACCAATTCTCTTGTTTAAAAATTTAATATGTGTCGTGGTTTAACCCCAGTCAGCAACTAAGCACCACGCAGCCGCTTCCCCCTCCCCCCTCCCAGTGGGGTGGGGAGAAGGGAAAAAAAAAAGGTAAAACTCGTGGGTTTAGTTATTAAACTGTTCTTATCTCAAGTAAAATAAAATACACTACTAACTAAGAATAATAATAATAATAATATAATAATAGTAATGAAAAGGAATATAACAACAAAAAAAAAAGAAATAACAACCAAGAAAATACAAGTGATGCACAATGCAATTGCTCACCACCCACTGACTGATGCCAGAGCAGCGATCCACCCCTCCTGGCCAACTCCCCCCTGTTTATATACTGAGCATGATGTTCTATGGTATGGAATACCCCTTTGGCTAGTTCGGGTCAGCTGTCCTGGCTGTGCTCCCTCCCAGCTTCTTGCACACCTGCTTGCTGGCAGAGCATGGGAAACTGAAAAGTCCTTGGCTTAAGATAAGCGCTACTTAGCAACAACTAAAACATCAGCATGTTATCAACAGTATTCTCACACTAAATCCAAAACACAGCACTGTACCAGCTACTAAGAAGAAAATTAACTCTATCCCAGCCAAAACCAGGACAATATGTTATCTTATACACCAAATAACACCGAACTCCAAAACCAAATACTATCAGTCAGAGCCAACTGACTGCAAGACATCTAACAAGTTACAAACCACTCATCTGAGTTCAGCCCAGGAGCAGAGGAGCCCAGTATTTATCACAATACTTTAACCAGTGGCTTAAAAGAACTCCCAAAGGGAGTGCATTTAAGGTGCTGAATATGTCTTCTGCTAAAAATCCAGCTGAAGGGCATACCATATGAGGAAAAAACAGGTTCATTTTAGCGTATTATTAGTTTGTTAATCTCACATTAAAAGTGTCTGACCTAAATTCACTCTTTTCCCTAGGCTAGAGTGAATATCTGCAACCATCTGCCTACATTTGTACCCACCACAGCTGCACTGGAGCTGGAGCACACATCCCAGCTTACCCAGTAAAGACATACTATGAATTGAGAAAGCCTAGAACCTAGCAAGACCTTCCAAGAAAATTTAATTCAGTTGTTAGTTGCAAATATACCTACCTTCTAATTTTTTCCCTTTTGTTTTAAGCCTTCGCCAAGGGTTAAACAGTTAATATTTAGAGAACTAAGATTTGTACTGTGTGCAAGAAAGTCATGAAGAAGAGAGGTTATATCACTTCCAAGATTTTTTCTGTTACCAGCTGTGAATGGTTTCTTTAATTACATACATGTCCTTTCTTTTAGACTCATACTTTGCAATTACGATGTTTGTGAAACTTGCTAACAGACTATGTTTTCAGGCATAAAGCCATACGGTTCCCCCCCCCTTTCTTCCAAATGCCCTATTGGTTTTTTTCTATTATAGTAAAAAAAAAAAAAAAAAAAAAAAAAAAAAAAAAGGTGCCAACTGTACTTTCTTCATATCTTTCATTATTTTATATCCAATCAAGCCCCTTCTTTAAAAAGATTAGAGCAAAAACCAATCTTTCATGCACACCTCTGATAACATTAATTTCTTATCTTTAGTTGCCTTTTAGCTCTATTATGCCTTGTTTTGTCACAAGGTCAAGACCTTAAAATAGTAAGACTCTCACATTTCAGCAAGAACCCTTTAAATTCCAATTCCTTTCTCAACTAATATTGGAACTGTGTGCCACTTGAACAAAGAAGAAGCTTTCAGTGTTTGAAAGAAGGCATGAGTGTAATTCATCAACATGGAAGTTCAATAGAGTGCTGTTTTGTGTTTTTTCCTCTTCATCCTCTAACCAGGATTTCTGTTTAAATATAAAGGTATATTATAGAGTCAGTTAACCTACAGATACATTCTGTTCACCAAGGTGGAGTTTCATGGGTCACCTGATTCTTTTCCAGTCATGATCACCATCCTCTATAACCTTGTCTGTTTCCTGAAGGAGCAAGGAATGGTCAAATGAGCAACAAAAAAGCTATTCTTAAAATGTGTTATGAACTCTGTTTAGTTTAACGTGTCAAATGCTAGAGTATTACATGCAATTTTATCTCAGTCCATTTTTTGGAAGACTCTTGCTGAGACTTAGCCTTCTTTAGTGATCTTCCAATCACTATGACCCTCACTTCATGTTCAAAAAATACAAAAGAAAAAAAAAAAACCCACACAGCTTTCTGTTACATTTATACAGGATTTATTTAGTATCTTCAAAAACCAATCTGAGAAAATTTTCCACTCACTGGTTTTAGCTGAGCCACTGAGAAAACAAGAAAATCCTGCAAAATTCTCAATAAGATGATATTATCTAAAGACCTGAAGTGTGAAACTTGGCTTACAACAGTTGACAAAAAGCACACAATGGAATAGCTGCAGAAACTAAATGAAAACATTTCAGAAGCTTATCTGGGGAAAAAACAAACAAACAAACAAACAAACCCACAAGAATCTTCTATTTTTATATGAATATTCTGGTGGATTATTTTAATGTAGAAAAATAAATTTTATGGAAATGCATGTAACTTTTCTGATGTATATTTATGACATTAAGAATGAAAACTGACAAGCTAAAAATTCTCCATGGAGTCCTTAATAACACGCTTTAACTTTTGGTCAGCCCTGAAGTGGTCAGGCAGTTGGACTAGATGATCATTGTAGGTCCCTTCCAACTGAAAATATTAAAAAAAAAAAAAAAAAAGTCTTCTGGGAAATTTTATATTTACATATTTACAAGATGATTAGAAAATAAGATTCTGTGGGCATTCCAAATTTGGAAGAGACCACCTGCCCGATCAATGTGCATGAGGAAGGAGAGAATCTTCCTTCACAAAACGCCTGCTGTACACTGCAAGGATATAAACCAAACTCTTACCCATGTTATATTTCTGTAGTGTATTGATGAATATATTAGAAATCCCCTTCTGTTCTAATCCATAAAAGATATAAATTACTACAGCTCCTTAACAAAGAGACTCTTGCCTATTATTTACATTCTTAGTTCTAAAGGTTTTCTATTTAATTCTCCACATCAGCCAAGAGTCACTACACTTATTATTGACTAAAAGCTTCACAACCTTACTTTAGGGCAGTTAAATATTTAACTTAATCCTGCAAGAGAGGAAATGAGAGAACATGCAAGGCTAATTTATACAAAGCTAGTCACACTTCCAAAGTGACAATGGTAAATCTAGTGTCTTTATCTCTGCTTCATAACCAGTTTTCCAGTTTTTAGATGACTCCTTCCTCAGAGTTCACAATAAAGTTGGACCTAGTTACAAGTAACTAAGAACAGAACAGATAAAGATTGTCAGGGAATACACAAAAAATGCACAAAGTTAAAAATTGGAAGAGAGAAACAAAGGAACTGTAAGGTTTCAAAGAAGTACAGTAAGTTGAACAATAGCAAATTGGAGGAGATGTGTAATTCAGAGATTAGGCATATGTTGAATTTTAGTAAGTAGTCATTCTGAATAAAGTAGTGAAAATTTCAGAATTCGAGAAGTTCAGAAAAAAGTTGCATTAACCAAAGTTCAAGTGAATTAAGCACTAGAGTTTCAGAAGAAAGTATAACAAATACATAGCTTTAGGCACTACTAAAAAAGTACAGACATGGGAGACTTGACAAAAGATTGGAAAGAAAGGAATGGCAACATTCAATATTGTTGAGAATGTCATGTTCAATTGCTACATTCAGTGTATCTGTAGGAGTCTATTACATTCTTTTGTAGAACCAAAAGGTGAAATAAAAGCTATCCTCAATTCAAAAACATAAAACACATGCATCCATTCAGAACAGAAGCAGACACTACTGTATATTGTCCTGGGAGAAAGTGTGCATATGCATGTACAGAAGGGAAAGTTCAACCCAGGAACAGTCTGAAAAAGAAGGGCTGAATTAGCTAAAGGCATTTCTTTCAAACAAATGAATTTGTACCAAGAAACATAATTCCATCACCATTCTTTTCTCATGAAAGTATAACTTACAAGAAAAGCCAAAAGATGTAGTAACATACCAAGAAAAGGGAGTGTTCATCCCTTGCCTTTTTTGACTCCAGGCTTTTCCTGACCCTCCCCCACCAAAAATAAGAAGACAGGATTAAAAATATTACTACATTTTCATAAATATTCTCTGAAGTATTCCCAAGGATGCTGTGAAACAATTTGAAATGCAGTCTCATACCTGCAATCATCTATTTGCACTAGAAATCGTACTATATCTTGATGACCTTTCAACACAAGGAGCTCCGTGTAAGGATTCTGTATTTGTTCTTCACTAATCATCTGTACAGATGATTTCTAAAACTCATAAAAATTAAAAAAAAAAATTTAAAAAAATCAAATTTATTTTGTACTGACATAATTCTTTTCATCAGGTCTTTGTAATGTCTAAAAATGTATAGACTCATGTGTGAATGTATAGTTATATTTGAAATTAAATTAAGTTTCTGAAATTAATTCTGTCTTAATGAAAGTCATTACAAAAGATCATTTATTTTTATTTCAAGTAAATAATATCCTTCTATAGCATGTATTTTAAGTTATAATATAGCATTTTCTGTTTAAAAAACAACAACAAAAAAACCAAAAAAAAACACCAAAAAAACCATTTTGTACTGCTTTAATCACTGATGCACTGTGTGAGCCAACACAGGCAGGATGCAGGAACAACCACAAAACCACGGATGAAATGCAAAGAGTAAATTTATTTTTGTTACCTCGCGAACCAGGGGCACCCGGGCAGAGGCATACAAGTGGGGACGCAAGCACCGCAGAGCTTGGTCCGTGCTAGAGAGGGATTTCGAACCTGCTGCTTTTGCCTGTATATCAGGGATTTTCGTAGGCGTAGTTTTCCACTGTGCTTTGATCTTTCCCACAGCAGGGCAGGAATCTCAAGCATGTTCAATAGGGTGCCTCTAAGTCTATCACAGGCCTATGTTATCTAAACACAGATGTTCTACTTGTCAAGCGCACAAGACTAAACAACAATTAGTATGATATATGTGTTTTTCGATACCCCAACTGCAAGTCACTTGAGTGTGTTTACAATCTTCCTCACCAATCTTCAGTTATTTTCCCACATACACTAAGACAAAAACCCAGTTTAGTCATGAGTTGTCATGTAAAGCCAGCTTCATGACTCAATTCACCATACATTCAGTTTTTCATTAAATTGCACATCTTCTGAGAGGTCTGTGAACCTCTCACATCTTTCATCTACTGTTCAATTTTAAAATCTATATAAAGACGACATCTTTAAAATAAGTAAGAATAAATGCTGTTCTGTAATATATAAATCATCCGTTGGGACTCTATTCACAAAATACCAAAGCCAACAGCTTCGAAAAACACAGAGAATGATTAATCATTTTATAGAACAGCATCTGCAATTACTTCAACTAGACTATTAATTAAAAGAACTATCGATCGCTCAGAGCAAGCTGATCACCAGGGAGGGTCAACAAAATATTGCATAGGACTGCAGTGTCAAGGCATGATAGTTCTGCTAATCTTAATCATCAGTTTGTTTCAACAGAAAACTTTTTTGTGTTTAAGGTCTTCCACATTCTGGAACAACTTGCTATTAGATGTTATTTAAAAAAATATATATATATATAAATAGCTCAGTAGTAACTCAGTGACAGCACTCTCCTGCTTCCAGATTTATTTTACACAACAGCCAACATCATCTTACTTCCAGGGCTGTCTCTTCTTTGAAGACTTCAACAGAACCTACACTGTAAAACAGCAATCCCTGAACACTGTACCACATGTAGCATACATGAGAGGTAATCCTACGTGAAAGACAAACATATTATCCTCAGAAAATTTAATATTTTCTTGCAGGAATAATAAGTTATTTTCTATTACTTCTGTATTGGTGCTATGATGCTATTCTTCAGAAGTATTACAAAGTTAATAAATAGGGAAAGAAATCTATGTTTATTTTTAAAATTAAGAGGTTATCAAAATGCTAGTTCTTCTGATTTTATCTTGGTTTTGTGGTATCTGATGCATTTCATGAAGCAACTGTTCCTCATTTTATGCAATTATGTGAGAATAGCAGTTCCCATTTAAAATAATGCAAGTACAGTCCACATAGTTATAAAGAAAAGCTGGACAAATATGGAATCTAGGAGTTCAGCTGTCAAAAGCAAATCAAAACATTCCTTACAAAAATTTAGGGTTCTAAAAATCCTAAGCAATTCTCAGCATCGCTGAACAGATGACATTAGCAATACTATAGTCAGACTTCGATTTTTTATTTACTAATAGAAACATACATTCACAAAACAATTGTAACATCGCTTTGAAAAGTCAGAATTTGTAACATAACATCCCAATTCTATATTCTGTTGTTGCTTCCTGTTCAGTACAAGACCATGCTACTTCTTTTGAACAACCTGTCTAATCTTATTTTTTTCTTAATTCTGTCCTACCTAAGAATGCCTGTGAATACTGAAAGGTACAGTGCTGATGAAGTACTATAGATAACAACAAAATAACAGGGTTTTTTCCCCCATTACTGTTGTCCCAAAAATCAGGATTCTTTCACCCGGTGTGCAAAAAAGCCGATTAACACACAGAGCCGAGATATTTGTTTATTTCATGTCTGCGCAGAGATGGGTGCTAGGTGGTAACTCCACAAAGCTAGCACACCCGGTTAACACACGGTAAAGCATTTTATACCTTTCGAGCAACAGTTATCACTATTTTTACAGTTTCGCTTAGTTACCCTCGTTCCTATTGGTTCTCGCAAGTCTCATCTCCACTTAAAGTCGCAGCGTCCTCCTTTTTTACTGCGCATGTTCTGTGAGGAAGGGGCTTCTGTTGGTCGGGGGCTCTCCCTACCTAAGGGCGGGTTTTCTAGTATGTTAATTAGGATAGTTCACTCACAGTTCAAGTAGCTCTTTGGTTGCCCCTGTGCTTATCTTGGTATTTCTTTACCCAACTGACTTATGGTGTCATCGTATTTCTCTTCTCAAGGTCTCGCCTCGTTAACTAAGTAGCATCCTTTATTTTTGTTTCTCGCATATCTCCAACAGTACTGTCATACAACAAGCTACACTCTATTCAGATCTTCATTAATATTTACTGAAGTGTTGGGTTACGTGTGCATTCTTTCTCTGAAGAAATCCATTTTTGATATAAACTATTAATTGAACTCTCTTGTAGCAACACCAAGTTTTTAGAAGAGAAAGCTAGATGCTGATGCTAATGGAATCTATTCCCAACTTGCATGTTTTTATGCAGGACCTGTAAGCATCACTACAATAATCAGTAAAAAAAACCCAAAAAACAAAACCACCACCCACAACATTCATCTCAGCTTCAGAACTTCCTATAACCCCCATGATTTGAAGCATTTAAAAGTGGGATTTTCAAAAGCAATTCACCAAAAATATGGATACAAGAGTATCTAGACATACTTCTGTATGTATCACAGAGCATGATAAATTAGCTTATATGGACTATGATGCTACTGCAGTTAGACTGCTCCCATTACCAGAGCTACTCTGCTTAAGATGCACACCATGGCCATCAACTGAAGAGATTCAGGAGATTAAGTCTAAATGATTTTCAGTTCCATAGTAAAGAAAGAAATGGGTAAGGAGAAATTTACATTTCATCAATTTAAGAAAGCTTTGCCAGAGGCTTTCCCTATTCACTCAGTGTAATGTTGGACTCTAATACATCTGGCCTCTTCATGACTGACTGAAGCCATAGTACATGAAACGAACACAATTAGTCCATAGCCCACACATTGCTGTGGGCTTCCTTATCTATTTAAGGAGAGTACAGAGAGAGTTAATGGTTATGAAGATCATCTTTAGATGAAACAATATTACATAATGCAGAAAAAAAGAACAAAAAGTTTTATAAGGGTTAATCCCAAATATTTATTATTTAGTTTTTCCACAGAGACCCAAAATGATTGCCATGATTCAGCAAACCAGTGGTAGCAATGAGAACAGAAGTCCTGTGAATGAGGTTTAAGAAAGCTATGAATGGCAGAATAGAAGAACTGGACCACACCTTGACTCGCATTCGTGCTTTATTAAATCACAGTATAAGTAAACTATAACCAGAGTTTAAACTTTGGAGAGGGACACACACCAGTGTAGTTTTCTAGCACATCTTAGAATGCTGTTAGGTATTTCCCATCTTCCTTTTAAAAACAACTGCACACAAACCCACTAAATATAACTGTAATACAACCAACATTTTGACTGATGACAAAGGTCAGAGGCATTCCCAGACACCATCATTCCAAATTGGTACAGACTCAAATTTCTACCAAAACACTGGCATTTGAAATCAACCATGATATTGTCATGGCTTGCTCATATACAGCAGCTGAAAAAGAATTACTTCCTCATATTTGTCTAGATTACAAAAGCACTAAGTGTAAGAAGCCCAGTAACAGTGTTAATTAACTCTTGTTAAGTCCAGGCTGAGAAATTCAGCAGTCTTAGGGACAAAATCCCAATAACCTCTCCCTCAAATCCAGTAAAACTCTTTTTCTGAGTAAGGCATCAGGAAGGATGTCTGTGTTCAGTGCATTACATAGGTCCAGTTTATTTTATGGATGAGAAACTGAGAAGAAATACTAGAAAACTACTACAAACTACAACTAGGCCACATAAATAATAAGTTACTGCCTATAATTTACATTATCGACCACGGAGTCCCGAGAGCAGGACTCCATATGCTTGCAAGCTATACAACATAACCCCCACTTGCCCAGGACGCGCTGAACAGGAGGGAGGAAGTCGGGACGCTCCCGACAGAGACAGCTCCCAAGCCCTTCAGCTCCTGGGCAAGCTCAGCTTGGGGGGGGGTTGCTTTTGTGGGTTTTTTTCCTCCCCTCTCTCTCTTCAACGAAGCTTCTAATCCTTTCTAATAGCCAGAAAATCTCACAGGGCAGCCGAGCTAGCCCTGAAAGCCCCTTGCTCCGGAGAGCCCGGCACAGGGCCCAGCCGCGCTACCACCACGGGATAAGCAGACCCACCCCGACAAAAATGCCACCGCCCACCCCTATAGACCTAAAAGTCCCCCCAGCCCAGCCGGCAGCTCCTGATGCTGCTCCTGGCCCCGCCTCCCACCGCGAGCTGCTCCATCCCCTTCCGCCACGCCCACCCGCCGCCTTACCTCCGCCAGGCCCTGCGACTCCTGGCCGCCGCTGATCAGCCACCGCAGCATCGGGAGCGGCACTCGCGCGCCGCCCTCCCCCCCCCCCCCCCGGGCGGCTCGCTACGACAGCGGGACTGTCCCTCGCCGCTTGCTGCACCCGGCGGCTCGGCGGGATAGTCGGGCGTGGGGACTCCCGCTGAGGGAAAGGCCTTCTTAATCGAACTCCGCGGGGAGACCAGCCCTCCAGCGGGCGGGGGCCGAGAGGGGCCTGAGCAATCGATCGCTGAGTGGGTGGCGTGTCGCCGCGCGGAGGCTGGCGCGGGGCGGGCGCCGCCGCCGGGGGGCGGTGGTGAGGCGGGGGCCGTGAGGGGACGGCGGGAGCCTCAGACTGGTTCAGATTAGCCTGTGGGCGAATTCTGCAGTTTAACTGCAGGAAACAAGCGTATTAATTTCACTTACTAGCTTTTTACTTGCTGACATCCAATTTCAGAGGAAATTTATGCTACAACAAAAGAATAATTATTACCATTTTATTGTGACTGTCTTATCTGTTTTCTGAAGTAAATGATCACCAAAATTTTCTGTATATAACAGATTTCCCTTGGCTGTGACTGTTTTCATTCTCCTTTGCTGAACCTCCTTTAGTTCTACAATGTCCTTGTCAAGATGGAGTAACAAATACTGTACGCCACCTTCAAAATGAGGCTGCGCCATCGGGCTAAACAACAGCCTCACGTAATTAGCAGTTCTGCTCCTCCTCTGTCCTTAACACAACGATCTTGGCACCCTTTTTGAATTTTAGGTGCACGTGGAGCAAGATCACAAAACCCAACCCAAAAGGCTTCACAAACCTCATTCTTAAGCAGACACAGGTAACAGAGAAACCTGCAATGTGTATAAACCTGTCCAATGGGAACTGTTCCGTACATCTGAGCAACACATTTCACTTGTCCTCTTGCCTGTTTGCCCATGTTGTTACAGGTAATCGACACCACACAGTATCACAAGACATACCTGAGATTTCCCACGTACCTAGAGTAGGAGATAATGGTGGTTTGCTAAAACATGAACTTCTAGTAGTGACCAACCTGTGTGTGGAAAGCATGGTTAGGTCTAGAATGAAATGCTACTGTATTGACGTAAGTTTGACAAATACTGGTGGTGTGCAACCTGAATATTGCCATTTGTTAACTTCTGTGAATTCTTTGCAGTTTCTCAGCAGATTAAAGTTGATGACAACCATAAACCAGTTTTAAAGTAGGAGATGTTTACTCCTACTTTAGCATACCCCTGCTTTTCTATTTCAGTTCAGTCATGCTAGATTCCCAGCTCAGAGGTGCTGTTAGGGCACCTCAGACTAAGGGCACAGCCAGTGGGATTACTTTGTTCGTGCAGCTACATCTGCCAGGGTTTCCATGGTAATATTTTGTCATCACCAATCTGCTCTTCAGCAGTCTCCCTAAATAATTTGGTATCTTCTCCAAACTGGCAACTGTTGACTCGTTTAATTGCATCTCATTGATTGGAAGGAAGCACTGCACAACATAACACTACTTTACAGTTGTATGACCTGTAATCCTCTCCAAAAACAAAAAAGAGGGGAGAGCACTTACTACACCAAATATGGTGACAGGCAATGCTGCTTACTCAGGTTAGCAACATGACTAAGGATCATCTTTAATGCAGTGAGGAAAATACACTCCTTGACTTTACCTCTCCTTTCCTGCCATACCTATGCAGCTGTATCACAATTCACACATCTGGAAGAGACAGGATAGAAAAAATGCAGTGCAGTACTATGCTGAACAGCATCTTTGTAGATAAATACAGAGCTTTGACCTTCGTGGCAGCCAGTCTGGAAGTCTGTAGATGTTGTACTGTCTTTGTAAAGACCGTGCTGGAATGTGTTCTTCAAAACAGGAGCTGGAAATGCACCAGGTTCCTGCATGGTGAACATGGAGCCTTGCATGGCTTTGATGGACTTCAGGAGAGTGCCTTTTGTCTCGTTAATTAGACCTGACTTCAGAACTCTGCTTCTGAGCATCTTTGAATTCCTTCTTTAAACTAACAATGCAGTCTGCTTACAGCTTTTTTACTCCATTTTCCATTTCTCTACCTTTGTATGTTGTCTGAATTTCTGTATACTTCTTTTTTAAATCCTTCTTTCAGTCTTAAAAAAAAAAGCTTGTTGTTGTTGTTGTTATTCCAAACATCTACTATATTGTACACTTCCTGGAAGCAGAAGCAACTTCTCTATTTCCCAGTGTAGTTTGTACAGGTGCTATGTTTGTAGTGATGTCTGGGTAATGAGTGCAATCCACCACAGCATTACAGTTGCCAGGCCGAGATGCAGTGTCTTCTGCAATGTAATGGCTTGTTGCTGTCAGCCATTGGCGAAGGGTTGTGTTGAGGCTCTTAAACAATATGAAAATGATGGGTCAATTTGAGGATAACTGTCACTGCAGGAAATTTGCAGCACACGTGATTACACTTGAAAAGGAGACTCTCTTCCACAAACTTGGCATTTCTTGTCCCCGGGCTTTTGTAACTCGATGGAGGAATACTTTTTCTTTCTAGCTTCTAGCATGATGGCTTCCCTTTTAACTAGCCCCAATGAGATCCTGGCCTCTGCTGTAGTGATTAGGCACTGAAACTAGCACTGGGTTATCTCTTCCTTTCTGTGCTCTCTTAATTAACATTTCTAATATGTCACTTTAATTGTATACCTCTTTCTGCTTGCCTGGCTTCTCTTGTTACATCAACCAAATACACCAACATAAACCTCTAAAAATCCCAAGTCTTCAGAAACAGCCATTTTACAGTCACCTCGTTAGGCTGATAACATTAATGTTCCTGTGAGCTTTGCATAGTGAAAGTACTGTGCAGCAGTACCACAGGGTTTGGGTGTGTAGCATTTGTAACTCCTCCAAACACTGTCACTTTTGTGTCACAGTCACATACGGCATTTTCATTTTCCCATCATGTTATCCCTGAAATAATCATTAACAATTAACAAGAAGCTTTTCACACAGTCATCTGCAGTCCTATTAATAAACTGCATAATGCCTTAGTTTACTGTAGGCATCAAGACATTTAAACAAATGGACCAATTTGTTTGCTGCATGAACTTGCATATATGTGTAGGTATCTGTATGTATACATGCACATACAAAACATACAGGTATAGATCTGTGTAGCTAATGTACATCAGAATTTAATTTTATATAGGAGAGAGAAAAGCTGATTAATGCACTGATGTTGCTTCTCTGTTTACAAATTGCTGAAGCCTATTACAGTTTCTTCAATTTACACAATTAAAATTTTTCTATAGATTATATTCATTGAATAGAGTAGCTAGGAACAAGTAAACAGTTTAGAATCAGTCTTATTTTAAGAAGTACTTGGAGAGATTTTTACAAGGAAGGTACTAGAAAATGTTATTTTAACGATGACTTCTCTAAATCAGGCTATATAACTTTGAGATATAGTCAGTTGTGGTTCAGTTTCAAAATCCATGCCTAATCCAGACAGTATTTTTCCTTATGTCTAATAAATATATCAGTTGAAAAGTGCCTGTGAGGATTTCACACTCTGCCAGGATCAAATACAGTCCAAAATACTTCACATATTAAAGAAACAGAGTTAGAAGCAGAGTAGTTCAGCCAACAGATGATATTTTAATGGACAGCATATGTTATAAATTGGTAAAATTCTCAAGGAAATGAGATCACCTTGGCTTTAGATTTAACATCTAACTGTGCAAAATGTGTATTAAGTTCTCCTGTCTGGTCTGTGACTGGTACCCCCTGCTCCTGACCCCTGGTAATGTGGTTAGCATAACTAATGCCATTTTATGAGGCAAGCAGCCATTCTCTGTGACCGAGCGGGTCACATATTCATTCCCTTTCCCTCATTATCAGGCCCTGAAGGTCCTGTGAACCAAGTAGACAAACCAAACAGATTTCTTCTTCCCCTCCCTACTGGCCTCAAGATTCCTGAGTGCCAGGCCAATTACTCCCTTCCTTACCGGCCTTGAAGGTCCCAGGCACCCAGCCAACCAGGTGTTGTTGATGACCCCATCACAGAACAGGGAAGCATAACAGTACACAGAGCACTGTCTATAAAATCAAGCAGTTACAAGTCCTAAGTGGGTAACTTGGACTGGAACTGCTGCTGGACAGTGAGACCTGTGACTCCCCAGTGGCCAGGGACACCTCCACTGTCATCTGCTTCCTCCGAGGATTGAGTGACTTGTATTCTTTTATATGATTTTTGAGTCTAGATTATGATTGTTATATTGATACAGCAAACCATGCATTAAGATTTGACCTGATCTGCAGAGGGTCCAGGTGATTAGAAATTATAAGTTAAGTTGTATCATAAATTCTGTATTACTTAGGTGATTAGAAATCATAAGTTAAGTTAGGATCTAGGTGATTAGAAATCATAAGTTAAGTTGTATTATAAATTCTGTATTACGCTACTTATAGATTGTACTACATTGATTCTGCTTGTAGAAATCCTATGCCATTCTAATCATAAATTCTATGCTATACTAATCATAATATCCTGTTAAGAAAATAAAGCTTTAATTGTAACTACGATTTAGTGCCATCATCATTCTGCCAAGGATCCCTAAAAGAACCCGTCTGTCCCCTTAGTGTCAGGTGACACTGGTCTGAATCATAAAAGTTCACAAAAAGTGCAGATGAATACTAATAGTGGGGAGAGGTTACCCACATGTTTCTAACAGCAAGAATTTGTATTTAGTTGTAATTTCTGGCAAAGATTCGGGTCAGTTCTCACTTTTGCCACACTGGGTTCATAATACTCTAATTTAAAGTCAAGGAAAGACTTACTTTTATACTAATTTAATGGATTAGAAATGTGGTCTGTATATTTCCATTTTTAATGCTTTGATTTTCTGCATTAAACAGTTTATTTGTGCTTGAGTGATCACTTTTCTGCCTCCACAAACTCTGTGGCCTTCTCTGTTATATGGCTGATGTAATCTAGTGTTTTCTACTGCATGTTGTGAATAACTATGCTTATTTCTGTGTATCTTGTGTTTGTTTTACATTTATTTGTGAAAAGAAGCAGAGTATCCTACCGGTACCCCTGGTAGAGCCATGTTGCTGTGTTTCCCTTTGCAAAGCAAATTGGTTTGCTTCTTCAGTGCCCATTTCTTCCATTATATTCTTGCTGAAGGACTAAGGAAAGCAGGTACCATAAAATGGAATAACACTTTCATGAGTTCCTAAAAGTCTTACTGTACTTTGTGAAGAAAATGGAGCGAACAATTTTTTTGATCTGACAGTACACATCGCAAGCTGCTCTGATCTTAAGTGGAGTGTGATGGCAATATAAGCCCCCAGGTGGCATTCTAACCTTGTTTTTCTAAATTGTTTTCATAAGGAATGGATCTGATTGTTTTGTTTAAAAAGAAATTTTCCTCGCCCTCATGGTAGATTTGAACAAAGAAATTAAAGCTGTACTCTGTTCCTTTTTTTTTGTTAAGTTTCCAATTTGTATATATTTTGGTAATTCAAATGTAGTAGCCTCAAATCCAGCTTGAAATCTGATAGACATTTAATGGAATCATGTAAATTAAACTATATTCCATATATTAAAGTCCATAAGCTAATGATGTCTTGCAACAGCTATTCAATAAAAGATACCATTCAAATTTTAAAGATCACAATTACAGTAAAATCAGTTACATTTCAACAACTTTACGAGAAAATTGTAAATCCAATTATGACTAATACTTTACAACACATGGGTATTAATTGATGCTGGGTCACAATGAAATCCAGACAGAATTCGATATTATGGCTACATGAAACCAAAGGGATTCTGGTGGGATTTCCATTCCCTTCCAGGAGTAAAAACAGGTAGCCTTTTGCAAAGGGCACGACTTGCACCTCCTAACTTAGGCAGCCAGTTTAGGTGCTGAGGGTGCTTGCTGATGGTTCGTCTTCAGCTCCCTCATTCACCAGAGAAGGGATGGCTCCTACAGAGGTTGACTCAGACTACCCTAGGTACCTCCTCATCTTAGTTGCTCCCTGCTGAAGCATTTATTTCCCCATCAGCTTCACGGTTCAAAGGCTGGGGTCTAGTGTGGAGCAGTGTGAACGCCCCCTCTTATAGTGTTTTTTCCCTTTCAGCCATCTCATGCCCAGTCATTACTTTGCTGGTGAATACCTTTGTGCTTTCTCCCACACTGTCTTGAACATGTGGAAGGAATGCCCACAAAGAAACCTCACTGCCCCACCTCAAATCCCTTCTTCCAACTTTCCTTCGCAACAAAACCCACAACTTCCTTAGAAGCCACTGGGCTGATGTGCTGCAAGTTGTCTATGGCACTGACCAAAACTGTCACCTAATCACGTGCACCATGTGCTTCCCCATCTGCATCTCTTTGCAGTCTCTTTGCTTGTATTTGGATTATAACCTCTTTGAAAGGTGGACCATCTTAGTTTGTATTTTGCAGCACTCAGACAAATGGGATCTTTGTCCCTGTTTAGGATTCCAGTGGGATAGAGCAGCACAAATACACAGTAATCATTTAATAAAGCAAACTGAGCTAATTTAATTTACTGCTTAAAATACATCGGTATGTAATAGGTCATAAATAAAACCAGACCTACATAGTGCCCTGGATATCTTTCAGAGTGTACTTTAGGAGGAGACAGTAAGTCAGAGTATCATCAACTGCACTTCCTAAAGCAACAAAACTCAAATTGCTGCGGCAGCGTAAGACTGTGGGTAGCCAGGAGATGCAGAGGGAAAGTTTAAAGTTCAAACTTTCATCTACTCTGTTGTGTTTCAGCCTTAAAACCCTCAACAGCTCATATGAAAAGTCATTTCACTATATGTTTAGGGACTAAGCTTTAGTTCATACTAGTCACTTGCAGGTGATATCACTGGGCTTTGGACTGGGCAAATTAAGAAATCCTTTGAATTTAAACAGATTTTGAAACAAAGCCATGTATACTTGTACACAAAGACTTACAAATAAGTAAGTCCTTTTTTAGACTGTCTTGTACTGTGCACGTGACATATTTCTGTTTAGTTATCTACCTATTTGTCAATCACTTATTTTCATCCTGTGTTTTCTAGTGGCATTTAAGTATGGGTATGGTTAAGTCTTAAGCATAGACTCATAATTTCAATAGCCAGTCCCCTTCACAATAAGTGCAAAAATGGTCACAGGATATTCTTTTCTTCCCTAATTCAGAAGCGGTTGAGAGATTTCTTTGCCCTTACAAAAAATTCCTCTTGAGAGGAAATGTATAGCCTGACAGCTGATCATAGTAAAGTTTCATGCATGTAGCAGAGGTCCAAAATAGAAAAAGCCTCACTGCCTTAGCTGCAGTGAATACTCTGGTGGCTACAGCAAAAGCCTTCAATACCTACAGCACATTAAGTGATCACAATGAGAGGACAGGTCACTTCTTGGTGTCCTCTGGGGTCTTGCCAAGGAAGTTGTAGAATGTCCTCTACTGTTAATTGTCACCCTTTGGGTGTGTCGTGGTTTAACCCCAGCCAGCAACTAAGCACCACGCAGCCGCTTCCCCCTTCCCCCTCCCAGTGGGGTGAGGAGGAGGAAAAAAAAAAATGTAAAACTCGTGGGTTGAGATAAGAACAGTTTAATAACTAAAGTAAAATATAATACTAACAATAGTAATAATGAAATATAATAATAATAATAATAATAGTAATGAAAAGGAATATAACAAAAAAAAGAAGGGGGGGGAGAAAAAAACCCCAGTGATGCACAATGCAATTGCTCACCACCCGCTGACCGATGCCCAGTTAGTTCCCAAGCCGCGATCCCCGCCTCCCGGCCAACTCCCCCCTGTTTATATACTGGGCATGATGTTCCATGGTATGGAATACCCCTTTGGCTAGTTCAGGTCAGCTGCCCCGGCTGTGCTCCCTCCCAGCTTCTTGCACACCTGCTTGCTGGCAGAGCATGGGAAACTGAAAAGTCCTTGGCTTAAGATAACCACTACTTAGCAACAACTAAAACATCAGAGTGTTATCATCAACATCATTCTCACACTAAATCCAAAACACAGCACTGTGCCAGCTACTAAGAAGAAAATTGACTCTATCCCAGCTGAAACCAGGACAATATCCACCCCTTATTCTATACCATTTACGTTATGCCCAGATCCCACACTTTCCAATACATTTCCAATTAATCACCATCACTTTTCCTGTCTTTTAATATATACACACAGATATCATTCCCGCAGTCTGTGGGCCATCTCTACCAAATGTCTGTTGAGTTCATTCAGTCCATGACTTTGGGCTCCATCTGTCATAACAGTCTGTCTGGGCAGCAGTCCGCTCAGTCGGTAGAACAGGATTGGGCTTTGGTGTGATGTGGCGGGCAGGTGACATTGGGCGCAGCAGGAGGATGGTGTGTAGTGTCAGATTGTTACATGCTGCAGTCAGTCCTGGTCCCATCACTACTGCACGTCGATCAGTTTTGTCAAAGTTCATTCTTCATTAATCTAAGTAATTCTTACTGTAATACCATTAATATAGCATATAACAATTATAATAATGATGACATACAGTGGCAGGGTTATATAGCAATTAATATCATACAATTTAATCTATTGGCTGTTCTCACCTAAAGTCAAATCCCCTTGAGGCACACATCGGACTTCCCCATCCTTCCGCATCACCCACCAAGTGCACCCAGGCCCTTGAGCAAAAGCAATCCCACGAATGGGTTTGCCTTTGCCTGAGGCAGGAGTAACCCAGACTGTCTTCCCTAGCATATTGTTCATGTGCACCACAGGGACTTTATCCCCTTCTACAGTACATAAAAGTTCTGATTGGGCAGGGCCAGCTCGATGGACAGATCCTCTAGTGTTGACTAACCAGGTGGCCTTTGCTAGATGTGTATCCCAATGTTTGAAGGTCCCACCACCCATTGCTCTCAATGTAGTCTTTAACAACCCATTGTATCGCTCGATTTTCCCAGAGGCTGGTGCATGAGAGGGGATGTGATACACCCACTCAATGCCGTGCTCTTTGGCCCAGGTGTCTATGAGATTGTTCCGGAAATGAGTCCCATTGTCTGACTCAATTCTTTCTGGGGTGCCATGTCGCCATAAGATTTGCTTCTCAAGGCCCAGGATAGTGTTCTGGGCAGTGGCATGGGGCACGGGATATGTTTCCAGCCAGCCGGTGGTTGCTTCCACCATTGTAAGCACATGGCGCTTACCTTGGCGGGTTTGTGGGAGTGTGATATAGTCAATCTGCCAGGCCTCCCCATATTTATATTTCAGCCATCGTCCCCCATACCAAAGAGGCTTTAACCACTTGGCTTGCTTAATTGCAGCGCATGTTTCACATTCATGGGTGACCTGCGTGATAGTGTCCATGGTCAGGTCCACCCCTCAATCACGAGCCCATCTATATGTTGCATCTCTTCCCTGATGGCCTGAGGGGTCATGGGCCCATAGAGCCTTAAATAATTCACCCTTATGTTGCCAGTCCGGATCTACCTGAGCTACTTCAATCCTAGCAGCCTTGTCTACCTGTTGACTGTTTTGATGTTCTTCAGTGGCCCGACTCTTAGGTATGTGGGCATCTACATGATGTACTTTCACAACCAGGTTCTCTAGCTGGGCAGCAATATCTTGCCACAATGGGGCAGCCCAGATGGGTTTACCTCTGCGTTGCCAGTTACTCTGCTTCCATTGCTGCAACCACACCCACAGAGCATTTGCCACCATCCATGAGCCAGTATAGAAATAAAGTAATGGCCATTTTTCTCGTTCAGCAATGTCTAAAGCCAGCTGGATGGCTTTCACCTCTGCAAACTGACTCGATTCACCTTCTCCTTCAGCAGTGTCTGCAAATTGTCGCATAGGACTCCATACAGCCTCCTTCCACCTCCGATGCTTTCCCACAATGCGACAGGACCCATCAGTGAACAGGGCATATTGCCTCTCATTTTCTGGCAGTTTATTATACAGTGGGGCCTCTTCAGAATGCGTCACCTCCTCCTCTGGCAATATTCCAAAATCTTTGCCTTCTGGCCAGTCTGTGATCACTTCCAAAATTCCTGGGCGACTGGGGTTTCCTATTCGACTTTGTTGTGTGATCAGTGCAACCCACTTATTCCACGTAGCATCAGTTGCATGGTGTGTAGAAGGGACCTTCCCTTTGAACATCCAGCCTAGCACTGCAGTCGGGGTGCCAACAGGAGCTGTGTTTCAGTACCAACCACTTCTGAAGCAGCTCCAACTCCTTCATATGCTGCTAATATCTCCTTTTCAGTTGGAGTATAGTGGGCCTCAGATCCTCTGTATCCCCGACTCCAAAACCCTGGAGGTTGGCCTCGGGTCTCCCCTGGTGCTTTCTGCCAGAGACTCCAGGTAGGGCCATTCTCCCCAGCTGCGGTGTAGAGCACATTTTTAACATCTGGTCCTGCCCGGACTGGCCCAAGGGCTACTGCATGAACTATCTCCCGTTTAATCTGTTCAAAGGCTTGTTGTTAGTCAGGGCCCCATTTAAAATCGTTCTTCTTCCGGGTCACTTGATAGAGAGGGCTTACAATCAGACTATAATTTGGAATATGCATTCTCCAAAAACCTACAACACCTAAGAAAGCTTGTGTTTCCTGTTTACTAGTCGGTGGAGACATAGCTGCTATTTTGTTGATCACATCCATTGGGATGTGACGACGTCCGTCTTGCCCTTTTATTCCTAAAAACTGAATCTCCTGTGCAGGTCCCTTCACCTTACTCTGTTTTATGGCAAAACCAGCTTTCAGAAGGATTTGGATTATTTTCTCCCCTTTCTCAAAAACTTCTTCTGCTGTGTTGCCCCATACGATGATGTCACCAATGTACTGCAGGTGTTCCGGAGCTTCACCTTTTTCCAGTGCAGTCTGGATTAGTCCATGGCAAATGGTGGGGCTGTGTTTCCACCCCTGGGGCAGTCGATTCCAGGTGTACTGGACGCCCCTCCAAGTGAAAGCAAACTGTGGCCGGCACTCTGCTGCCAAAGGGATTGAGAAAAATGCATTAGCAATATCAATTGTGGCGTACCACTTGGCTGCCTTTGGCTCCAGTTCATATTGAAGTTCTAGCATGTCTGGCACAGCACCACTCAGCGGTGGCGTGACTTCATTTAGGCCACGATAGTCTACTGTTAGTCTCCATTCTCCATCAGACTTTTGCACTGGCCATATGGGGCTGTTAAAGGGTGAGCGAGTCCTGCTGATCACTCCTTGGCTCTCCAGTCGATGAATCAACTTATGGATAGGAATCAGGGAGTCTCGGTTGGTGCGATATTGCTGCCGGTGCACCCTTGTGGTAGCGATCGGCACCTGTTGTTCTTCGACCCTCAGCAACCCCACAACAGAAGGGTCCTCAGAGAGACCGGGCAAGGTGGACAACTGTTCAATTCCCTCTGTCTCCAAGGCAGCTATACCAAAGGCCCACCGATACCCCTTTGGGTCCTTGAAATACCCTCTCCTGAGATAATCTATGCCAAGGATGCACGGGGCCTCTGGGCCAGTCACAATGGGGTGTTTCTGCCACTCATTCCCAGTTAGGCTCACTTCAGCCTCCAATACAGTTAGCTGTTGGGATCCCCCTGTCACTCCAGAAATACAGATGGGTTCTACCCCTTTATAGCTTGATGGCATTAGGGTACACTGTGCACCGGTGTCCACTAGAGCCTTATACTCCTGTGGGTCTGATGTGCCAGGCCATCGAATCCACACAGTCCAGTAATCCTGGTTGCCCCTCTCCTCCACCTGGCTGGAGGCAGGGCCCCTCTAGTCCTGGTCATAGGATTCTCCACTCACTCTTTGTAAAAATGGATTACAATTCTTTCTCATAGGATCAGGAGTAAGATCAGCCCTTCCACTCTGTCTGCCACACCGCTCGCAGTGCTCACTGGAGCCTGAAGAAGCAATTTTCCTGGAAGAACCCTCATGTGTGATTGTTTTTCCTTGCAATTCACGTACCTGTGCATCTAGGACCAAGGTAGGTTTCCCATCCCACTTCATCATATCCTCTCCATGCTCACGCAGGTAAGACCACAGGATACCCCGTGAGGTGTACCTTCTATCTCCTCTCTCTTGAGCAGAGGGACGCTTATTCCTAATAGCTGAAATATTGGTCCGTGCAGGGGGGAGGCAGAACTTATCCTCAAATCGCTGGAACTCTTGGGACAGTTTCTCGGCTAGTATGTCTGGCAGTCTCTCCACAGCTGCGACGAGAGAGGAAGTGAGACTTTCTTCGTATTGCCGAAGTCGGTGAGCCAATTCATCTACTGTTGGTCCCTCTTCATCTTTCCAGTCCATTACTGCCAATGCATTGGCATACGACGATCGTTGCGCTTCGTGTAAACTTCTGCCACATGGGTCATGCACATTGGACTTCATCTGGATCTGTGGGTAACCGCCCATTGTCTGGGTCATAATAAACCATCTCCCGCACGGCTAATTCCCTCAGGTACTGGATACCTCTCTCCATGGTAGTCCACTTGCTTGGATGACATACAACATCTTCCTTGAAGGGATACCTTGCCCTCACGCCCAACAGAAGTCGCCTCCAGAGGCTGAGGGCTTGTGGTTTTTTTCCAATTGCCTTGTCAATACCCCCTTCCCTAGAAAGGGATCCCAACTGCTTGGCCTCCTTACCCTCTAATTCCAAGCTACTGGCCCTGTTATCCCAGCATCGGAGCAACCAGGTGATAATGTGCTCGCCTGGATGACGGCTGAAATCTTTTTGCATATCTTGCAGCTCACTCAGGGATAGGGATCGAGTGATTATCTCTGGTTCTGCCTCTTCCTCCTTTTCTTGTGATGACCCTGGTTCACCTTCATCCTTTGCTAAGCGAGCTGTCTTTTTTGAGTATTTCTTCTTCTGTATAGGGGCAACTGATACCGGTATGGGTTGGTTCTCTGGTTCAGCTGCAGTGCCATTCACAGGCGTTGCAGTAACCGTAGTACCTGTTGCCGGGGTCGGAGGGGCTGCAGTGTCTGTCACGGGGGTTGGAGTGGCTGCAGCATCTGTTGCTGGGGTCAGAGTGGTTGCAGTGCCTGTCGCCAGGGCTGGAGGGGCTGCAGTGGCTGTCATTTTGTTGTCAGATCCAGAGACCTTCGCTTCCCCTTGAATGGTGTTAAACAGAGCTCGGTAGGCATGGGCCAGGCCCCAGCACATTGCAGTGATTTGTGTCTCCCTGGAATTGTCAGGGTGACAGCATACTTTTTCCAAATGTTCTACTAGTTTTTCAGGATTCTGCACTTGTTCAAGGGTGAAGTTCCAAAACACTGGAGGTGCCCACCATCCTAGGCATTTGCCCATGCTACCCCACACACCCTGCCACTCATAACTCTGCAGCTTTGGGGCAGATCTCTGGGTGATCCTCTTAAATAGTTGTTTAACCCTAAACAAGACCTGAACCACATTCAGGAACATGCTAGTTCCTCGCAATAGAACCATGTTAGTTTCAACATCCCAAGGATATTCAAAATTTTCAAAATTCTCAAGCACTACTGTAATTAGCCTGGAGGAGGAGGAGGGGAAGGTGAAGGAAGGTGTCTCCCCCATAGATTGGCTCTCTGAGGAGAAAAGGTAAAGGGTGTAATTATTAACAGTTTCCACTAGATAGCTCCCGAAGTACGGAGATAATGGCAATGCTGAGTACAAATACCAGATTAGTCCCACGACTGACAATTTTATCGTACCATAAACCAGTGTTACATAGTAAAGCAAAGCGAAAACCTTAATCCACCTCACCTTATGGGTGATAAGCAGCAGCACAGGGACTATATACGGCAAGTGAGGTGATACATAACACACCTCTAAGAACGAACGCCACAACTCTGAGAGCCAATAAACCAACATTGTGACCAGCGACTACTAAACTAATACAATACAACAAATAACAAATTCGTTTTAACACGCTCTGGTCAGATCTGTTGTTATCTCAACCCTTTACGCCCCACGTTGGGCGCCAAAAGGGCTGTCGTGGTTTAACCCCAGTCAGCAACTCAGCACCACGCAGCTGCTTCCCCCTTCCCCCTCCCAGTGGGGTGAGGAGGAGGAAAGGAAAAAAAATGTAAAACTTGTGGGTTGAAATAAGAACAGTTTAATAACTGAAGTAAAATATAATACTAACAATGGTAATAATGAAATTAATAATAATAATAGTAATGAAAAGGAATATAACAAAAAAAGGAAGGTGGGGAGGAAGGAAAAAAAACCAGTGATGCACAATGCAATTGCTCACCACTCGCCGACTGATGCCCAGTTAGTTCCCAAGCCGCGATCCCCGCCTCCCGGCCAACTCCCCCCTGTTTATATACTGAGCATGACGTTCCATGGTATGGAATACCCCTTTGGCTAGTTCAGGTCAGCTGCCCCGGCTGTGCTCCCTCCCAGCTTCTTGCACACCTGCTTGCTGGCAGAGCATGGGAAACTGAAAAGTCCTTGGCTTAAGATAACCACTACTTAGCAACAACTAAAACATCAGAGTGTTATCATCAACATCATTCTCACACTAAATCCAAAACACAGCACTGTACCAGCTACTAAGAAGAGAGTTAACTCTGTCCCAGCCGAAACCAGGACAGGGTGACACTCAGTTCCTGGGCATATGAATAAATTGGCAATACGTGACGCAACTATGCAAATAATCTATGCAACCGCAATGGTGAGATACTTCTAGTACAGATATGGATTTATAAAGACCAATGTGCAGGATGCTAGCAAGACCTCACTCACTGTGTTATGTACAAGTCTAGTCCTTCAGTCAGAAAAGATTAATTCACACCAGTATGTGAGCAGGGAGCAGTCACAGTAATCCCCAAGGCTGATCACACCAGATGACACCAGAAATTCAGCTCAACCAAACACAAGTGGAAAGGGGAGAACAGCTCTCCCTAGTGTATCACAGAGACACTAGAAGGTGGCTGGGAAATGAAAAGGATTTTTAATCAAAAGTGAAGTTTTGGTGGGAAAAGCCCCTAAGTGTCTGTGCAATGGCACATGAGCAGCCTTGAAAAGGGCCTGTAGAGACAGAGGTGGCTGCTCTGGGGAAATCCCTTCCTATGCTCCTGTCCTGGTGCACCAGGCTGGCACAAGGCCACTAGGTACCCACTTCAGCCATACAATTAGATGAGAATAAAAGATACATATATCTTGCTCTGATCTCTGAACTGAGGGAGGGGGTGACGGGGAAATTTCACCATTTATTTGCCAAGGTCCTATCTGGCAAAGTATTTCCATCACATTTCCAATGTGCACTGTCTGAATTGTCTCACCAAAATATTAAAAGACAAGTTTGTGTTTAAGTAAGAAGATTGCCCAAATGCTATGTGGGCCACATGCTGATACTGGTTTTCATGTGGCATACCCTTTCCGTTATTCAAGAGGAATCTTCCCACTCAGAACAACAGATTAAAGCCAAATCCTTGAAAATATTTCATTATTTCATTCATTCATTCCAGTCAAATTACTGGGAAGCAGGCAACTAAATATCTGAAGGAGTAAAGCCTCAGTCATAAAAGGTGATATCCGAGTCTGACTGCAAAGTCCAGCACTCCAGTTAAGAAATACACTGAAGTATAGGTTACATGTGCACCATATACTGAGCTTTTTCTTTCACATTTCAGTCTACACACTTTGAAATAAAATGTCATTCAACTTTAAATAATAAGTTCAAACAAAATTATAATTGATGAGCCATAATGATTTAGAAAATTAGCTAGGGAACAGTTCTTTTCTACACATACCATGGTTAAAAAATATCACTATATTAATTCATACTATGTCATTAAATAAAATGGTTTTCTAATTCTGACTCCCTTCTCTCTACTGAAATGCCACAAAAAGACAGCAGTATTAGGCCATATCCTTTGCTCCCTTTTCATACAAATTCCCCCTTGAAGTAATGAGTAAGGTTAAGTCAGAAGAGGGCCCAATTTTCTTTGTCCTCAATCTCATAAATCCTTGCACGATGTACAGTTGGAAGTTTAAGAGTGTTGCTCTCAAGGCTAATTTCTGGCAGAAGAGTCTGGATGGTGTAGCATAGTGTGTTCGAGTGCCAGCTAACCAGATGTGTCATTTGTCCTGTTGCTGTGCTGGCTTTCCTCACCTCCTCCCATATGAAATTTGCCTTGGTTGTCTTCCAGAGCAAGTATGGGCAGATGCTGCATCTGAGCTGCAAGGAAAGTTAGGTGATAGCTGCAGTCTTCTGCTTAGTGCGCGAATGATTCCCAAGAACTTGTTCTCTTACACTGTTCCCTTCATGACAAGAATGGCAAAAAAAAAGGGCACAAAAACAGTTAAGATGGGTGACCGATGAGACCGGGAGCCTTAGTCAAAAGAACAAAGCCAGTGTAAAACCAGCATGAATTTCAGGAGAATCAGTTCCCCTGTCTAATCAGGGATCCTCAGAATCGTACTCCTCTCTCACTTTCCTCTTAGAATAGGACAGGATGTCTTGATACGAACACCAGGCCAGGTTATCTCTTCTTTCAATAATGCTTTCTTGAGTAATGCACTGAGATCTCCAAGGTGTCCTGGCTCAAAGGACATTTTAATAGGCTTTCAGTCCTTTCTAAACTTTCCTCTTCTTTTCTCCCAGGCATTCTTCCTACAAAAGTCCAACTCTTCAGAAAAAAAGTTTTAAGCCAGAAGGAGCTACTATGTTCAGTAACTCTCATCTTCCATGTAACACAGACCAGAAAACTTCACCCAACCATTTCTATAGCAAGCTTCCATGCAAGCTGCAGCAAGTCTTCATAAAGGCAGCTGCTCTCCATGTAGGGATCGCACGTGACAGAATCTAGCATGTATCTGGTCAAGCTACTCCAGGGCTTGATTCACCTCACTATTTGGTGAGGTTGGAGTTGGACTCGATGATCCTTATGGATGCCTTCCAACTTGAGACATTCTATGATTCTATGATTTAAAAATGTTTAAAAACTTCTTGAATTTGTCTATAACATCCAGCCACAAGGATTATGGTGTGTCTTTTTCTGCTAGATTTCAATAGCTAATTCCTTCATTCCTAGTCAAGTCAGCAAAGTGAGCAACTAAGTACTTTCCTGTACTTCTATGTACTTTCCTGTACTTCCAAATTTTTTTTTGTTCTTTCCCAGATATATTCTTGTTCTCCACCTCAGCAGCTGGGCTCTCCATCCTCACCTCTTTACCATACTAATGCTGCAAGCTTGCATACCTGTTTAAGCCTCCTCTTTTGTCCACAGACCTGTGAGAATGCAAGCCCTGTGGCATAGTCTCACCTGGTCTCACTACTCATCATCAATTAAATAAGGAATCAGAGGGTAGTGTCTACCAGACACCATACATATGTGTGAAATTTTGTGAGAGGATTGTACTTGAGGGAATCCACATAAGTAAAAACTTAACTTCTGGTTCTGAGATGACCAAAATGTAGGATCTGTGGACTGCTGAGACCAGCTGATAAAGATTAAAGCTCATATCTCAGCTGAACACAAGTTTCTAAAAACCAATGATCAGCTGCTTTGGTAGAGTCTTACATATCTTGAATTCATCAGGAGATAATATGGGTCCTGTTTCAGCTGGGGGAACTCAGCCATGGTAAAGCATAACCCAGTTCAGATGATGATACTTACATTAAAACCATCAAGAAACATTCGTGGATGCTTCTGTTCCCAGTCTGATGGTTTTAGCATTTTGTTGTGCAGCATACAGCTGAAGAGACAAAAAGCCCAGTTATCGCTGTTCACAGACACAAGCTGCTTCTTTACAAAAAGCCACCAGATAGGCAGCCTCAGCCTGACTGAATGAATTAGGGGACAAAAAGGACACGTTCCTGCCCTGGGGCTAGCCACAGCTCCCAATACTTGTTGTCAGGGAATGGGGAAATATCAGGCCCATAGCTCTTCTCCCCTCTCTGAGGGCCTTCAAAACTGATGGAGAGGGAGTGGTGCTCTTGGTCAGATCCAAACGAGGTGGCACTGTGGCCCAGCATCTTTGACCGCGTTCAGCACCCTGGCGGGCCCAAGGGGAACCTCCTGGGCATGAGCTAGGGAAAGGGTGGAGGTGAGAGAGAAGTGGCAAGGATTCATTCAGTTAAGAGCTTAAAAAGGAAATCTTTGGTCAATCTCTTGCTCTTCTCTCCTAGACACATGTTCAGCAGTTAGACATGTTTCCCATCAAGAACTACCAAGGCTCTAAATTCCAGAACAAAGCTCAGTAGCTTCCATCTTAAATGAACACATTTTGGGGTGTTTTGATTTGGGGTGCCAGGCTTTAGGTCCACTTTCAGAAGTGCTGAGCACTGCTCACCAAAGGAGGGTTGTCCACAGCTGTTGGTGCTCAGCGCCTCTGGAAAATGCATCTCAAGGGGTTTCTAAACAGATATCCAAAAATCAGGAACAGCTTTTGAAATGTGCAGGCTTCCAAAGCAGCTGAAGCAGCTCTGCCACTAACCAGCCAACTTGCTACACTGCCAGTCAGGCCTTCTCCAGCAGCAGCTTTTAAAATCACATTTGATTGTTGAGCAATTTTATTTATTGCAAATTCTGCAAGTGCTACTTTGTGAATATGGGCTTGGAACCATCATCTCTTTTTTGTTGTAGCAGTAGTTGTGTCCACATGGTATCTTAGCTGGATCAATTCTGGATCCAAGTGAGAATTCAAGAGAAGCAAAGGAAAAGGATGAGGGAAATTCTTCTTTTTCTTTGGTACACCAGCCAAAGAATGGTCAGGCTCCCCCACCTGCACTTCCTAGATAACCATCTGGATTTCCATGGATATCCATCTGGATATCTATCCTGGCATTATCTGCAGTTGATGGCGCAGATCTTTTTTATTTCAGTGGGGCCAGAACTTCACTCAAATTCTTGATAGAGTCAAGGAAAATTGTGAATGCATCCCTGGGGACAGAGCTTTGTCTTCTTGTGCAAGGTATAAGAATCCCCAGTGGATTTGCATAACCCCAAAACCAGCCCAGCTGAGCCAAAAAAAAAAAAAAAAAAGGATAGCCTTTCCTGAGCAGCAGTGTGGTTTGGAGGCCAAGGGTCGGTGTGTGTTGGAGAGAAGGCTGGCTCCTATATGTCGTCCTTGGCAGCACCAAGACACCCAGCTCAGCCTTCAGACCACACCAATGCGTTCCTGCAGTTGATACCAACACTGCCACCACTTGCGCTCCGCTCCTCATGACAGCCTTTGAGTGAGATTTGGACGCACAGTTTACTGGATGACCTTTTTGCTTTCTCAGCTCTGGATAAGAGACAACCTTTGTGATGAAAACAGCTGTGAAGCAAAACGGAGTTACTGGATTTGTGATTTAAGACCTTTCTTGTGTCACTTTTTGATACTCACCCAGGCTGCTGCTTCTCTCTCCCTGTAGCTGCAGGCAATATGGAGTGCTTTCCCTGGTCTCAGGGACAGACATCCCCACCTTTGCCAGACAGCTCAGTTCCTCTTGTCATCTCCCAAGTTAGACAAAGAGCCTGTCAAAAACAGATTGATACATTCAACAAAAGCCCTTCTGACCCGCTCTCTTTTCCCGAGAGGCTTCAGCTCCTCTCAGCTTTTACATCATTAGCACTCTCAGGGCAGGCAGGGGGTCATTTCTAATTTGTGAATGCACAAGCTGGGATTTTTAATTTGTTTACCTTGCATATTAAACAGTACTTTCAAAGGCACTGTCAATAAATCCTCTACGAATAGGGATCTTCGTTCCAAACCTAGTTGTTACTTTAACTTTTTTGATTTGATTAGATGAGATTAAAAAAAAAATTCCTTGAGGGCAATCTCAGTCACCAAAAACAGTGCCATCACCGAAATCCCTGGAGGGCTGAGGGCAAACCTCAGGCTTCATGATGTGAGGGAAGAGTGCTGCTTTGTGAAGGAGTCAAACCAAGCGGCTACTTTGGACCCAGAAGTGGGCACTCAACTTATAGGCATGTGGCAGTGAAAAGTGCCTCCTGGGAGAAGCTTCTGCCCACCAAGAGGGATGGGGGGCTGTGTCGCCCTGCCCAGGGTACCCTTGGGAGGGCCTAGACTTGTGCTATCAGTCCCCTAAGTGCCACACACAAGAAACCAACAGGAGAATCACAACTAGTTCATCAGTTTAACCTTCCTTCAGAGCTCCATGCTACGTGGGCAAGTATACCCCTCAGCCCTATAATCCAGCTGTTTCTCTAACAGGCTTACATCCTCATGAAATCTTGTTTGTACACTTGTCCTTCTTGTTTCTTCTCCAGGAGAAAGTAGGAGTTTTTATTTACTTTTCAGCTTTTCATTTCCCAAAATACTTTTATTAAGCTTACAGAGCAAAAAGGGGAATGTTTCCATATGTTTGAACATAAATGCATGACAGTAGATCAGTAGCACTTGCTTGCTTGCTCTCTCTGCATGATATGTGGTGTTACAGGGCTATTGAGCTGTAGCACTGGTGTCACAAATAGAGCCATGTGGAACTCGACAGTTTTGGTTCACAGGGTTTGTGCTAACCTTGCTCCCACTTTTAGCTCCTGGGAGGTTTGCTCACATATATAGACAAGACCAGGTCTGAGTTTCAGGACATCTAAAAAGTTGGAGCAAAACTTAGCTACTAAGTCATCTGTGCTCAATTTCTGATGGAAACTGTGGCAAAGCCATCGAACATTTAATAATATGTCATCAAATGGTCATTTGAAAGAGGTCCAGTGAAAACTGTCCCAGATTTGCTCCTTCTTAGTCCCAAATTCATTCAAAATGGTGCCACATTTCCTAAGGGTGTGGAAACTACAGCAAATATGTGAGGACCCAAGAGATCCCCATAGAGCACAGGTGAGTTTATGATAAATTGGCCTCCTGGTCCTTCTACTCTGGGGCCTCTCAGTAAATTTCACTGGTTGCTTCATAGGAAGCTGCAAAAGAAAAAAAAAAAAGGCAAACCAGAAACTACCTCCCTTGCAGTTATGACTTGACCTTCTTCCAGGGTAGGGGGGTAAGCTGCCTTTCAAATAACTGTGTTTAGAGTTTGACTTACATCCTGAAACATCAAGGATTTTCTATAACACAGCATGAGGAAAGAAAAAGTGTGTTGTCAAACTAAACACAAACTGAGCAAACGCTGCCAGCTGAGGGAAAACTACAAAACTATCAAAAGATAGTTTCCATTTTCAGGGAAGGATGAGACTTGTGGTGGCTGTTCTCACACAGGCAGCCCTAGCCATGGGGATAAGCACCTCCTAAGCTTCCCCCCCTTGTGAGCAACCGCTGCAGTGGTCGCAGCTCCCTCTCCTATTTGTCCTTGCCTGCGGTACCCAGGGCTTCCAGGTAGGGCTGCTCCACCATGGAGAAGAGATGGTTTCATCAAGCAGTCTGTCCAATGAGGGTGGCAGGAGTGTGAACAAGAAAACAAGGCAAAAAGAGACAAGAAAGGCAATGGCTAACCATCCTGGTTTCGGCTAGGATAGAGTTAATTTTCTTCCTAGTAGCTGGTATAGTGTTATGTTTTGGTTTTAGTGTGAGAATAATGTTGATAACACACTGATGTTTTTAGTTGTTGCTAAGTAGTGTTTATACTAAGTCAAGGATTTTTCAGCTTCTCATGGCCAGCCAGCAAGAAGGCTGGAGGGGGCACAAGAAGCTGGGAGGGGACACAGCCAGGACAGCTGACCCAAACTGGCCAAAGGGATATTCCATACCATATGATGTCATGCCTAGTATATAAACTGGGGGCAGTTGGCCAGGAGGGGCGGATCGCTGCTTGGGAACTAACTGGGCATCGGTCGGCGAGTGGTGAGCAATTGCATTGTGTATCACTTGTTTTGTATATTCTATTCTTTTATTATTATTATTGTCATATTATTATTATTATCATTATTATCATTATCATTATTTTTCCTTCCTTTCTGTCCTATTAAACTGTCTTTATCTCAACCCACAAGGTTGTGGGTTTTTTTTTTTTTCGATTCTCTCCCCCATCCCACTGGGTGGGGGAGTGAGCAAGTGGCTTCGTGGTGCTTAGTTGCCGGCTGGGGTTAAACCACGACACTAACCTTGGCCCGAGACCATGAAGGGCTACCTCTGTTTGCAGAACGTCTCAGCATTCATCTTCCCAGCTGGATCTCCTCTCCACCGCTCCCCATCAGCGTGTCCATTCCTGTGTTCGGGGCCATGAGGTCAGGCACGGGGGTCATTATCTGCCTGTAAAGTTTGTGCACATGCACTTCCATGATGTGCAACACCACTGCCTTGTGGAAAGTAAACAAATGCAAATGACCCTGTACTACATGTCTAACATGGCAGCACAAGCAACACTGTAGGGCCTCCGTGGGCTGGGGAGTGGGGCCACCTCAGTGATGGAAGCAGCATCCCAAGGGCCCTGTGTGGGACCCTCCTGCAAAGTGACACGCTGGAGTGGAGAGACTGTGGCTGCACCATCAGGGACAGCCAGTTCAATAGACTGGGCCCCCCGAAAAGGAGAGGCAGAGTCCAGAAGAGCCCCTTAGACAATGAATTATCTAAATCGGGCACTAAGATGTATCACTGATTGAAAAGCTTATTCAAATTGCTTTCACTGTGATTCATAAACTCTTTATGCAAATTCATATGTTAGGATGAGCACAAAAATTAGAAAGCTGGAATAAGATTGCTTTAATTTAAATAAGAGACATGGTTGTGAATATTAGGCTTTTACACTGTTAGCAGCAACCCATCAGATGTTAACAAAATTTGATATGCAACAGTTTTACATATCCCCTTGTGGGAGAAAGATCAACTTGCAAACCGCTTTGTAAATCAGCCACAGTGTTAGAGTTAGGCTACTGTATCTAAATGGCTTTTAGATAAGCTTCCTGTTTTAAGCTACCATATTTACAAATGAAAGCTTTTTCAAACCACATCTTTTAATATAATTTGCATATTTAGTAATACATTGATTAGCATTAAATGCCGATTATTGCAATTTAGTTCAGAAACAGATGGGATGCATTGAGTGAAAAGCCAGAGCGTTTAAACAGATCACACTCCCAGGCTGACTCCCGATGAATGATGAATACAAAAACGAGAAAAAGAAAAAGGAAAGAGGAAAGGACACTTCACGCTGGCTCCTTTTCAAGCGCCTCCCTCGCTTGAGAGTCTACGAAACTGCCATTAAGGAGAATTTAAATCAAATAATGCCATTCAAAGATGCGCATGGGTTTACGGAAAGCTCTGTCACAGCAAAGACAAAATCCTGACCCTGAGTCTCAGCCGAAAGGAGGAAAAACCTGCCCCAGGAGCCGGAGTCTCGTCCCCCTCTTCGGGCTCGTCCCCCGGTGCCACCAGGTGGCAGCCGCCCACAACGCACATTTTCCCGGCACATTTTGGGGTTTTTCCGCGATCCCCAGGGAACTTCTCGGGCTGGGGGAAAACTCGGTTGGGTTTCCCTCTATTCGCAATGGCCTCAAAGTACCTGGTTTTCAAATACACTGCCTTTAGTTGGCACCTGATAGTAGGAATACTCCTCTCTCTACTATAGGTTTCACAGCTCTTGTGTGTTTGTGTGTGCAAATATATAGATTATATGTATATAATTTTGACACAAAAATAAGATGTACATAACCTGTATAAAAATGATCTATTAATCAGCCACATGTACATGGATGAGCATAGTTTTTTAATAGCAAAATGAGCATTTAGAACAGCAATGTAATGTAAACATGCTATTCATGTTTACAAATATTCTCCTCTAAGAGAAACCTTTCTTTCCCAAAAACCCATCGGCAGGTCTTTCATCTTTATTTAGGAAATTACATTGAAATAGTTTCAGGAAAGGAATAGACAGTCTCATTAAAGGTAAGTCCATTTGTGGTTTTTAAACATGATGGTTCAACATCTGGCTGAGCCATGGAAGTACAGTATGGGAGGGATTACTTCTATATGTGCCCTGCTTCTTACACTCTTTTCTTAAGAAAATGTATCCACTGCTGGGCACTGATGAACCTGTAGCCTGACTCAGTGCATTGGTTTGTATCTTATTTAAATTAGCTTTCTGTATAATTAATGATGCAGTCAGTCTGTCAAAGGCTGAAATACCATAGCTAAAATAAGCTTTGACACTTCAATAGATCTGTTCATGTAGATTACATAAACATTATTTCTATACTACCCATTCACACCCTGTCCTTTTGTTTTACGCATTTTACATTTCTAACAGAAATTCCCAAAGCAGGAGGTGGAGATCTCCAAGGGGAAGCAGGGAACCTTCCCTCTTCTGGTTATTTTATTCCTGAGCGGGCCTCATTCTCCTCTCACGCAGCTGCACACAAGCTTTCCAATTTAGGATAGCAAAGGAAGGGAAACCATCCTGCCCTCCCACACACCCTGTATGCCACACACACAGACACACAGGCAGCATAATTGTTTTTTTTCTTTTTAGTTGCAGAACATAAGTTACTGTAGAGCTGGGGAAATAAAGACTCCATCCATCAGAGCACATAGTTCATCCTGAAGGAATGAGAAGGGCTCCCCTTGAGCAAAGTCTGAGGGAAGGGACCTGGAAAAGGGAAGGCATTTTTCTCTGGAGTTCACTTAGGGAGTTTGCTCCAAAATTTTTCCAAAGAGAAGGGGCTAAATCAGTGGAATGATGCTAGGGTTTAGCTCCCAAATCTCCAAATTTCCCTAAGCTCTCCATGAATCCAGGGGGAACTTGCAGAAGGCCAGGGCATCCCAAACAGAAACCTGTGTGCTCAGGTCCACCATGAGTCAACCCACCGCCCCAGCAGTCAAGCTGTCATGGGAGGAGAGGAGACCTCAAGCTCAGGGCTGGGCAGGGAGATTGGCCACTGGTGGCCACAGGTGAAGGATTTCTTTTTTCACCTCCATTGCTGTTCCTTCTCTGTCCTCTTGACCCTGCAGAGTCCTGTAGAGGGAAACAGTTTTCGACACCACTTTCTGTGGGGGAAGGATGGAGAGCTATGTATGACACAGGCACCTCCTGCACAGACCCCAGTGAGATCAGCCACATACCGGCGTGGGGGTTCGTACGCAGCACTACCGAACACCTGGTTCCCCTCCTGCAGCCTGGCTGAGAGAAGGCACATGGCTTTGTCAGTTCGGATCCTGCTGTTTCAATATCTCTTCATCTAATTTCAACTCAGGCAGTAGACTAGCTTGACTGCCTTACTTAAACCTCTTAATCTCCTCATCCCTCTATTTTCCCCTCATTTAGCTTTGTGCTGCTATTACAGTATGCAATTCTGAACATTGCTTTGGGTTACATTTTTTAGGAAAGATACTGTTCACAACTGTATCTTCACTTAAATCTCTTTCAGATTAATCAACTGCTTAAGGACACTTGGTTAAGTTTCTTGGCATTCAAAAGAGAAAATTATTCTGAACAGGGAGCATTTATTTAGGAAAAAACCTCCAAATATAGAGAAATAATTCACAAGCTTTTTAAAACATATGAGCTCTCCCAGCACTGAGAGAAAGTCTTTGTTAATGTTTTGGGTTGCTGTGGCACAGAGCCAACGTTTCAGTTACAATATAAAAAGCACCCAAAAATTACCAACACCTCCTTCCCCCATCTTCAAAATTTTATTAAATACTCAAAAGTATTTAAAAGATCAGTTATCCATTTCACTGCTATTGGGGGATTACTCTAACATGATGTGTTTGTCTCCTATTGCGAGTAGTGAAAATTCCCCTGTATCCAGCGTGTTTTGTTTGAATTGAGATGGCATGCAGCTGATTGCTGTGACCTTCATGGTGGCTTAGATCCCTGGCTGGCACTGATTTTTGATTTAGTGCTGATCTGCTGTGCTTGTCACAGGCTGCAAGGTGCTTTCCATGCACTAATGGAACAGCTCAAGGGCAGAGGGGCCCTGTAAATGTCTATCTTTCACCAACATTGTGCTAAATAGAGAGCTGAGTTTTCTACATGTGAATGACAGACACTGAGATTATATACAGGAGTGAACTGGGAGTTCTTCTGCCTGGGCTGAAGCTCGGCAGTAAATGAATGTCACTGTAAAATCGGAGTTTTTATTATTATGAGTGGCAATGAATATAAGTGTACAGTGTTAAACAGAATACTTAATATTGCCTATATATCCACATCTGATGGCAGGAACTAGCCATATACAGACCATGTGCCCTGTAAGCAGTTGTGTATTTCCTTCAAATCCTAGAGGATTTGCACCAGAGCTCAGTTTGACTCTGTCTGCATTAATAAGTCATTAATAAATCCTGTTCCTTAATGACATATTCAGCTGAAAATGAATTCACCCCAAGCTCTCCCTAGAAGGAAACTAGCAAACTGGATTGCAAATGGCAAAGGATTCCAGGTTAACTCTTTGCTTATTCACCAATGTTAGGAATGGATGAAGGGCCAATCCGATGGTGTCTACATAGGGAAAATCTCCTATTAGGCTCAGTGGAAGTTTCTTCTGCGTACAAGCGCAGGGAGAGGCCATTAGGTTTGCTTCAACAGTATAGGGAGTAATGCAATGCAGTTTACTGTCATATTAATCTTATCACTCTGACATTTTTAACAGGTCTTTACAGGATAAACATATTCCTTGCACTCAGAACATCGTATCGAGCTGATTTTATATATTAGATGCAAGCTGGAATATTCAGATTACATAAATAAATGGGATAATAAATACATGCCCTCTTAAGTGTAACAGACCAAATCATACCATCAGCTTCTGCACAGAACTCCCAAGTGAAATCAAAACGAAGAAGAGCACTGCATTGAATTGGAGAGGAATGAGGAATTCTGCTTAAAAGCCAGAATTGTCTTTCTCTCAGCTGATCAGCTCTCTCCTTATTATTGGAAAATTATCTATTTATTAACTACTTTTAACTGCTTTTTTAAGTTGTTGGTTTAATGATTAAGGTTGCCATCACTAATTTCTAAGGTGGGAGAGAAAAGGAAAGAGATCGCTGCCTCCTTGTTCTGCCTCTTGACAGCTAAGTGCATTTTCAAGGATACTCAAAACTGTGTTTCATTGCCTGTTGCCCCACGGAGAAGCAAGGGGTAATTGAAACCCGGGAGCACTCTGGCCATGGAGCAATGCTCAGGACCAGCTTTGCTGACTTCAGTCCATGTACTGGGCAAAGCTACATTAAGCCAGTTTTCCAACCAAAGGAACACAAACAAGCCATGGTAGAAGGAAATGTTTCAACCCCTTTTTCAACCCAGTTTTCCTATTTATGGAAAAAAATCCTATGAAATTGAATTAAGATATTCTGAGTATGTGAATTATGAAATCAACCAAGGAATTTTTATGGGGGAGGTAGAGGGAGTAACATCCACTATGGAATTTTGTAATAAAGGGATTTTAGAGTAATTTCCCCAAGCCCTTTTGTTTCCAGCAATAATGAGTACTCTATAAGTTTTGTCTATAGGAACCATTTCTTCCTTTGGGCAAGGACTGTAGTCCTCTCAATTGGCCCTGGAAAGTATTTTCACTGGTTTTGACAGACAGAGGCCAAGCAGGATCAGGCTATAGGCTACAGGCTACGGAGCCTCAGTTTCCTCATCTGTGACAGAGGAGAAGTCCTTTTCCTAAGGGTATTGTTAGGCTAATTAATTACCATTACCAGAGTGCAACAAGAGTCTTACATGGACGAGAGAGAGACAGAGATCAATCCCACCTGGGGCTGAGCTCTCTGCTCGGCTTCAGCCTGAGCCTTGGCTCAGAGGAAGATGATTTGGAGGGATGTGGGTGGCACAGTACAGCTTTGGGCTGTGGAGGACTGGGGTTTCCCTCCAGCACCTGCTGCTGCCTGGGGTTCATTTGAACACTGTGGTTGTTTGGAAGACCTTGAAGGGGGACACCTGGAGCTGTTCAAATCATACACCACCCAGAGCTGCCAGGCTGGCACCCTGCCTACATCCAGATTGCGGCTGGGCACTCAGCTCCCTCCACTGCCTGTAAGGGAGCCAGTGTCTGGCAGCCCCGTACCATAGAAATTCTGAATTCCTCCTCTCCGCTTGAACTTAGACACCACAAGAAGTTCAACACCTCACAGTTTTGGCTGCTGTGATGCGAGGGCTTAGTATTTTTAGGATGCAGTTCAAGTAAGCGAAGGGTGCTGTGCTGGGCCAAAGCCCTGACCCACTTCCAGTGTGCTTCAGGCTGAAGATATGAGGGCCACCTCCCCTGCCCTGGCACCTTGTCCTGGGGCTGTCCCCACTCCCCATGGGCCCAGGACCCCCAGAGATCCGAACCTCTGGCCATGCCTGTTTGAAAGGTGCTGGGAGGAGGCTGGTCCTGGTGGTGAAATTGAGATCCTGGAAATAACTGCTGTGAGAAAGGCTTGGACATCAGTAGTCAAGACTTGATGTGGAATATCATAGCAGCTGTTGGGAGACTGCAGGCAGACATGCTTATTGATGGGCATACTTAAAAGACAATATACCTTTTGCTCTGATGTGAACATGATGCTCTTTCTTACACAAATTAGCATCCCTGGACACTCTTATCTATTCCATAGCATAGGACTCCATTGGGGGGAACCATAAAACGACCCAGTTCACCTCTTAATATCTTCTTATAATGTAAGAAGAAATCAGATATAGAGAGTAAATTTTATTTGCCCCAGCCACAATAAAACTATCATTGGAAATTCAAGACATATTGTTGTGGTTTAACCCCAGCCGGCAGCTAAGCACCACGCAGCCGCTCGCTCACTGCCCCCCCACCCCTGGGATGGGGGAGAGAATCAGGAAAAAAACCTCGTGAGTTGAGATAAAGACAGTTTAATAGGACAGAAAGGAATGAAAAACAATGATAATGATAATAATAATATGACAACAGTAATACTAAAAGAATTAAACTATACAAAGCAAGTGGTGCACAATGCAATTGCTCACCACTCGTTGACTGATGCCCAGTTAGTTCCCGAGCCGCGATCCCCCCCTCTCAGCCAGCTCCCCCAGATTATATACTGGGCATGACATCATATGGTATGGAATATCCCTTTGGCCAGTTTGGGTCAGCTGTCCTGGCTGTGTCCCCTCCCAGCTTCTTGTGCCCCCTCCAGCCTTCTTGCTGGCTGGCCATGAGAAGCTGAAAAATCCTTGACTTAGTATAAACACTACTTAGCAACAACTAAAAACATCAGTGTGTTATCAACATTCTTTTCCTACTAAATCCAAAACACAGCACTATACCAGCTACTAGGAAGAAAATTAACTCTGTCCTAGCTGAAACCAGGACACATATATAGACAGCACACGAGAGTGTGGATTTACCTAACACATAGATGAAATTGTCTGAGAACACTTTGTCTTCAAATTTGTGAATTGATGGAGAACCTCACAAATGTGTGTCAGATCCTTTTCCAGCCCTCCTTATCCCCTACTGCCATTTAGGTTTTCTAATGCAGCATATTTCCCCATGTTCCTCTGAACATACCTGCCCTCTGGGGTGAGAAAACAGAGCATTAGCTAAAAACTTACTTAGCAACATTTACTGGAAGTGTTCATTGCGCTCTTTCTTGTTCAACTGAAGAGCAATACATACAGTACTTACTGCACGTGAACCATAAATCCCTGTGGCTGATGCACTCTGCAGAGGTGTCGATAGATGGGTAATGCAGTCTTCACATCCCATGAAAGACCTTTTTTTAAATCTTTTTTGCAATTGGCTTTTTTAAGTTTCTAACTTAGGCCACCCATACATAAGACCGAATTCTGTGGGAGTCTCTGGGCCCGGGGTCTGAGCTGACTTTTTGTGTGCATGAGGCCAAACATTCAGTCCCTGAAATGGCTGGAGAGTCCCAAAGTGAAGGATATTAAAACCTAATTTTCAGTCTTAATTTTAGAAAAAGCTGCTGTGTTATGTGGTACAGAGATATCTCATTAGCTCTTACCAGATCCCTGCCTTTGGAGGGCTCTTTCACTGTGATAATGGCACTTTGACATTTTGTGGATTACTCTTTCAGGTTCCATAATCAATTTAACATTAACATTCATGTAAACTATTAATGAAATAATATTAAAAAAGAAAAATGTTCCTACAATACTGCAACATTTTAATGCCTCATTAAAATCATTAGTAATGCTAATATTAAAGAACTTACTTCATCTTTCAGAGAACCCCAAATAAATCATAATCAAATGTTTGCTAACATACAACCAGAGAAATAATTTATACATTGCTGGCATATAGGCATCACGTACGCTAAAGATGACACTGTAAGGTCATATTATTAAGCCCTTGCAACTAGTTCTGGCTTTGGAAACTCATTGTACACAGTATTATTTTATAATTATCATTAAACATACTGAATATTGTTTGTGGTTTTTATTTATGAGAAAAATATATAGTGTGCCTCTCAGCCAGCCAGTGCTTTCATGGAATTCAAGTTGCAAACAATGACGTGCTTCACTGACCTCAGTGACTTACAAAAGCCATTTATATTCAGTACTCTCATTTATACTATCTTTAAAAATGAGTAAGAGACATATTAATAGCAAGAAACTGGTAGAATGATTGTATCACTACCTGTCTCCAGACTTATTGCAACACTTCATTCTCCATCAGTTGAACTGACATGGGAATGTAAATGTCGTATATAATAGTTATATAAAATCTTACTACATGTGTAAGGGGAGGTCTGTGGTCCCTGCTTTGTTGGTCAACTTTTGCATCCCATCCTGAAGAGCTTGTAGCCACAGGAGTAGCCTTTTCTCGGTGACTCAAAAGGGTGAATCCTGGGAGCAGAGCCCCAATTTGGGGCACGCCAGGGCTTTAGCCATGTAACAGGGACTTCCTTAATGGTGAGCTGGGAGGAAAGCTGGCACTGGGTGGGTTCGGCACCACACAGCAGCACACATTAGCACCGTTTCACACCAGCACCCTCTGAGCACATGGTCTAGAGAGGCAGGTTCTAAAGCTGAGCTAGAAAGCTTTGCCAAATGGGTGTATTGTTTGGTTTAAACCAGTGCGGACACCCACTTACGCTGATGTGCCACCCACTCCCAGATTAGCAGTCCTGCAATATAAAGTGGCAAACAGGTGGGTAACCACCCATCCAAATCCGCAGCAAGGAACCAGAGAGAGAAACCCTGCAGCCCTTCCCCAAGAGCCCCATCCTGCAAACCAGCTCAGTAGCCCAGGTGTAAGGATCCAGCCTTCTGGCCTTTCTCGGGGTGAGCCCCATGGGCAGAAGCTGTCTCTCGCCCCGAGGGCAATATCCCCCAGCACAGGCTGGGCCGGGCAGGGCTGCTCCAGGGGCGGCCGCAGCTTTCCCTGCTGCGTGTTCAGCATAGCCAAGGTCACCGGGTTAGACTGGGGACAAGCCGAGTCCTGCCACACTCCAACAAAAAGTGAGCTTTGCTGGGATGATCTCTCCATTAAGCCACAACGTTCAATCAGTCCCTCGATCTGGAGCAAAACATACTCAATTTTAGAAATCACCATTGGGATTTGCTGGTTGCTGTGCTAGACATTTGGGACTGGATCCACTGGACTAAGCAGGAGCTTTGGTCTTAACTTCCAAAAATGAGATATCCAACCTTTCCCACACAGTCCCCCAACCCACTCACTGAACACCACCCTCCTTTACAGCAAACACAGCTTTCATGTCCTCCCGTTATTTTGAGCATTGCCTGACCCAAGCCCTCATTGCCAAACAGGTTTTGCTTTGTAAAACCTCCTTGAGGAAGCTTGACAAATAAATCCAGTGGTGTAACCTTGTGAATTCAAAATCAGAGGGCTGATTCTGGCATGGTTTGCGTTTTCTGTTTTAATTTGTCATTTGGTTTAGATGAAAGGTTAATTGCACTTTCTCTTAATATATTTAATACATTGTGGTAACAAGGAAGCTCTAGAAATGATAGTCATTTGTTAAAAAACTCAGCTACATCATCTTTAGCCATTCATGTTCCCTTCAGAGAGAAAATTAATTGTTCCAATCTAGTAAGCTACAAAAGAAATACAGCCGACAAAGGGTGAAATATGAACATCAATGGTAAGTTTTGAATTTTCCCTATTTATTTTGAATGTAAGATCTCATGACCCACTAAAATTCCATTCACAGTGTTTTATGAAAAATAATGGTTGAAATTGAATGTCTTAATTTACATTTAATGCAATTAAGAATGGTTTAAATTATGACTGATGAACAGCACACACAGATGTCAGTCAGTTTCATCAGAATAAATTGAAGTCAGTGTCAATGAATGCTCCACTGATAAATCCCACTTTACATAAAATTAATAAAAATAAGGAAATAGAATCCTTAGCTAATTGCAAAATGTTCTGGAATTCCCCTGAATTTTGGAGAAGAAAAAAAAAAGTGTAACTAGAGAAAGCCACAAAGTAGCATACGAAAAATTATTTATTTTCAAAGGTGCCCTGTGTGAAATTGTGAAATGGTCCAAAAGTTTACTACAAAGGGCATTTCTGTGCAGAAATACCTCGCTGTACCGACGCGAGTCATGGCAGGGCAAGGAAGACATCTGTAACATGCAGCTGTGCATGATTGCAAGAGTCCTGCGCTCCTCAGAGCTTCCTGAGAAGGGAGATGTGCTGTACCTCCACGCAGGGCGCAGCATCTGAGCAGCGTTTTCCCTGCTTTTTCAGCTTACTGGGGACCTGACTTACCTTCGCCAAACCTGGTGCCAAAGCTCCCATTGATTTCAGTGGTAGGAGATGAAAAACGTCCTCTTGAAGATAGAAGGTCAGATTCCAGGTTTATACCAGTAAGAATTAGCCCAGAGTTTTCAATCCATGCAGTAAACACAATGCAAGTATCATTTAGTGCTCTCACATGTAATCAGCGTCAACTCCTCCACACAGGCATCATCTTTTGGTTTTATCTTTGCATAGGGCCTTGCACAGCAGGATCATGGCTCATTACTGGTCCCCCTAAGCACTTCCACAGTATGGAGGAGGATTAAAAAAAAAAAGTAATACAAATGCAGGCTGATTTACAGAATGGTTTTGAGGTAAAGCAAGCGTACACCAGAATTTCACCAAACATTTGATAAATGCTTTTCATGCTAACACACGAGTGCAGCTTTCATTCTGAATTCTGCATTCTGCATAGAGGAGATGTTGTTGCTTTCTAAATAAATATAAAACATATGAAGTATTTTTCAGTCTGTCTTCCAGGAGCAAACATCAAACATAGGGAGTTGTCCTGGTTTCGGCTGGGACAGAGTTAACTCTCTTCTTAGTAGCTGGTACAGTGCTGGGTTTTGGATTTAGTGTGAGAATGATGTTGATAACATGCTGATGTTTTAGTTGTTGCTAAGTAGTGCTTATCCTAAGCCAAGGACTTTTCAGTTTCCCATGCTCTGCCAGCAAGCAGGTGTACAAGAAGCTGGGAGGGAGCACAGCCAGGACAGCTGACCTGAACAAGCCAAAGGGGTATTCCATACCATGGAACATCATGCCCAGTGGTTAGCTCAGTTGGTTAGAGCGTGGTGCTAATAATGCAAAAAGGTCACGGGTTTGATCCCCAAATTTTCCAGTGTATAAAACTGGGGGGAGTTGGCCGGAAGGTGCGGATCGCGGCTCGGGAACTAATTGGGCATTGGTCAGCGGGTGGTGAGCAATTGCATTGTGCATCACTGTTTTTTTTTTCTTTCCCCCCCCTTCCTTTTTTTGTTATATTCCTTTTCATTACTATTATTATTATTATATTTCATTATTACTATTGTTAGTATTATATTTTACTTTAGTTATTAAACTGTTCTTATCTCAACCCACGAGTTTTACTTTTTTTTTTTTCTTCCTTTCCTCCTCCTCACCCCACTGGGAGGGGGAAGGGGGAAGTGGCTGCGTGGTGCTTAGTTGCTGACTGGGGTTAAACCATGACAGGAGTGCTGAAAGCTCAATACTCGGCTCACAAAGTAATTATGGTGTGGTCCTGCAGTCCTAGTGCAGGAGAAAAAAAGAAATCCAACAAATATTAAAGTCAGTAGGCTTTTGAGCATTTCTTCTGTCTCTGTAAGGACTGCAGAGGCTGATTTTAATAAATCTAAATTCTCAGGGTAAACAAAAATTCTTTCTGTGGAAGACAAGAGAACAATATTTGCATGCAGGAAAACATCGGGCTTCCACATCACAAAAGCCTACACGTGCTCGTGACGATCACAAAAGCTTCTTCACCTTTGCGCATCACCATGTGAGAGCTCAGTACACATTCTCATTCACTGGCTTTTAAAACTCAAGCTCCTGTACCCAGGAAAGCTCTAGAGGACAAGCTTATCTGAAACACATGAGCTGTTCCCTGCGATTTGTATGGTGTTTAACTTAAAGTTATGCATAAACACTTTCCTGGGTAGAGGTCATGGGTTACTGACCATTTGTTTGTGTATATATAAAGACAAATGTCTCCGAGATACTTCCATCTTCATGTCAAACTATTTTTAGCCAAGATGCAGTTGTTCTTTTGTGTGAGGGAAACCATAATCTTCTAAGACCAAGATGCCACATCTTCTAAAATGTATGCAAAGGCAATTTATGATGCTAGCATAACTAAACCTCCCAATAATATTTTGCAGTTAGAAGCTTTCCCTTTCATGGGGCGATTTTAGAACAGGTGGCAACAGCCCAAGTTTAAATTGGCACTTAAATGCACATGGTATATATTTTGCATAGGTAGATAATTACGCTTTACCTCTTTCAGGATATGCCTATTCCCCCTTATATCTCTGTTCTGTGATATCAGATTAATCAGGATGCCTTAATTGTGTATTCTCTCTGGGTGCGGGCGTTCATTGTCTGTATGTTAAAGAGTTGAGTGTCCTACCTGTCCTTATACAATATGGCCATTGGGCCAATCTGTGCCCTAGATAGGTCAATTGAAAAACATATTATCCCAGGGGAACTGGAATGATTTATGCAGCCCCTTTCTGGTGCCCAAAAGCAAAGGGATACAAGTTTAGGCCACCGCAGCATCACGCAATCCTGCTCGCACTTTCTGTCCCTGTGAAATGTTGGTTTGCCACACCAAGCTCAAACTGCTGGACTTGTGTTTCTGTAGCCCTGTACAAAACAAGCTGCTGACCTGAGAGACGTGGGAAGGACCTGCCACCAAAGGATGCTGAGCACCACCGCTCCCCCTTCAAGCCAGTGGTAGCTGTGGGTGCTCCACATCTGTTTTTAGTGGTGTCTCTCACTGCTTAAACCATGCATGGAGTGTACAGTGTCAAACACACCTCATTTAATTCTTGCCAGAGACTGCATAGGTACCAGACTAAGCACTTATCTAGGCCCAAATTCTCAAAATGGAGATGCCCAAGACTGCAAATCAAAAAATGAGGTATGCTCAAAAGTGCACTCAGAATTGCATGCAGTATTAGTACAATGTGTCTTTGCTATGCCCTTATTATCTTGTAGATATATAGTGTAATTTATGCTAATAGACTGACTCCCAAATTTACCCTTGCTGTGCTAGTTACTTTTCTAGAAAGTACAAATGGAACATTGTTATCAAAGAACCAGAAAAAAATGGAAATAGAGGGTGGGGGGAGCAGTCCCTGGTTATCCAGTCCAGCCTCCAGTTGTGCAGAAAAGCGCCTTATATTTTTTTCTCCTTATATTTTCTAATGCTTTTCCAATTTAGTTTTAAATGCATAGGGCTTCATGTGATTGGGCTTCTCTGCTTCCCATAAGAAATTGCTCCAGAGCTGTATTATATATTTTGCTGTCAGGAAGCTTTTCCTGATTCTTAACCTAAATTTTTCCTTTGTTAACTTCATCCTATTACTCCTATTTATATCTCCTTTGTCAGCCTAAATAACTTTCCCACCCTCATTTGATAGCTGTACTCTTCAAACATTTGTAGCAAGCCATCCTGTCCTCCCCATTTAGTCAAGCTACATGTATTTTGGTTTTTTAACCCTTTTTATCAGTCATTCTTTCCATTCCTTTACTCACATTTGTTGCTGTTCTCCACACAGTTTGCTCTTTTTTTCAGACCAGAAAGCAAATGATATTCCATACGCATGTTTCTCTTGAAAATAAATGCTATGCGTTTGCCTGCTTGCCTCCTGTGTCCACAAATTTTCCCCTATGCAAGCTAAAGATATAGAGGGAAGCACAAATGAAGGAGGCAGGATTTGCATAGGCATAGAGACTGCGTTGGAGTGACACAGAACGCTAATAAAAATGGTTTAAGGTTTTTTTTATGTACATTTTTCTTTCCATTTGATTTTAAGAGATCATCACTCAATGTTATTTCTTAAACTGAAGAATCTAAGGCAAATGCTTTGACTTGATTTTAAATACATTGAATTTTTCCTGCTGGTATAAATAGTATGGACACAGTAAAAGTACTTGAGAGAGCCTAATGAACCATTTCTTACACCCCATTACCTTTAGTCTGATATGACTGAGAGTACAGGCACTAATTATCCTCTCTTTCACAGGCACCGACGTAGATCTACAGTAGATCTTAAAACACAATATTCCATACAACTCTTAGCAGTTCCTCATGTAATACATTTCTGTATTTTTTTCTCATTTCTGTATTTTTTTCTAATCGAAATTTAAATTAGAGGCATGCCACTTCCCATCTACCTGCCACTTATATATGTTTTATGAACAATTCTTTAAGATGATTTCCTACCAAAAAAGTGCAGGTAGCACACGGCCAGTCACAGGGTGAGTCCTAAAAAATTAAAGGATTTTTCTTTGAAAGGAGTGAGGCAACCATACTGCTCTAATGACAGAGCAGCTCTTCATGGTGGGGACTCGCACAGGAAGGCTGCCAGTCCAGGGAATCAAGGGAGTGTGAGACTAGCACAAGATCAGAGCTCATCTTCCCTGGGTCCCTCAGAGAATGGAAAATTGCTTTTACTAGTTTGGCTCTGCTCTTCTGTACAAGAACAGAGCAAGGAGCAAGGCTGATCTAGGGGGACGGGAAAATATGCATCGCTCTGCATTGCTTTGCATTTCGCAGAAAGCTTTGCCAAGGCAATGCAGGTGCGTCAGGTGATGGGTATGCCCCATCGTTACCAGTGGCTATGCTTTTGCAAATCGTTTGTTCTCCCATTGGATTTCCCAAGCTCAGCTCATGTGAGGAAGCCTGCTGGCATGCTCCAAATCCTACCCTTGTCGATCCACCTGGAATGCAAAGTATAAGGCGCCAACATCTCACTGCCCTGGAGTAAATGCTGCTCCCAACTGGAGTGCTGATTTGCACGACTGTAACTGAGCTTGAACCTTTATCTCACGTCAGACGGAAGATGAAGTTTTCTGCTAGTTAACGAGGAAACACTTGGAAACATATGAGCTGCATATTGGGATGCAGATGGTTCTATAAGACAGTACGTACATTTATAAAGGAGACATGTAAGGTCATTGGGAACCATCTGCTTTAAATATTTAAATGTCCTTACACTAAACGTATGAGTAGTTTTGCCCTGGATTTGTAACATTAGCTGTCTACCAATTTTTTATAACAGTAAAACAAAAGAAAAATGAGAAGGTGGGAGACAAGGCATGGCAACCAATTTACAACATCCGGGCCTTACACAGCTAGCTCAGAAGCAACTCAACCTGTCCAGGAGCAGTTTGCACTCTTTGCAGTGGCTCACTCTCATGCAGAGTGCATCTTTTGGGGGTGTCCTGGAGTCCTACGTCCTGAACACAATGCCACTCTGACCCCAGGAGGAAGACAGGCAGGCAATAGGCAATCTAGATAACAGGAAATCTTGATGATCCTCCTCCTCCTTGTGCAGGGTGTTTCCATAGAGGGTAGTTTTGGCGTGATTTGTCTCATCCAAACAGCAAGATTTCTGAAGCTCCTTTTGTTGCACTAGTTGGTAGTCTAACACAAGTGAGCATTGGGGAGCTATCACTCTGGAAACCCTCGCCTCTGCTCACTCTGCACTGATTTCCCCAAGTAGATGGGTTCCCACTTTCTTTCAGTAACAGTCCTAAATAAACCCACTGTCTCCCCCTCTCTGCGTTGTACTCCTCATGTGCTTTGAGAGCACTATCCTTGCAAGCAATCACACTGGCACTTGGAGAAAGCCACCACCCTCAACTGCCCTCAATCAAAGCTATGCAGACCCATGCTATTTGTGAAGACAAATATAGCGTTAAACCACTTTGGTCCTCCTTTTCTTTTTGAAGCATTTTCCACTAAGCAGGACCCCCCCAGGTGGAGTAAGAAGAGCTGGAGGGCTCCTGGGAGCACAGTGATGCCCCAGCCTTGGCGCTCGGCTGCACCTCTGGGGAGGGAGATGCCCACAGCCCTACTATGCTCCCAAGGAGGAGCAGCCCAAAAGGGTCCACGTACACTGGGTTTAGTTCTTTATTGCAGCTCCTGACAAAGACATGTGAAGGCAGAGAGCACCAGCTTCTTTCTGTCTCTGGGTTTCTCATCTGGGTCTATCTAAGCCACGTGCCTTGGGCTTCCTGGGCCAGTGCATCCAGTAGTGTTAGCTACCACCACTGAAGGGCCAAGCTGGGACAGGCTGGACACACTACTCACAGCTAGCAAAGCTGTTGCTCATGCCTGTGTCCTCAGCAGACTAGTTTCTTCATGTCTCCTCCACAATCTGAGGAACAGCATCAACACAGCAGTTATCAAGCTACTCTTTAAATGGTCATCTGGATTCACACTCTTTGCTGGGATTATACATATATAATATGCATTATACATATACATATTATTCCTGGGGTCACACTTTCCCTGAGATCTGTCACTACACCGCAGTTCTTCCTCACCAGACTCTCTAGCAAACATACGCAGGCATGGGGATTAATGAATTCACCAGGGCAGCTGGATTGCTTTTGATGGTTAAAAACTGTTACCAAAAGAGGGAAAGCTGATCTATTGTTCTCCTCTGGAAAGAAGGCAGGGAGTAAAACCACAACCTAAACCATTGGTGGGGTTTTTTTGTCCGAATGTCTCTGACTGCTCTGGACTGTAGGAGCCACTCTGCCTGCAATTGCCAAAGTCTAGGAGCAGACCAGGACAACCTCCTTCCCCAACATGAAGCCTTGAATCATTCTATTGAAAAATACAGTCTGTTGTTGTTGCTATTGCATTTCACTGATATTATCATTTAGAGCCTTGTCTTGTGCCTACTGAAGATAAAAGGCAAACTCCACCAGCCTTCCGGGAGCCCCCATGCTCTTCCAAGTTCTCTTTGAGATTGCTTTTTTCCCCCCCAGGAGATATTAGTGTGCGTTATTACAGGTTTACTACATCTATCTTGTTACCTTCATTTCAGTATTTCTGTCCTTTTAAAAGATCCCTTTACAAATATTATTTGCACCATCTTGATAGCAGCTTTCAATTCAGAGCAACAATGTGACTTCTTAATTAAATTTGTAAATCTATCTATTTTTTAATAATATTCATAACAAGCCCCAAATGGCTACCAAGAGAAAGAGTGAAGAATCTGAAGAGAAGCAGCAAAAATAAAAGATGAAAAGCAAAACTGTGAGAAATAATTGCACTGCTCTGTTCACACAATTAAGAAGCATATCATAGGAAAACAGTTAAATTAACTTACTGAGTGCTTACAGGAGTTTTAAAGCTCTACTGTCAGTTCAATTAAAAAAATACCCTAACAACAGCACACTAATTTCTAAAGCAGATGACATTCTCTAGCAGCCCAAAATGGTGTCTCTGACACTGACAACCTCCTCCTCTCCTTGTCTTTTGGAGCATTATAGCCCACCAAGGATGATTTCAGACTGTCAGGGCTCAAACACAGCTGTTCCTTTTCTGGAAACCAAACAGCCCAGCCTTCCACTTTCTATGGCAACAACAGTGAGCCCTTTGCAATCTGACCTGCTGAGGAAAACCTGCTGTTAATTAAATGTTAATTGCCTTAATACAGCCTGCATTATGTGGAAAAACACAAGTTATTTTAATCTGTATTTTAAAGAAAACATCTGAGGTTTAAAATGCCAGGCAGAGGCACCTTATAAATCAATAGATATATATTGCTCTTGCCCCTGTGGTGTTAGAAGAGATGCCTATGAGTTTAATAAACACATTGTTTGTTTGGGGTTTTTTTTGGCAGACATTCAGGTAGCAACTGTTTCAGACAATTTAATTTGATTTCTGGGAAAACTACAAATGCAGCATTAATAACCAGTTTTAAATTATGTTAAGATGTGTTGATATTTTTTATTACATCAATTATTTATTTTGATTTAAAAATACATCAGAAGTTGGGTCCTTTCTAATTTCAGCAGGTAGAGTGTGTGATTTGATTGAAGGATCATGATTCCTCATGAACATCTTTGTACTGCCCCCTCTGTGGTGGGCAGATGCTGGTGCAACAATCCTCAAAAGGACCATGCCATGCATGAATTACTGCCAGGACCCCCAAGGAAATGGGATTGCCTGCTTCCCAACTCCGAGGGTTTCCCTAGAGCAATCTGCCTCCCTCCTGCAACCTACTGCTTAAACAACCTGTCTTCTCTTAAACTACTTAGAACCTGGGCAAAGAGACCTCACTACTGCAGCCAGGTAATTACCTGTTTTTTCTGCTGGCTTGGCCCAGGCTCTGTAGAGCCTTTCTGCCCCTGAGACTGGGGTGAAGGGGAAGGGAGGAACTAAAAAGCACAAAATCCTCTTTGGGATGACACAGGAACAAACTCCCCCTAGCTGCTTGCACTGGCCAAAATTCAGTTTAATGTCTGATAGAGTCTCAGCTCTATTAACCAGCTTTTAGAGCTGGGAGATGAGCGATGGCTTGCTCCAGCCCCTGCGCTGTCCCCACTTGCAGGGCAGACGTGACTGCTTGGGTCTCCATAGGAGGAAGCTGAGACCCACCAAGAGCTGTGGGCACAGGGGTGGGAAAGGTTCCTGGCTGGGGCTGGCTGAATTTATTACACTGCTTTTCCTCCAGACTGAGTTTATTATTGTATTTTACCTTATGTGGACCGCTGCAAATGCTGTGATGGTTTGTGTGGAGCATTGTAGGCAATGCAACTGCAGAGTGCTTTGGAGATGTTGGAATTTGCTAAAGGAGCTATTTTCCCTGTTGTCCTGGTTTTGGCTGGGATAGAGTTAATTTTCTTCTTAGTAGCTGGTACAGTGCTATGTCTTGGATTTAGTGTGAGAATAATGTTGATAACACTCTGAGGTTTTTAATTGTTGCTAAGTAGTGTTTATACTAAGTCAAGGATTTTTCAGCTTCTCATGCCCAGCCAGCAAGCAGGTGTGCAAGAAGCTGGGAGGGAGCACAGCCAGGACAGCTGACCTGAACTAGCCAAAGGGATATTCCATACCATAGAACGTCATGCCCAGTATATAAACAGGAGGAATTTGGCTGGGAGGGGTGGATCACTGCTGGGGCATCAGTCAGCGGGTGGTGAGCAATTGCATTGTGCATCACTTGTATTTCTCTTGGGTTTAATTTCTCTCTTTTTTTTTTTTTTGTTATAGTCCTTTTCATTACAATTATTATTATTACTTAGCATTATATTTTATTTTACTTTAGTTACTAAACCATTCTTATCTCAACCCACGAGTTTTACTTTTTTTTTCCCCCGATTCTCCTCTCCATCCCACTGGGAGGGGGAGGGGGGAGCAGCTGCATGGTGCTTAGTTGCTGGCTGGAGTTAAACCACAACAACTGTTTGCCATATTTAAGCTCCTCTTGTTCTTTTTTTTTGTCCTGATGCCGGCTATGGTGATATCTGAGACTAATTTCTGAGATTTCACTGAAAGCTGGCTTGAACTGTACTGTAACTTCCCTTCCACTCTCTTTATAGCAATGCCAACAAAAAAAAAAAAAAAAACACAACCCCAACCCTAGATTTATTCCCATTTGCATTTAGCTGACTTGAGAAGCAGTGTGGATGAAACAAGGTACCCCACAACTGATGCTTGGGTAAAACCACTGATCATGTACCTACGTTGCCCAAACTGTCTTTTGGGAAGAATAATTTGAGCAGGGCGTAAAAGCACCAGCTGCAAATGTGTATTTCTCTCCTTTCCTCTCTTACTTATCTGCAATTTGCAAAGGCAAAATATCAAAGTTGAATAATGGTAATGAAGGGTCAGATTCTTTGCTGGTGCAAGCTTGTGTAACATACCGAAGCTGATGAAGTTCCACTGGTTTACACTGGCAGCAAATTGCACTTAAAATAAGCTGCATCTGTGCTGCAGTGGTCTCATGGGGATATGGGAATACTACTTCTGCAACTATTTGATGCAAAACTATTTATAGCCTCAGAATTTAACCCCCTAGAAAGGAAGCTACCAGAGGGAAGAAATCACTGGAGGTGAGTGCTGTCAGTGAAGTGCTGGCACTTCCAGTGCAGTTCAGGGTCCTGTCTAAACGCAGAGCCAGCATCTGTGGGCACATTGATTTCCCAGAGACCTGCCCCTCCCTTGACCACATCTGGATTTGATCCCTGATGTTTACAAAGCTGGGGAGCGTCTCAGTGTTTTTAGATTATGTGCATTATTTTTCTCATCTTAAAGCTGCCCATGTAGAGAAAAATGCAGGACTTCAGTAAGTTACCAGCATGATTTGCTTTTATTACCTTTCTGTTCAAGACCCTTGTTTCCCCTTGTAGCATGTCAAATTGCCCCCAAAACCATATTATACAGCAGAGAAATGTCGTTCACACTTCACTGGCTATTGATTTACTTTATTGGCACAAAATCAGCCCAAGACAAACATCTTGTCCCCCATTTCCGCTATTGTAAGCAATATAGTTCACTGTGAGATAGGCAAACCCCAATGTGCTGGGTCACAATTTGACATGGCTTTCTAATCAATGTGTGAAAAATTACCTAATGAATAATGAGTTATACATTTCCACAAACAAATTAACCAGGGTGAGACTGAAACTAATGATTATATTTATCTAATGTAATTTCACATCTGTTACTAGTGCTAGTAATTTTTTTTTTTCTTTCCATGGTGTCCTTAGAATTACAGCCCAGCTTTTGAGAGACAGACATTTTACATCCCTTTAAACAGATAATTTTCAGATTTATTAGATACTTTTAAAACCACAAGATATTTGGAGAGCATGTTATTAATTTGCAGTACTTTGGGGGGGTTGAACTGCCTTTTGAAACATGATGTAGTTCTCACACTGGAGCCAAGGTGCTCAGACTCACAACATCTCCTGTACAAGGAACAACAAAAGTGATCCCCCCCCAATATACAGCCAGTTGAGATACACCCTGATAATTTTTGCTGGAGTTAGGCTAATGTCTTTAGCACATGAAAAAGCACAACAGTGGGAAGGAACCTCGTGGGCTCGTTCTTTATCTTCTTCAAGTAGATTTGTGTCTTCCTGGTGAAATGATCAGTTTTGTAAAACAAATGTTCCTGGAGTCTGACTGCCAACTCCACACTGGTTCAGCAAGTGCCTGGGGCCTGATGTGGTGGTTACTTCTCAGAATGGAGAAAGCAATTGGCTCTGCAGGGTTTACTTTCCACTAGATGTTTTTATTCTCAAGGCATGTTAAAATGTTTTGCTTAGGCTGTCAAGAATGGCTTGGGCATCCTCCCTGGTCTCCAAAATATGAGACGTCTCTGTCCCTCTCAAGAGAAGTGTTTCAAAGAAGGGCTTGTAAGACGAGCCACTAGGGAAGGAGAAAGAGGACAACACTGGGGTTTCCTCCCCCTAAAGCTGACTTACCTTGGTCCCCATGGCTGGTAATGCAGTTGGTGGCTACCCTTTTTGCCTACTCACTGGTTTTGACCTGGGGATATAGAGCCCCCATTGCTGCAAACACCTTCCTTCCTGCTGCTAGGGGCTGTATCTGCTCTGTCACATCCGGCAGCTCACAGTTGTCTTTAAAGATGTTGAAGGAAAAAAAAAAGTCTCCAAATGATATCACTACTTGAGTCAACATTATTAAACAATTTCACAACCTGTCTCAGTCATGGTGGCAGCTTTCATAAGAATTTATTATCCAGAGAGAGAAGGGAGGGGGCTGAGAGTGTGCAGAGGTTTGAAAGTCATTGTACTGAGAGTTTAATTATTGTATTTTTCACTGAAGTTGAAAGTATTGAGGAAAATCTAGCCAATTTCATATTACCTCATTTGATTAAAGAAGTTGTATGATTGTTCAGAATGTGTAATTGCCATTCAGTGCAGCTGAGCTGAAAAAAAAAAAAGCTTTTTTAGTTCACATCCTTAATACTTGGCAATAATTAGTAGCCTTATTGGATTAGCCAAACAAAACTTAGAAAATGACACCGACTTTATTCTGAAGACATTTTGATGATTGATTCGGCTGAAAATTATGAGTTACTCAATGTGTATTTCTGTTTGGGTTTGTTGGGAGGGGGTGGTTTTATTTTTTACTAGTACACATTTTTCTTATCAGCATTAGGAAAAGTCCTCTATACAGCCATGTCAGATACAGGACAATATGTAACTTCATCGGTGAGATTTTCAAACCACAGGAAATAAAGCATGACACAATATCATGTTTATTATATGGAGAAAGACATGCAGACATCCAGCAGTTATGTGCCTCATAAGCCTACAGTACCAGTTTGTATTTGGCTTCTTTATTGAGAAGGGAGACTCTAAATGTGTACTATTACAAATTTTTTTTTTTTTTTAAACTGCAGATAGCCCTTGTTCCCTTCAGTGCTGGTTCCAGAAATAAATGACCTTGTTCTACTCAGAAGTTTGTGGAATAGCTGAGGAACATTCTGTCTGGGTCAGTCTTAAATTGTTTTGTTACAAAGCAGACCTGTGGATCTCTTGTTTTGGAGATTTCTTGTTCCCCAGATTGCAGAAGACGTGGTCCATGTACTACTAGCACATGGAGGAGCAGATGCTAGCAAGTGTCAGCCAGCCTGGCAATGGTTGAGCTGCTCCCTTCTGTGGTGGCATCTTCTGCAGCAGTTTGTTAACCCCCATCTGTGCAGTGAATGACCCTGGTGTAACACCTGAAGAGGAGTGTTTCTGACCTCTACGGTGCAAATGGACCAGACTAACACCTGATGCATCCATTCCAGCTGGAGTCAGCTCATGGAAATTGAGATAAGTGCTGCCACTGGGGGAGGCAGGGATGTGTCGGTGCCAGGTGTGCCTCTCTGTGCTAGGGTGGCTGAGCAGCTTGGCAGCCACTGCCCGATTCAGGGGTAATTTTGGTGAAATTCTGGGGCACGTGGAATGGAAATTGGGAAACAGTATAAAAATAGTGAGCAACATCCTAGAGGTCAGCTCTTGTATAGCCAAGCTGCCCCAAACACTTGATTACCTAAACATACCATTCTTCCTAAAATTCCTTTTCTTCCCTTCCCTGAGTGTGATGGCTGTAGCATGTCCTGGGCTGCCACAGCCTGCAGAGGCCACGCAGCAGAAGGGCTCTGACAAGGCACTGCAAACCCGGCCTATTTCTTTATTCCAAAGGACCACCTTGACGAGGACAAAGCAACTGTGAGCAGCTGTAGGTAGAGTTGTTTGGGGACTGAGCTCAGGGAAACATTTGACTGTTGCTGATAACAAGTGCCCCATTCAACATACTCAGTTATTTTTGCTTCTCCTTTATCTAGTGCATTTGATCCAGTTAAAGCCATTTAGCCTAAGTCAGGCTAGCTCAGTCATGGAGATATGCAAGTGATTCCTGTGTTTATAATAATTAACTGATCACTGCATGGACATTTGTTGCTGAAGAAAGTAGTGAACTCTGTAGACTGAAAGAAACAAAAGATGATGATGGAAACACAGTGCAAAGCTGTCCAGAGGGATTCAGAGCAAACTTCAGCATCTATATGGAAAAAACACATGGCAAGATAAAATAAGCATCAGCTTTTCTAGCACATGCGGTCTGAGTGTCTCAGCCTGAGTCCAGAAGGAGATGACACTGAAGAGGCACAGCGTGACTTCAGTCTCTTCATGGTAACCAGTCTGCACCGTTTGCGTTTCTCATTTTCCCTCTGGTAGAAATTTCTCACTGAGGGTTTTGACAATTTTCTTATTTGAAAATTGTTGTGGAGAGTGTGACAACATGAAATGAGAGTAGAGCACATTGATGCAGTAAATAGTTACATTATTAGAAAGGCAGATGCTAGCATTGAAGCAGGGTTGTTGGCCTAAAAAAAAATAGATTAGGAGGGAGAAAATAGAAAAAAATCTGTGAGGTATCAGAAGCGGTTGATAGCAGAATAACATTCATATGCAAGCAAGGGTTTTCTGTGGCAATGTGAATCAGCTCACATGCTAATAAACCATAGTAAGATTCTGGAATTGATATTATTGCTCACCAAATACAGCTCCAGGCCTGGGAGTTGTATTTGTCATGTCTGGGATTGCATTTTGGACTCCAAGCCCTGGCACTTGTAACTGGATCCCAGTGCACAAGACAAAGTCCTGCAGTGGCACCCGAGTCACACTACAGACAACCTAAATTCAGCATAAACTTGGTGCTTTGTATTTCCTGTTGGCTTATTCTTGGCACTCTTTAGAGTTCTCAGAGATATGCCCCGAGTGAGCACAGGGATACTGGTGAAATTTAGGACATTTGAATGTGCTATGGTACCTAAAATGAAGCCAGCAAGGAGTGATTTGGAGCAAGGCTGCTGCAGCCTGGTCCCCCACTTAGGCAATGGAGAAGAACAGGGTCTCCTCACCCTGCTGTGAAAGCCTGTCACCCATCTCTTGTGCCTATCATCCTCTCCCCAAACAACTATAAACTGCAGTCTGAATTCAGCCCATAAGAATAAACTTTAAGAGTATCTAAGGATTTTCTATATGCCTCCAGGGTCCAATAACCTATGCAACAACCTCAGAATCTGATATTCAGAGAGCCTGGGCACCAACAACTCCAGCATAAGTCTTGAGGAGTTTCAGGTACCACCACCTTGAAAATCAGCCCCAGGTGCATTGATGCAGGCACCCAAACCAACTGGGAATGTGTGAAAATGCAAACCCACCTTTAGTAAATGCAGGAGTGCTGCTATAATCCTTGGTAAAGTCAAGGTAAGTGAGCCGCTTGTTCTCTGGGATAATGCTGTAAAGGAAAGCAGTCAAAGAGCAATTCAACAAGTCAGGAATGCTCTAGCTGCCAACATGTCAGCTGTCAATGCTTAAATGCAGCACATTGTAGGTCTCTACAATGTGCTGCATTATGGCTATTTCTCCACAGGAATGCAAAACAGAGAATTTTTCATACGTTGCATTCTTGTGCAAGGCAGGGCAGACTCAGCTGTAAGCAGAGGCATCCTGTCCAGGTACTCCCAAGACAATGTTAGTCTCTCAAAAGGTGTGGAAGCAATGGCCTGGCCCCATGCGCAACTACTCCAGCCAGCGCAGCTTGGCCAGGCGCAAATGGGACTCCGACTGCCTTTGCCAGTCAAGCTGCTTCCCTGGGAGCCTCTCAAGAAACTTGTGCTGAGGCAAACAGGATGCCTTTGGGATTTTCCACTGCTGCACAGACCCCGATATGAGGCAGGGCCATTTAAAACTTCCCTGAGTATGTAGAATGAGGAAGCCTTTTGCCAATAAATGATTTGCTGATGGGTCAAGTGCCAGCTCGTTTGAATTTTTTCTGCCAGTTTGGAAATGAGAAGACCTAGACATGACATAGATGTATCAAAGTCATTTCAAGGAAATTCACCAGTGGAGTGGCGCACATGATGATGGCTGAAGGTAAGGGTGAAAGGCACAGCCAGGAATAGTGTGCTAAATCCTTTTTCACCTGGTGTGATTCACACAGTTAAATCAGAAGAGTATGTGATGTGTCAAAATCCTAGAGGCATCAGTGAAAGTAGGAGCAGGCAGGTAGATAATCTTTCATGTGGAGGATCCCAAACTGCTTTACTCAAAGGTAAGCTGAAGCTAGAGGTAAAATATAAGGATCAAGATGAGATTTAAAGATGAGATGGGACTTTGTGGCTTGGTAGAAAGAGCACTTCTAGAACAACTGGGCAACTGCGACATCAAAGGTGGCCAGGATCAGAGCAGTGCAATTAATGGAAAGAAGAGATTTGTGTATTGGTAGAGACTTTGGACAGAACAAGTTCAGAGGATGTAATTTGATAAAGAAGAAAGTTCTGAACTAGTCGTGGAGTTTGATAAGAAGCTGGTGAAGGTAACGAGGATTAAAATTGATGGAACTTGGCAGCCTACATTACTTTGAAGAGGAGACTTAGGTACTAAGACACTTAGATGCTTTTCAAAAAAATACCTGCAATACTGAATACTTTCATTTAGCAAGTAATGGTGTAACCAGCTGCTGCCAGAGTTATAACGTAAAGAAGGATGTGTATGGAAGGCATCAACAAGTAACAGGCTGGCTTTATATTTTGGGTGTAATTGATTGACTATAACATCCACGAATGAAATCTACAGTTTTACACCCTACTGGAGAGGCTAAGAGAGGAGGAGATAATGAATGAAAGACTATTAGAGCAATTTATTGTAGAAGGGACAAGAATCATCTCCAACGGAAATGAGAAAGGTCTGATTTAAGTGAGGATACAAACCATGTGATGAGTGGGTCAGAGGCAGCAGCTTCTTGTGTGAGATACTAAGAAAGGCCAGAGCAATCGGCTAATAACACAGGATCCCACATCCTTTAGAAAGCATCTCCATTGTAGCTGTCTTTGCCTAGATGGGGTCCCTCAGAGCCCAGCAGGATTCCTCACCCCTGTGGGGATCTGTCCGATCACAGTTCATAGCAAACCTGAGCTTAAAATTGCACAGAAGTTAAAGCAGAAAGGGCGAAGTGACAGGAATATAAAATATAGTGGAATTATCATTGAGTATTTCTTATAATCATTAAAATTTCAAGAATAAAGCATGAGTAATTTATTTGCTACCGAGACCTGAAGATAAGAACACAAGATGACAGCGAATACAGTTGTGGGTGTTAATTATTGCTCATAACAGACACAAAGATTAGAGCCACCAACTGTACCGAGTGTAATTCTTAATTTAGTAATTTAATATTCTTCCCTGTTCATCTCAATGCATTTTTATATGTCTGACCTTCTGTAGACTTCTCATTTTGTTCTCCAGTTGAAAGGGCAAAGCTGGTTAATTTCTGGTGACATTTTGTGGCCGTGTAGCTGCTGAAATATCTTTTTACGCTTGGTTTTGTTTATAAATCTGAATTCAGTGGATATCTGCTTAACGACACAAGCCTGTAAGCTGGGTGACATTGCTGAAATGAGAGCCCCCTCCCTCCTGGGGACTCCCTGAGTGTGTCCTGGCCTCGGGGGCCCAGAGGACACCAAACAGCACCGTGTAACAGCCATGGTTGTGGCAAAGAGCACCTAGACAATGCTGTGCCCCCTTTGAATATCATGTCTTATACTCACTCGGCATATCATTGATTTACATTAACTGTGACTGTGGCACAACCAAATCCTCTGGAAACAATGACATGGGGAGTCCTTGTGTTATAATCAAATCAAGTTTTGCCTGGGCTGTGATATAAGGCAGGAAGCTCAACATCATATGCTTCCAGTACATAGGAATTTCATTATAAAGTAATATTTATGCCTTGAAACAGGGGATGGTGCTTCCTCTTAATTATTAGATACCAAAAACAGAGGAGGGCGCTCGTAGTCATTCTGAAATGCTCTTTAAAATGTTAGCAAAAAAATAAACCTTAAAAGCTTGTAAAGGAGCCACAGGGAATCATAGCTTCCACTTAAATTATATTAAAGGGCAATAAATTGAAACCAGTAAAAAAGAAATGTGTCCTTACAGGGTGCATCATCAGCTTATGAAATTCACTGTAGTGGGAGGTCAGTGAGAGAAAGTCTGTAGTTTGGTTTTTTCCAAAGTACTTTTTGGATCACTACCATGATGCTTCCAGTGCTGCAAGAAAAGGCTAATCAAACTTCATGCTCCAAGGCACAAACTGTGTATGGGGATCAGGACAGAGCGTGAAAAGAGAGACACCCTCCTGCGGTTTTTTATCTGAGGAGTAGATGTAAATCTCCCATAGGGCTTTACGTGGCTATTAACGCAACCCCTGAGCACTACTCAAATAAAAGAATGACGGTTAATCAAAGAGAGTCCCCTACCACGTCCCGGGCATGACCAGCCCCTCTGGCTCTTACTGCTATTCTTGTCGTGATGAGGTGAAAAATTAAAACTGTGCTGTCCCTACTCCCCCCGTCCACCCCCCCCCTCAGTTTTCCTCTTACAGTTGCATCACTGCCATGGGTGATGATCAGTCCATGATGTTTAAAAGGACCCTGTGGGTCCTACGTCTTTTGGGGCGAATTCTGCTTCTCTGAGTTAAGCCATGGCTGTCAGCTGTCTTGCCCAGAGATTTTTGGGTACATTGCATACGTTCATAAAGTCAAACTGGCTTTCAGGCCCCGGCTCTTACCTATGACTGGATGAGCCAATGTGGTACAAGCTGCGATCAGACATTTTAATGCGGTCTGTATGTGATCCTCTCATTTCTTTTAGAAAAGAGAGTTTACAAAATGGAGGAAAGCTTTCTGGCAGAACAATTTTGAGCACTGATCCTGCAAATCTTCACACATGCATCTGCTGAACTCACAGACAGGTCAGCATGGGCTTTAAAGGCTGCAAGATCAGGGCCTTTGCTTCTTTGTCCCTTTTTTCCAAGCTGTAACTCTATTACAGCTATCAAGCAGTTGAGATAGATCTGTGACATTACAGGATGCTAATTTCCGAGGATTTATCTTCCTTTTCCTTTTGCAGTGTTTAGATTTTTCCTATGTTTATAGCACACGAGGGAAAAACTAAAATTCCTTTGTTCTCCCTTTCATCTTTATGCCGAAAGGCTAAATAGGCTATGCTTTCCAGACCAACCACTCTGAGCTCAGCCTTAATGGCAGGCAGGAGGTGGTCCCCTCTGTGTCAGGGCTTGCTTAAAAAAAAAAAAAAAATCTTAATTCCAGCATTGGAAATGAAGAGGAGTTTGCTATTAGCTCTTATATTAATAATTTAGAAAATACATGCCCAATCACTTGTGTTCTCTCAGTTCTCTCTGAACACAGCTGCACACTGCATTAGGTGTTAGGGTGAATGGATATATTTCAGATGAGATATTTGTACTGAATTATTAGGGTAGTCTGTATTACAAAATTACTAATAAACATTGCTTCTGGCTCAATTTAGCCTGAACTCAGTGAATCTAGCCAGTGGTGAGAAATCAAAAACTCTGAAATACCCAATGAATTAATCTAACTAATCAAGAAACCCTGCAGGAAGTAGATGCCAGGATTAATGAGCCAGTGGTTTCACCATGCCATGCTGTTATTTCTTCACATAAATGCCCTCAGATGAGATTACCTTTGTCATGAAAAGGAGAAAAGGAAGGTTACATACTTTTAACTGACAGGTTAACTAACTGCCATACCTCCATTACTGCAAGATACATTTTCATGTGCAGAGATTTTTATTCTGAAAAATGAAAATTTAAAGACCACAACACAAATTAAACCACATTTTCATTTCTAGGACCAGGGATCATTGCTGCTAGTACAATAATATAAGCTGTGCTACAATGTTATTCGATTCCTTGCCTTGCACAAACTTTCTTCCAGTGTTAGTAATTGCTCGGTGAATGCAATCTCCAGCAGCGGGTAAGAGCAGATTCTGCCTTCCAGGGGGATTTGAGGGGAGGAAGAGAGGAGAGAGAGTGTCAAAACATTTCATCAAGAGAGCAAATGAAAGGTTCAGTGACATTATCATTATGTATATTCCTTAGACATTAGAGGTGATGTTGTGTTTAGAGGGAAGTAAACCTACATGGATACGTGCTGGTGTGGAAATGAATCCATATATACAAACGTAAATCTCAGTCTATTTACAAGCTGGGTGAAATTGCTCAAAGTTAAAACGCACCTTAATGTAAGCAAATAAGCCCAGCTTGTAACAGTCCCAGTGCCTGGTGTTAGCTATTTAGTCAGTAATAAGCTAATTGTTATTCAGCATAAATGTTCCCTCTCGATTTATATGGAATTCACTCATTTATTTTGATCGCTTCATGTGAATGAAGCAAAGCTGTTCCTGTTTTTAGGTAGAACTAGTCAGTGCTGTTTAATTTTTATCTTTTAATATCAGCAAGGGTGAGATTTTGTAATAAAATCATTCACATGCAACCTGTAACATGTATGAGTGAAACCTGCAGTCCCCTTCCTTTCATCCATGTTAAAGACATAAGAGTGTCAGCTTAGATGTTTCATGTTGCAAAGCTTCAGCTGGTGCTAAGGGTACGTATAATTTCAAAAATCTCAAGGACTTAGAACATGAAGATCTATTGCCATGGAAACAAATGTTGTATCAAAGTTGGATATGATCAAAAAGCTTTGCTCATAACCAGGACAACAGTTGCATTAGAATATGGAGGAAATGATGGATGTTTTAGGAGTGAGAATTAACCAGAAGGACCTTTGTAAGGCCCCTTCCATAGATTTGCAACATTCGGTGTCAAGAGTTGGATCTTACAGGTTGCATCTCAATCCCCTGCCCCCAGTCAGAGAGAGCATTTTCCTCTACTATTAAAAAGCACATATTTTTTAAAGATCTTCCATATTGCACTTTATGCCATTCCTACATCATAAAGCTGTCTTGCTTATAGCAATATAAAGCAGCTGTAAAAATTACATGCTTGTAAACAACCTTCCATACATTTGGGAGAAGCAGAGTGAGATTTGCATACCTTTGCATGTAAGTGGAGACCTGCTTTTCCTCCTGGCGGGCCACAGCACAGGGAAGGCACCGCTGTGGGATGCATGAGCCACTCTCCTTCTCCCCTTGGCCCACGCAGGGGCACCTGTGGTATAGGGGGGCTGGGGGCACGCTGACCAGCCCTGCTCCATACGCACCCCATGTGCCCACATCTTTGAGGGCTGATCTAAACTGATCACGAATTTCAAACTCAGAGCCAAGCCCAGGTGCAGAGGGGCAACTGCTTGGCCCAAGGCCGGGCTGGGGAGTAGAGGGAGGGTTGGAAGGAGGGACAGGGCATGGTGCCTTCTTACCCCAGGCATTACTCATGGTATGGATTATGGTACGGGCCCTGTCTTGCCTGGCCTGGCCTACCTCAGGATGAGCGTCCTGGATTGTTTTGGCACCTGGGCCAGCAGGCTCCTGTAGAAGGGCGCAGGGCTGCTTCCTCAGGTGACCCCCAGTGGACTCACTCTCAGCCTGGATCTCTAATAATTTATTCTCCTTTTATTTCTCTTTTAAATTAAATATGCATACATAATATGCACTTTGGAGCAGGCAAGGACCCTTCTGCGGGTACCTATGGAGCCGGGCACTCTCAGGCAAGTAATTAAGAGGTGTGCAATTGATGTATAAGGGGAAGAGAGTGCATTGCATTAAAAAAAGAAAGGAGAGGGGAAAAAAAGAAAAATATAAACCCAAACCAGGCTGTAAGATGCTTGCCAAAGTCCTGCTCTTTTTTTCCCCAGTGTCAAAGTTTGGAAGGGAGTACATTGAAGGGAGTACATCCCTCTTCCGTGGGATTAGCCCCGCCAGCAGCCGCGCACTCATTTCAGAGCCAGCAAAAAGGTCTGTGGCGAAGCACCCCTCTGCTCCCGCTCCCGTTGCAAGCACTGGCCCCGCGGCTCTCCGGGATGGGCGGCGCTCGCTGCCGGCCCGGCCCCAGGGCAGGTGCCCCCGCTCCCTCTCGCTCTTCGCCTGTCTCGCTTCGCAGTGGAACTTTTTGTTTCTTGCAGTTTAAAGGCCAATTATGCAGAAAGATTAACAAAAGTTTATTAATCATGAAGTATTAAAATTGAGATAAATGAAAGGCTTCAATGCAAAATTCAAGCAAGCAAACCATTCCCAAATGTATGACAAAGGAATCAGTGAATCCCAAAGTAAGAAGGAAGTCTTGTCTTTTTTTTTCTTTTTTTTTGCCTGCAGTTCAAGACACCTCTCATATCTCACATGCCACACCAAAACCCATAATTCTTCATATCACATACTGAAAATGATTTTATTTATCCATTTACATTAACTTGATATAAACGTGTCCGGAAAAGTCAAATAATATGTTTTATATTAGCTCAAACATTTATTAAGAAACCCCAAATTCAATAAATAAGGACAGATAATAAGTTAAAACATATCACGAATCGACCAGTATGTAACAAGAATGATTTATCTACACAAAACATCCTATTTCACGTCGTTTGTTCATTCCTCCAGTGTCCCTGCCCTACGGAGGGGTGACCGGCACATGTAGGCGGCCGGGCCGCGGGGCCGGGCCGGGTGGGGCGGGGGCTTCCGCCGGCGGCAGTGGAAGATACAGGAGGGACAATAGCAGCAGGAACGTAAATATATGCGTAAATAAACGTGGGGCAGATTGGCAACTCAACTGTCACGAAATCAAAGATCCGAAAAAGAGAAGTTCTCTTGCTTTTTTTTGTTTTGCTTTTTTTTCCCATGTGTTTTACAAAAAGAAACATTACTTTTTTTAATTTTTTCCTCTCTCTCTCGCTTATAAATGCTTTATCAAAATGGATTTGATTCCTTCTGGGGTCTTCGTACCGCTCCACGAACCCGCCCGAACACCTCCCGACGGCGCCCTCGGACCGGGCGCCGTCCGGCCCCTACCCTCGCTGCGGACGGGGCGGCGGCAGATCACTGCTCTTAAATTAAAAAAAAAACCAAAACAAACAAACAAAAACCACAAAAAAACCCAAACAAACAAAAAACCCCAAACCGCGTTTCTTTGCAAAGCCGGACGGGTGGCCGGCGGGTGCGCCGGGTTTTGGCGAGGGAGGGACGCAGGGCCGGGCTCGGGGAGGCCCCGGGGCCCGGAGAGTCCTTCCGCCGCCGGGTGGGCCAGGCCGGGCCGCGGGGGGCGGAGGGTGTGTGTGCGGGGGCTAAGGGGTGGAGGGGTGTTTCTCGACCCACAAACCATCAGTTGGCGTCTGATTTCAGATCCTGAGTCGACTCCCTGGTAAGTCAGGTGAGGGGAAGGCGGAGGGGCGAGGCGGCGGCCATTAGGTGAAGCTCATGGAGACTGTGTGCTCTAGTGCTTTGCGGCGGAGGGAGGCGATACTGGTTCCCCGCCACACGTCGCTGCTATCTGGGGAGCTGCAGAGCTGCGGCGAACCCGTCACGTTGCTGGGGCCGGGCAGGGAGGCGGGCACCATGCCGGGAAAGGCAGGCTGGTAGAGGTGTGACTGCAGCCCGGCGCCGTTGGAGCCCGCCAGGCTGTTGGAGAGGCCCATGGAGTTGGGCGGCGGCCCGGCCGCCAGGCTGCACTGGGAGAGGGACTGCGCCATGGCCTGCTGCCGGCCCAGCGCCGGCGGCAGCGGCAGCTGCGACACGCCCGGCATGGCGGCGGCGGCCCAGCGGGTGTCGTTGGCGTGGAAGGAGCAGAGGCTGTCGCCCATGGCGGCGGCCGGGGGGAACTGCGGCAGCCCCGGTGTCGGCAGCAGCGTGCCCGGGGCGCGGAAGACGTTGGTCGTCTTCTTGCGTTTCTTCCACTTGGCCCGCCGGTTCTGGAACCAGACCTGCGGGCGGCGGGCAGCGACACACACCGTTAGCGACACCCGCGCCGCGGCTGGACCCGGCGGGACGGCGGTAGGGGGCGCCACGGGAGCGGGTCCCCCGGCAGGGACAGGCCGGGGCCCGCGGCTGCCCGGCCCTCCCAGCGAGCGGGGCCCCCGCTCCCGGGGCTTGCTGACACCGCCGGAGCGGAGGGCTCGGTGTTGCCGGTGTCACCGATTTCCGCGCCCGTCGGTGCGACCGAGGCGAACCTTTTATGAAGGTGCGGTTCGGTTAAACGGGGTTTACTCCCTCCCCAACCCTCCGCCTGCTCCTCTCGGTACCTGTCACGGCCTTCCTTGTCTCCTGTCGCCCCCCCCCCCCCAGACCCCTCCTCAGCCATTGTCTCTCCCACGCCCGCTCTTCACACTCATGGCCCTGCTGTAGCCCCACGCGTGTCCCCGTGGCGGGTTAATGAAGCCGCTGGAACTTTTTATAATGAAAGAGATCGATGTGTCTGTCCCGGGATTGAGCTGTCTGTAGCCTCCCTCGCTCAGGAGGAGGCTCCGGGAGAGGAGTCTGGCCTCCCCCTGAAAAAAAAAAAAATAACACAAACCAAAAATAAGTGACCGGCCCACGGCTCTTGCCCCTGCGTGGAAGCATTCCCGAGCCGGCATCGGAGCAGGGCGCCGGCGGGGCGGGAAGCCTTTCCCCGGGCGAGCCCCCACGCCCGGCGCCGTTCAGGTCCCGGGGCTGCTCCGCGGGCAGGAAACCCTCCGGCCAAACCTCCCGCATTTGGGTTTTGTTTTTTTTTTTTTAAACAAAGGTGGTTTAGGTAAGCGGATGCTCGTGATGCCGGCAGGGATAATTTCGTGGGTCTCGCTGCACCGTTACCGAAAGCACCGGGATGTTTGTTATGGGGGGGGAAAAACGGGTCCACTTGAAATCCAGATTAGCGCAATGCTCGGACCTGCTGGAGTTTATCGTTTAATGCTACGTACCTAAACTGAGAAATACGGGCGCCCATTAGCGGGAATGAACAGCCGTTAAGGAATTAAATGGTATATGGATAATCGAAAAATCGCGTTCAATTATGTTTTAGGGTTAATAGTTAAATTGTGGCTACAAAATCTTTTTATGTTTCATGGTTTACTGGTGTTGTAAAGAATCTCCATCAGGTCTGATCGCCTCAGTTCATAGCTATGCTGCATATGCTTTTAAAATGTGAATGTTTCCAGTTGAAAACTAGTGCATGACAGATTAAAACACGGGGAAAACCTGGAGGAGATTTTGAAAATGCACACGACAACTCTAGAAATATATTAACCGTGAGCATTTGGCAACTTTGGACTCCTTTTAAAATGCAACTAGCTCCTGAAAATTATTAATACAACAGTGAGAATCTAATAGAGGTTGGAATCTAAAAATCTACCTTGATGATATCTGCTGTTACAGTAATATAGACATACTGTAAATGTATTTTAAAATATATAGCCCATTTAATTCCCCATCTATAAATGGGTTAGAGAGAGAGAGAGAGAGAAGGGGAGAGAATATAACTTATTTTTTTTAGGAGCCAAAGGCTTATGAAGATCTCATTGGAATCCAGTGGATGATTAATGTGAAGATTTGGTAGGAAATCTGGAGAGCTGTATTAAAGCTCAGATCTCAGGTTCATTTCAATCAGCCAGCCGTGAACTCTGGGCCGAATTCATTACATTTTAATAGTGCTGGGAGAGGAAGAAAATGCAATTTCTCATTCCATTAGAAAACTAGAAAATACTCTCAGCTTGTCCCCTATTAAGATGTGGCAGGTGACAGGACCATTGTGGGGGACACAGTCAATAGAATTACAGCACATTATTTTTGTTCGTATAAAATATTGAAAGGCAAGCCTGACTGTGCAGAAGTTATTTCACTGATTTGGTTTTTATGTAAATAAAATATTGAAAGTTAATTAATCCGTGCTAGAGACTAATGATTATGCTTATTATATTGCATTTGATCGCATAATTTGCATGATTCTCGCATTGCTGTTTAATAAGCCATTCCAGGTTATAAATAATTCTGAAATTGGTTTCTAATAATGGCATGCTATAAAAAGAATGGTTTTATTATACCAGCCTGAAAAGCAGAGCAATATCAGAGAGCAATTGGACCAGCCACTTTAATAATTATTTAAATGTATCATATACATCAAATATAGATCTAAAAGGAGGAAAGAGGTAATTTATTCTGGCATCTAAAGCCCTTAAAAACATATACAGCCGCTATAAATTAACTATTTAGATCATTCCTTAATCAGTGTGGAGCCCACATACTGCAAGGAATGTGTAGGCAATCTGTTAATTATAAAGAAAACTATAAAGTACTCGTATAAGAACATAAACCAATTAATATTTAATTTAAATTTGGTCAAGGAGCACTGATACCGTGGATTGTGAAGTAAATACTTTTTACATAAATTACATTATTACATAATTGTTATAATTTTGAAGTGTTAATTAAGACGGTTATGTTGATCTGATTACTTTTTAAACTACTGAACATTATTGTAAAAAATATTTAAATTGCTACTCTATTAAACTGTTTTTATCAGCAGTCTCGAGCTATTATCATTGTTTAAGATTATGCTGAGACCATTAAAACACTTTGTCTTTCTTCCTACGAATTTCTTTAATGTGCTGTTAGAAAATAACTATTTCCATTTTATATTTTACTTCATTTACCACACTCCTAATATTGAAATTAGTATCATTAACCTTTGGGAAACCCAATAAAGTTTAATAGACCTCGTTTTCTTTTTTCATAGAGTCAGTTGTCCAATTATATTTTTTTTTTGTGAATCTAATTTCTTTCTTAATTTAAAGTAATTATAGTCCTGTGTAGGCTGAGTCAAATTGTTTTACTTTTTAAAAGCAGACGTGCATTTTCTGTCGCATTTGAGGACGGAGACAGTTTCTGTTCATAAAAACGTTCATTTAGGCATTTCTTTTAATGTGTCTTTATTTAGCTGAGGAGCCTAGGCTTGCCGAGAGGGATTTTGAACACCCGCTCTGGTAAAGTGCGGCGGCATTCCCGGTGCACTATGCTGAGCAGGGAAAGCACATCCCACAAGTGATTCCATTGTACGCGCTTTCATTCCTCTGAAGAGACTCGCCCAGAAAGTCACTAAAATAACCCTCTACCCACAAAAGCCGCATCTGAGTAGCCTAGCGGTTGGATCCATCTCCCCCTTTTCCAAATTTCGTTTACATTTATTTGACTAAATGGTTTCTTATGTGCCTGTGTGCAAATATGTGTGTGTGTATATATATACTTTTGAGAACAAAGTACACCCTAGATGTTGAAGTTACTCGCTACCCTTGTCGTCCCCATGCATTATAAAAGCCAGTACGGGGAAACTCCGATTCCAAATACAAGTGCTTTTTATCGAAGTGCCTTTTCACAAACCTGTGTGTCTTCCTCCGCCCCCCACCCCGACCCTCCCGGCGGTTGCGGCGCCGCGGCCATGCCGCCGGCAGCACCTTGGACAGCGCCCCCACGCCCCCTCCCCTTCCCCCCGCGGGGCGCCTGGGCAGAGCCGCGGCCTCGCTGCCGCCGGAACTCCGCACCAGGCAATTCCCGGGTGGTTTTGGCTCGCCTCTTAGCGCCGAGCTATTGCGAGGGCTGAGACTCGCCCCTCTCGGGCTGTGCTTCCCCGGCCTCTTTCCTGCCCCGGGTTGGGCTGTGGAGCGGGGGAAACTCCGCCCGCGTCCCACTCGGGACCACCGCGTTGCAGGTGGGTAGGGGACGAGGACACCTCGGGGCGCACCGCCCCCGGCTCCGCCACCCTCCAGCGGGGACAGCTTTAGTCTCGCGTGCGGAAAGGGGCGGATGGAGGGGAAGCGGTTTAAAGTCTTCCTGCGCAAACTGTTGCGTTCAAGGGTAGGTTTCCTCCCCTGCTGTCGGGCTGAGGTTTGGGGGCACCCACACCCCCTCACCCCGTTGTGCCTGGCCTCGTCGCCGTCGATGCGCCCGGGGAAGGGGCCGGCGGGCGCGGTGGGGGCGGGCTCTGCGCGGGGGCGGCTGCTCATACCTGCACCCGGGATTCGGTGAGGCCGATGCGCAAGGCCAGCTCTTCCCGCATGAAGATGTCCGGGTAGTGGGTCTTGGCGAAGCTCCTCTCCAGCTCGTTGAGCTGCGCCGGCGTGAAGCGGGTGCGGTGCCGCTTCTGCTTCTGCTGCCCCTGCTGCTGCCCAGCCTGGCTGGGGTTCTGGCCGCCCTGCTGGCCTTGCTGCTTTTCGGGGTCTTTGGCACTGACGGCTAAGGAGCTGGGGTTGGATCCCACCGTAGTGATGTCCTCCCCCGGCAGTAGGGTGGTCCCTTCCACCGTGTCCGAGTTGGGGGCCATGTCTCCCGAGTGTCCCCCCGGATCCGAGCCCCCTACGCCCAGCCGACACTTCACAGCCTCCCGGTGTCCCAGGAGCTCGGCCGCATCTTTCATCCCTGCAGAAGCAAAGGAGCTGCGGTCACTCCCCCGCAAGCCGGGCATGTATCCATCAGAGCCTCTTTCCAGCGCACCGAGCCAGCGAGAGACATCCAGCCGCTGTGTCCGCCCCGTCGCCCCTCGCCGCCCCCCGGCCGCCCGCCAGCCCTGCAACACGGGCTCTGCTCCGCGGCGCGCAGAGCCCGCGGCCCGGCGCAACTCGGGGCGGGGGAGAGAAAACTTTACATGGAGCAGCTCCTCTTCCTGCTTACATAACCAGCTCCCTGCCAGGTCTCCTCTTTGCGAGACCGGGGGGGGGGAGGGGGGCAAGTTTTGCCGGGTTCGGCTTGGGTTTTCCAATGGGGCTGGTAAAAGAAAGAGAAAGAAGTAACACTCGAGCCGCCCTGCTGCCGGGAGCTTTAACTCCCCGACAGATGTGCGGGGACTTCGGTCACCCTGGCCACCTTTCCCTTCTCCTCCCTCCGTTCCTCTGAACAAACGCATGAATAACCATAAATAGGTAGATGCAGATATTTTAAAACGAAAGAAAGGGGAGAGGAAAGCGAGCAGGCGAGCAGGAAAAGGCCACCCAGAACTTCTTCGTAAATACCATCGAGCTCATCTGTATAATAATAATAATAATAATAATAATATCATCATCATCATAGTACTAATGTGTAGTTATGTATATAAAAACAGGGGAGAGAGAAATTAAATGATCCACAACTGGCTGTAGATCTACATACTCCGTAGGTCGCCCTCTCTCTTTTTTTTTTTTAAAGACGATGTTAAATCAAATTAAACTTTAATAAAGTACAATTACTTTTAAAGGAATTAGCCCATTTAGATCGCATTAAGGTAAAATAAGGAACAAATTGTCAATTTCCTGCCCCGGCTTCCCCCCCGCTCGCCGCCGCCGCCGCCGGTGCAGCCGCCGCGGGGCGGGGGGGTGCTGAGGGAAACTCACCGAGACGGGCGTCCAGGAGGTCGGCATGAGACAGCATCGCGCACCGCTCCAGGGCGAAGGCTGTTCCCCTCCAAATTTTAGCGGCCTTAAGTTATTTAAAATAGATATAAGATATAGATATAGATAGATCTCCTAAATGAAAGAAAATTCGGTGTGTGGTTAAAAAGAGGATCTCTTGCATTATAATGTCCTTTAGAGAGATGGGGAGGTGCTTAACACTTCAATGAACCCGTGAGCAGCTCGGCGCAGGGACCAATCAGGAGGGCAGTTGCAGATGTCAGCGCCCGGAGCGCCCCGCTCCGCCCGCCCACCGCCTCCCCGGCCTCCCGCCGCACCGGCCCGCACCGCTCCGCCGCTCCCTTCCCCTGCTCCGCTTACTTTCGCCGCCCTCCTTCACCCTCTCCCCTGCGCCCTTCTCTTGCAAATGCACATTTGACACCCTCCTCCCGGTCCGGGTCACCTCTGATTTATTGGTTTTTCATCTTTTTTTCTTTTCTTTTTTTTTTTTTTTTTAATGCCTCCTCGGAGCGCACCCTCGGAACCGACCTGGTCTGGCTCCCGGGGGTGGCTTGTAAGCCCAGCGCCCACCGGGGGTGGGATGTAAGTGGGTGAGCGCGGGCGACTGCGGGGGGGGTGGACGGCGGCGGAGACCACGGGCCGGCTCTCGCCCACCCGCCGCCGCCTGGCCCCGACGGCTGCGGGGAGGCGAGGAAAGAGAAACTTCCGCGAGTTCCCCCAGCGGCCCGGGCCGCACAGGCTCCCCTGGCCCTCCGGGGCTCCCCGCCACCCCCTTCCCGGCCCCGCTTGATACACAAGCACACTGCAACTCGGGGAAAAGGGAACCAAACACCGCACGTCCCGGCCGCCCAGGGAGCGCTTCCTCTCTGACCGGGATTTAAAAGCCCGTAAGCTCTATTTTTTCGGGTAAAGTTACCAAGTTCGGCTCGCCTACAAACTCAATTTAAAGCAGTAAATAAAGTTAAATACTTTTTATTTTCCTCTTGAATATGTTAAACTACTTGAACAATTTAAAGTGCTTTGCACAAGTGAAGCGAACCATTTCTAATGTTCTGATTTTTCAAAGCCAGCCAACAACAAAGTTTAGATTAGTAATATATTTCTAACTAGAGTAATTTTCAAGATCATTAGGCATTTATGTAATTAGTGCCAAATCTATAAGCTTTTATTACGATTATTAGAGTAAAATCAGTATAAATTTGTTCTAATTTACTACTGTTTAGACTTGGCTGTCAAGCCAAGAGGTTCTTATTGTAAATGATAACTGAGGAAATTTAGTGCAAAATTCTGTACCATTTCTGATCCGCTCCTAAACAAACCATTTCAATTGTATTTGTAGCAGAACATAATGCCCTTTTAAAGTGATTTGACTTGTATTTTTATTTGCAAAAAAAAAAAAGAAAAATACCCTCTACTCGGGCACAATGAAAACTGATATTTACTACTTCCAACATGATTAACATTGATTTTTAATTCAAAAGTGATGCAATTAAGATTATTCATTTAGTGCAAATAAAGCTTCCACCAAAAAGGGAGCCCAGTGAAGTCTGTTAAATAATACAGCGCCAATGGCCTTTTTTTCTGCCATCCAATTGACTTACACAAAACACTGTAAATATTGCATGCGAAGAGATGCAAGAGTGTTTTTGTTTGCAGCTCAGATGTGCAGAGGTTTCGGCAGCGACTGAACAAGGAGACAAAGGAACCAGACGACCGGTCTCTAGGGAAGTTTTGATGCTTTTTTTTTTTTTCCTCCTCCCTGCCCAGATCTTTGGCTATATTGATTCAATTCAACTTTCGAGACATCGGGCTGTTGCAATGAACCTGAGTGCCCGGGAACGGCCGCTAAGAGCAGGGAGAGACCCAGAGATGGGCCACAATTTAGCTGGAGAGACAGAGAGCGCGAAAGAAAGAGGTGGAGTTGGGGTGGGAGTTTCGGGTTGTTTATTAATTTTCCGTTTGGATGGGGAACGGCGAGGATGGCTCATTTGCTTTGCTTTTTTCCTTTGAAAATTATTATCTATGTGCTGCTCCAGGGCAGCAGGGGAAGCCCCGGCGATGAAAATTCCCGAGAGGCGCCCCCTGGCCCGCTGCCGGGCGCCGGGACCCGCGGAGCGGAGCTTGCGGTGCCGCCGGCGGCGCGGTGCGCTGCCGGACCGGGCGCCCGCCGAGCGGGGAGGCAGGCAGGGGCCGGCGGGAGCCGCGGGGCGCACAGCCTTTCGCGGCTATGGCGGGTCTGGCCCTACCTGGGCGCGGGCGCCGCAGCTCCGCGCCGGAGTTACGGGAGTGGTCTGGGGTCGGCCGGGGGCTTTTGGGGTTCAGTTTTAGCTGTAGCCACTGGGCTATCCGGGCGCTGCAGGTGCCTGCAGCCGGCTTCTGCTGAGCGTGCTGCGGGCAGAGTCACACGGCGTACATGTGTATCTATTCTGTGTTTTTGTATGTTTCAGGTCGATAAATAAATGTGTAATAGTCAATGTGCAGACACATCAGAGTAATAACAATGGGATGAAATCAAAGGATTATCAATCTCTGTTAGTATCTGCTGAATAACAATGTTGCGGTGTGATTGATAGCGCGCTTCATTTTATGACTTTTCTAATGCTCTTGATTTTTATAGCAGTATAAACAAACTAAATTATTTCTTCCAAGACTTCAGAGCACAATCGTCTTAAGGGAAGGGGGGAAATCAGAGAAGGAAGTCTGCGGGAGCGAGCAGGGCTGACATTTAAGCGTGTCAGAAAGAAAATGACAATGGGGTCTACACCCTAATCACATTCCGCTTCCGCACACTCTTGTTTTGTCAAGTGTCTGAATTCATCCGGGCAGTGTTGGAGATGTATTTACAAGGATTTTATTCCCCGTCATCTTTCCATTTTCCCAGTGTAGACAGAAAACTGCCAGTCAAGTCCATTCCCTGTTATAATTTACGGTATTCCCCACATGATCATAGGAACTGAAGTTCCTAACAAGGAAAGGCTTTAGCACAATGGCCCAAAATCTTCAGAGTGACAAGGGTGTCTTCAGAAATCACTTCAGAGCAAAGTAAAAGGATTTTCTATGACGGATCCAGTGATTTTTCCTCAATAAATAGGTTTTAGATTGTTACACACACGTAGAACTGGAACAAACCAGAAAATATATTGGTTGCCCCTAATAAAATTTATTTAGACAGCTTACTTCTCATAAAAAAATAGAGATTGAATTTCGTACAGGAGCGTTGCCAAGGGGCTAGGCACTGGGAGATCATCTCCCTTCACACTTTCCCTTTCCCTTTCCGGCGGGCCCGATCCTGGGATCCTAGCTGGGGTCGGCTCTCCCCTCCACTCCCCACCTCCTGCCCACGCTGGCCGATCTGCCTGAGTAAGGACCGCGGGATCGGGGCGTGTCGCGTTTGGAAGCAATATAAGCCTAATTCTCCAATGCTGTGACCCTGGGAAAAAAGGGTAGAGAACTTTCCAACCTCTCAGCTAAACTCAAGCCTTGATTGAATGAGGCTGTAATATAAACAAATTCTGCTCTGATTTAGGAACAGAACCTTCTTTTATCAGAATAATTATATTTGGAGCGAGAAACACGATAAACTGCTAAAGTCAGCAGGGTGGCTTGGCGTAAATGGCTGATAAGGTTTGTAATTTGATATTTATGTATTTATTGAACATCCATCCAGTTAAGGGAGCTGCTGTATGCAGAGTACCGTAATTGCTTTTTGCACTTAGCACACGCTCCCAGCGTTTATCAAACGTAACTTTTGTTTGCCTAGCTTGTTCGCGCTGCCTTTTTTTTTTTTTTTTTTATTTCCAGGAACTAGTCCTGAAATATCGGACATATTCACATTCCCGCTCCTCAGTGCTGTATTGTAACATTGTTCGCTTTAATGAAAAGCGCCTCCCTCAATAATTAACAACCTCACATTTCATCAGGCAAGAAAATAGGGAAAAGAATCAATTTTAATTCATTGTAAATTACAGCTATGCTTCTGAGCGTTATTTGCTCAGAAAACAGATCAAGTGACTTAGGCTGTTTACTTTTCCACATCGGCATAGCCTAAACACAAATGACAAATCAAACTATATCCTTTCGTTAGGTGTAATTTGGAGTTAAGAAATAGAAAAACATAAACACATGTTTTTATTTTAATCAACCCACTCGAAAATATGACTTCTTTGGAAATGAAGGACAAGGCTGCTAGCAGCTACAGATCCCAATTTATTCATTCTAGTCAGAGCTAAATATGATGATCATCGCTGCTTTACGACATTAGGCTGCATGCAGCATTTTGTAGCTGTAATAAATATACTTCTTTGAAAGCAACTATGAAGTTTAAACGCATCCGAGGCAAGAACGATCGCAGCTGATCAGAAACGCAGCCGTCAGATGTTCCGAAAATAGCCTTTCTGAGCGCGGCAGGGAAAGCTCGAGTCTCTTGTCATCTATTCTCAAATACGTTTAAGAACATCGTTTTCCTATTTGCTTATTTATCTAAATATCTGTATCTCGCTCCGGCTAAGTCAAAGGCAGCATCTCCGATTATCTCCTCGCTGGTAGACTGCAGGGAAGCTCTCGACAGCGAAGCGGTTGCTTTAGATTGAAAGGATGGCTTCTATCAATTATTTTTCATCAGAACTATGACAACCAGTCTTTTATGGGGAAAAAGCTATTTTAATATAAGGTATGCCTGACCCCCCCCCCCCCGCTCTCCCCCGTCCCAATGCAAACTTTTTATACGCAAAAGTCACCTCCCCCTCTCCCTCCAGCTTTGTATATATGTATGTATAGTCTTTTGGCATAATATTAAGTTCATAAACTTAAAAATGCAGGGCCCAAGCATAACGCACTGTATTGTAACTTATGCAGTCAGACAGGAATTATCGGGGCTACCCCGAAAGCGAAGGGAACGCCAGTATAAAGCATTTTTCAGATACATTTTTGTTTAGGGAAAGAGCACAGTTCCAGGAAGACTATTCCTACTGACATTTGAGGAATTTATTTAACACATACCCATATTTTAAAATGCGAAATCTCCCCAACCGGCTGGATAAATAAACCGCCAGGCGTGGCAATGAAAGAATATACATCGGAGACTGACGTGGAGTATTTAACTTTCTCCTTTTTAAAACCGTAGTTTTAATCTCTTCAATTACATAGGTGGTATATAGTAATAAGGAACATACATATTTTGTTTGTATGTGTTAAGTTCACTGCTTTTCTGATTTCTGTTTACTCAAGATAAATATATCAGTTATTCAGTTAGGTGACAAGTCTAGTAATTGGAATAAAAATAAAACATCTCATCCTTATCTCTTCCTATAACTAGATATAGTGCTAATAAGACTGCATCAATCTTATCTGGCAAATAAATAGACAAAAAAAACCAAATTCGCCTCCAACAAGTTAATGTGGTGTATCTGAGTGGAAAGTAGATATTTTCATGCATTCTGGAGATGAGGAGTGGCTTTTAATAAAATCACAATAAAACCAAATGTAATTCTGTAAGCAATTTCAGAGCTCAGCCATCTCTCACCCGCACCGTTACTTAACATTCTCCAGCCATCCTAACCTTTTCTGTGAAAAACCAGTTAGTTCCAGAAATATGGCTGTCACTCAATCTGGGACCTTTAGATCCACTTTCCTTTATTATTTGGGGGGAGGGGGGGCAATTCTAGAAGTAATATGGCTTATCTTACAAGGACGATTTTTGTTGACTTTTTTTTTCCTCTCCCTCTCCCCTTCCCCTCTTGCCCGAGCGCGGCTAATTCGGAGCGTCTATATTCACTCAGTTAGAGAAATCTAAAGAGAAAATCGATCTTCCATCTGCAGAAATGCCAGCTTAACAAATTAGATTATTGTTTCGTGCAGGTGATTTGGTGACAGTCGGGGAATTAGAAGTAATAAGTTGTTGTGTTTGAGAGCACCTCCCCGGCCCCGGCCCTCCGCCCTGCCCCCGGCCGGGCCCCGAGAGGAGCGCCGCGCCCGCCTCGGCATCTCCTCCTCCGACCGGGCCAGGCGAAAAGCCACCGCATCTTCCTCTGTAATTAGTGCTGCTGCCCTCCATGTGGGCTCGATTAAACCATGATTTAGCCGAAAGAAATATAATTATGGCTGCAAATAAAATAATCAGCATTGAAGAGCGATTTCCTTAATAGGATAGAGCGGTTGCACGTCACGGAGTAAAGGGGTCTCATTAAGAGATGGTAATGAGGCTTGGGTGAATATTGGGAGTTGCACAAAATATCTAAACTGGTGAGAAAACCCAGCACCGGGCGGGCCGCAAGACTGGGCGCAGCCTCGGGCCGGAGCCCTTGGCGCTGTGTGGAGGGCAGCGGCGTAGCGCCCTGTGCCAGGCTGAGATACTCCCGGCCGGCAGCAAGCCCTACCTCCGGCTCCCCACCCACAAGCGCGCTCGCCGGAGGACGGGCACCTACATGCCCGTGAACGCCCGGCCGCGCTCTTCTCGCCCGCGGGCACCACCTGAAGATAGGTATTTTGATCATGGCTAATTTTTTTAAAGCTATTAGCGCGGCCATTTTAAACGAGGAACAGCAACGCTTAACAACTCCCTCCTCCTGCGCACCCGCCCAGTATGCCCGGTGCTCTCCACAGCCTTCCCGCGTAGCCCGCGGAAAGCCTCGAGTATTGCTATTCCTTCGACTGTGTCGTGTACCCCCGGCAGTCCCCAGAGCCGGCTCCTCAGGGAGCTGCCCGCGGCAGGTGGGGCTGCGTGAGGCTGCGGGCAACGCCCGGCCTCAGGCCCGTCCCGACTCGGCTCTGCCAGCAAGGTGGAAAACAAAAGGCTGTAAGAACAGAAGCCGACCCCCCCAGGCAACAAAACAGAGACAAACAACCGAGTCAAGGAACACAGATTAGAACCAAAATGGCTAATTAAGAAAATCAATTACAGAACACCCACAGAGGAGCGCCAGTACGATTGCTCTGTCCCTCGCCCGCCAAGATGGCTGCCTGCTGCGCATGCTCCGGGCCCCGCTAGGCGGGAAGCGGTGGCGGCCCGGGACAGGGACGGCGAAGAAAGGGGCTAGTGGCTGGTCTCAGTGAGGATTTCGAGGTACTGGAGGAAGGAGAGGCCTGAGTGAAACCACTGCGGGTAGTGGTGCTGCTTCAGCCCGGGGCTGTGTGAGGGGGGCTGCCTCTAATAGCCGGGCCGGGGCTGTGGGGTGGGGGTGTGTTGGCACCTCTGAGGAAACAGGCCTGTTTGAGAGCAAAGTGTTATGTTCACATAAAATAAAAGGGAAGCAAATGGGATAATAGGCAGCCTAATGTTCCTTGGGAAAATTACATGCTGGCTCTGCTGTGTGACAGAGGGAAAAGCATTGTTTTGCTTTCACCCCTCAGCTTTTTGTTTTGTTTTTAATAGTGTAAAATTGGGCATGTCTTGGTGTTTTATCATCTAATCAAGAAAAACAGCTTGAATAAGAAATACTAAAATAAAATAAAGGCTAGGGTATTTTTCTTTCTTTGCTTATGCTCTCAGTAACTTAAAGAGGAGATGGAATCTACATTTTGTTCTTATTATCACTAAAACCATTTCACCTTTCATCCTGATACCTGCAATACGTGGTAAAGGTCAAGTTTCTTGATTAGGAAAAAGGTCTGTGTGATACTAGCAAAAAAATCTGGGAAGGCTGGGCTCGGCAGTGAAGGAGCTGAGAGTTGCGGGAGCACTGGTGGCCCCTGAGTTGAAGGCTTGTCCTGCTCTTCTATCATGGTGAGATTATTTTTTTTAACTGACTACCTCTGTGTTTTCAGTGTATTTGTGTGTGTAGAGGGTTTTGTAGTCTTAAACTATTTATAGCTGTGCTGGTTTTGGCTGGGATAGAGTTCATTTTCTTCATAGTAGCTGATATGGGGCTACGTTTTGGATTTGTGCTGGAAACAGTGTTGAGAATACAGGGATGTTTTTGTTATTGCTGAGCAGTGCTTACACAAAGTCAAGGCCTTTTCTCCTTCTCACCCCACCTGTCGTGGTTTAACCTCAGCTGGCAACTAAGCACCACACAGCTGCTCACTCACTCCCCCCACCCAGTGGGATGGGGGAGGGAGTCAAAAAAACCCCTAAACTCGTGGGTTGACATAAAGACAGTTTAATAGGACAGAAAGGAAGGAAAATAATGATAATAATAAAATGACAATAATAATACTAAAAGAATTAGAATATACAAAACAAGTGATGCACAATGCAATTGCTCGCTGACCGAAGCCCAGTTAGTTCCTGAGCAGCGATCCGCCCCTCCTGGCCAACTCCCCCCAGTTTATATACTGGGCATGACATCATATGGTATGGAATATCCCTTTGGCCAGTTTGAGTCAGCTGTCCTGGCTGTGTCCCCTCCCATCTTCTTGTGCCCCTCCAGCCTTCTTGCTGGCTGGGCATGAGAAGCTGAAAAATCCTTGACTTAGTATAAACACTACTTAGCAACAACTAAAAACATCAGTGTGTTATCAACATTATTCTCCTACTAAATCCAAAACACAGCACTATACCAGCTACTAGGAAGAAAATTAACTCTATCCCAGCTGAAACCAGGACACCACCCCACCAGTGAGGAGGCTGGGGGTACACAAGAAGTTGGGAGGGGACACAGCTGGGACAGCTGACCCCAACTGACCAAAGGGATATTCCATACCATATGATGTCATGCTCAGCATATAAAGCTGGGGGAAGAAGAAGGAAGGGGGGGGGCCCATTCAGAGTGATGACGTTTTGTCTTCCCAAGTAACTGTTACATGTGATGGAGCCCTGCTTTCCTGGAGATGACTGAACACCTGCCTGTCAACAGGAAGTAGTGAATGAATTCCTTGTTTTGCTTTGCTTGCGTGTGCGGCTTTTGCTTTACCTATTAAACTGTCTTTATCTCAACCCACGAGTTTTCTCACTTTTACTCTTCTGATTCTCTCCCTCATCCTGATGCGGGTGGGGAGTGAGGGTGCGGCTGTGTGGTGCTTAGTTGCCAGCTGGGGTTAAACCATAACAACAGCTTATATATATACATCCCAAACAGTGACATTTGTCTCCCATTTTGTACTTTGTAAAACAACAGGGAAGTGCTGGGGCCAGCCAGACTCTAGTTCAGGATGTCCTATTGGTAGTACTTACATTTATGACCATAAACACATTAGGAATTCCAAAGTAGCCCTAAGGGACAGCTCTCTTAAGATTGTGTTTTGTTTTTTTCCTTCTAGGAAAAAAACATTTTGGGTTTTTGGATGATTGGTTCTGTTAGAAGAAATTGAAAATCATGTTTAGAAAAAAAATAATCAGGAGACTCTGCTACTGGCTGGAAAGAGGTAAATAATTTTTTTCTCAAAAAGCACTCTTCTGCTTTCTGTTAGGGTTTTATTTTCAGACCTTCTACCATTGTTTGCTTAACCTGCGTGCTCCTCTCTGCATAGTCACAAACTCTTCTGCCTGCAGGCCTCTCTCTTCCTGATTAGTCTGGCCAGTGGCTGATATTTCGATCATGGTTTACAATGTTTGAATTGACATTCTCTAAAAAGGAGCATCTCTGCCTCCTAAATTTGTCATGAACGTGGGACGTTTTTTTCATGTTCCAGCTCTAGTGAGGAATCATACAAACCTAAACACAAATCTTGTGGATTTCTTCATGTTTAAACTTAGCTGTTCTTTCTCAACTGAAAGCACAGGTTAACTGTAGCAGATGTTTACTGTAACATGTACAATGTATACATTACATGTACTGTAAACTCTGAGGGAAGCTGAGACTCAGCACCCAGAATTTTGTATCCTCTGCTAGGGAAGCTACAGGACTGAAAGCTATTTTTTCTTTATGCTCCAGTTGAGGAGAAGGTATCAAATTTTGTAATGGGCAGAAGGTACTTTGTGTGTTGGGAGAAATAGTGTGTTTGGGCTTGAGGCCTGGAATACTGTCCAGAAAAAGTATTTTATTTCACTGCAGAGTAGTGACCAGGCATGAGATTATTAGAGCCCTAGAACCTCCTTCGCATCCCTTATTGAAAGAGTAGCACGTGCTCATGATTGCAGCCGGTCAGACTGCAGGTGCCTCATCCCCTAGTGACAAGCACTGGGGGAACTGTACTCGTCTGATTAATAGAGGCTTTCAGTCAACACAGTGGAGCAATAACATGTCACAAGTGTGGTAAGTGTCTGACTAGATTTATCTTCACCTGGCATAAATGCAGTCTGCTCTAGGTGGGTTACTTTCAGCCTAGAATAGTAGCAATTACTTGGATGGGTAAAATTGCATGAAAGTACACCTGAGAGTCATGGCATGAAAGAGTTTAGCCTTGTAGCCACAGAAAACACAGAACATGATGGCAGTGGTGGCATCTTGTAAGACTGGGCTGAAAGACACCTTTTGGGTCAGTGAGTCCGGCAACTCCATCATAATTACTGCCCTTTTCATACTCTGATGATGGCAGGTCCACAGCTGGGCAGTGTGAGAGTGGTTTTAGACTGGAGGTACTGGGTTTTCTTTTTTTAGCATTGGGAGCAAGAGTGGCAAGGATAGTGGTGGTGTTCATTTCCACTTTTTGAGGGTGAGGAACTAGAGAGAAAGTCCTGTGTTGGGGTGTCCAAATTGGGGAGGGAGCCAGAACGCAATGTGGGGCTTGGTTGCTGGTAATCAGCAAATCGAGTCTCTGTGTGCAATGCTGGCTTCTCCAAATGTTAATAAAGTTCTGCTTCCTTCCTAAGCCACATCATTTACAGCTAATGAAGCAGTGAGGGGTTGCAGGGGAGAGAGCCTAGCACAGGGGATGGTGACATGCTGAGGGAGGAAACCTCCTGCAAATGGCCACCTTTACTTTGGATGGCTCCCAGCTGTCACTGCTCTTCTCTCCTATGCTGTCTTCAGAGTATGCCTTCCTTATGCTCTGCAGGGGGAGAATTAGAGAGGCAGAGATAAAATAGCCCAATACAGTCAGGATAAGTGTGTTCCTTTTTGAACTCAATGTTTGAAAACAGTAGCTTGCTCCTTGGACTGCTTATTGAGATTCCTAGTGGGAATAAGAGCTCAAAGAAGGCTTGTTTGTAAAATAAGCATTGGTAAAACTTTTCTTGCCTAGTTGTAGCTCAAAAAGTAGCTGACCAGGGTGTGGGTGTGAATGTTTTGTCTTGTGATATCTTTATAAGGTCTTTATCCTGAATTGCAAACCGTGCTGTCCTTTGTGATCATCTTGCCACAATTCCATTTTTAGCACAGTGTATGTGCTTTCGGGTAGCTACTGGGTTTTGGAAGTGTCGCAGGAGAAGAGTCAGAGATCACTCAGATCTGATCTAGTGGTTAGTTTATTGGGTTCTAATCAGTAACTTTAGGTACGTAAAATATTTAATAAGTATAGATGGATTGACGGTCAATACTCTAATTTACTACACTTAAAGTTAGTATGGGATACCTGTAGTAAGCTTACGCGATAATCTTTGTATCTTAAATGTTCCAGCCAAACCGTTTTTTTGGTTTTGGTGCTGGGTTCTTGCTGATAGCCTCACACAATAGGTTTAACTTTGGTTAGGCCTACTTGCAGATCATCTGCCTGGACCAAAGTTCAGTTAGTTCAAACAGGAGGAGTGCATCCGTCACACTCTCCACCCCATGACTACAGTCAATCCACTTTGCTTCACAGAGTGGTGGTACGGTCACCTCTTGCCTCTGCCATAAATGTAGGGCAGTAAAGACATCACCTTCTCGATAGGCTGGTAAATAAGTTAATATATCAGATTTGCTGATTCTTTAATATCGACATGTTCACTTATAGCTATTATATGTTAAGCACCATAATTTGATATATAAACAAAGGGATAACAATAAACACAAAACTACAAAGATTAACAAGACTACAATTGGGTGTAACATCAAATTCAAAGCTCCTGTTGCTGTTGGTGACCATCCAAGCAGAGTTTCCCACCAGTGATGTTCTCCGTCTTTCTTCACTCTTTCTAGGATGTGGTGTATCTCCTCTGCATCATGATGGATGGTAATTAGGGTTCTTTGTCCGTTGTTTTGAACTCATTTTAGCAATTGACACAGGTCGTCATGTTGCAACAGTTTTCTTACCAATGTGAGATTCGTTCCAATGGGGGTAAGCAATAAATCTTGATACAGTGTGTAGCTAGATTGTAGCAATTGGTGGGTTGTGACAGGAGCTGAATAAAGTCGCATCCCATAATTTTAGTAAAATTACAAATACAGATATTTGAGTGATTGTGTATATCTACAGTGGTGTTGCCTATAAATAGAAAATCACAAAGGGTTCTCATACAAACACATCTATTTCCAACATATACAAGTACAGTTTCAGGGGTTTCATCAGGATGTATTTCAAAATGACAAACATTTTGTTCAGTGTTAAGACAGACATCTTGGGCCTTAATGGTATTATTTTCACAAATAAATCCTTGTTGTTTCCATACAACACATGCATCAACATCAACAGTTTGCCATTTTCCATTTTGTTGGGCCCATACTCTATGTTCTAATGGATAGAGTACAGTTCCATGGTGATTTAATCCTAGCGCAGTGATTGGGTATATGGTGGATACCGAAGCATTGCATATTGTTAAAACAAAAGCTGTGGCTTTACTGCTGGTGGGGTCATAAGTGAAGTTGACTAGATACCACTTTTCGAATTGAGTCGCATTTTCCCAAATTACCTTTTGAATCTCAGTGTGGGCAAGGTGCCCTCATTGCCTTCCCTTATAATTGCTGCTATAGTGGATTGCACCCATAACTGAGCTTGGATACAGCTAAGAGCTAGAGAAACATTATTCTGGGCGATGCCAAGTGCGTCTACAATTAGTTGGTGGTCCTTTTCATTAATTCTTTCCCATTTAGGCAATATATCAGCTAAGAGCCATTGACTAGTTTTTAGTGCCAGCAAAGATCTTAATGGATGTTCTAGTTTATACAAATCACTTGTCGAGCTTAATTTGTTTGCCAAAACTTCAGTGTCTGTGCTGTTTAATACTCCTAATCCTGTTCCCAGGATGCCAGTCACATCTCTCCTTGCTCGTTTTGGAGAGGTGAGGGTTCGCCTGTGCAACCATGCCAACCATCCTGTATAGGATGTATTTAGGAATGGTGAGCAGGTAGGTTTAATTGCAGAGATATTAACCTGCATTGATAGTTCCACTCACTTGAGGGACCACGATGGATTAAATAGCACTTGTTGCTGGCCTGTATATTTAATAGCATAGGGTCCAATTTCAGAAATCTGTGGGGATAAGGTTTCAACAGTATTATTGGGGGTCTTGGAGGTAGTAGGATGCATTGTGGGGGCTAAGGTAGTTTTTGCTGTGCCGATATAAATTATCCCAGTTTCAGTTGTGGATAAATTATATCTCCAGGTGCATAGTATTTCTCTTTTCATATTTTCTTTTAATGTAACACTCATTGAACAGCTACTAGCCTTGTTACATTTATGCCACTTTTTGAAGGAACTATATTGAAAACTAAATAAGTAAATTTCCCCTTCATTGTTTGGGGGTTGTGTTTCACATATTATGCTTATGTTTCCCTCTGCCAAATTCATGTTAATGGGTGGGATTCCTAAATTTGTACAATTATAGCTTGCTTTGTTAGCGATTGTCATTGTAATGCACTCAGGCTTAAGTGCTGTTATGACTGTTACCATATTGATTAGTACAAGTAAAAGAAGTGAGGATCTCCACCCCATGCATCGGGCTTGTCGATGCCTCCACCGGAGCTGGTCCATGCAGGCCAAGATGGTTAGGAGACAGGAGAGAAATAGGCCTCCAGCGATAGTGACAGCTTCTCCGGGGGGTATTCCCCTGCTGGTATTATTCATTATACCTGCAAGGGAGAAGAACAATAGTCTCGGCGGGGCATGTCCGGACCAGTTACCCTGTTATGTTCAATAACTGGGATATATTAATCTGGTACTAATATGATGTTCAGCGCCATTACTATCTTTTGCCTTCCAGGCCAGAGCACCACGAGGTTCAGTCAAGATCATCGGTACTTATGCCTATTTGGGGTAGTTTGGCCATGACAGGTTGCCCTGGTTGAAAGGTCATGGGGAATTTTCTACCATCTGTGGGAAGAGCGTCATGGGGTGCCATCACGGTGGGAAAGAATGCACGAGCAACTGGACTACCAGTTGGACCATACCTGTTATTTAGTTGCTGAACTACTTTCCACACTCAAGTTTCCCAATGGGGTTCATGGGGTTTTAAATACCATTTCAATAAATCATTGGCTCTTTCTATCATCCCGTTTGAGGGTAGTAAGGAGTATGGAATACCCATTGGATTCTGTTCTGTTTGGCCCAGTTTTGGACCTCTTTATTGGAGAAGTGTGAACCATTATCGCTTTGAATCATTTCAGGTGTCGGTAGGCCTGAAAACCATGATGTCAGACCCTGTATGGTACTGCGACCAGTCGCGGCCCAACATCTCCATGCCATGATTAGTCCTGATACTACTTCTACTCTGGTTAGGATATATTTATATCCTAATGATGGCTTCAGAGGACCTATATAATCTATTTGCCATGCAGACCATAAAGCTTTACCTCGCCTTATACATAAAGGAGGGGCCTTAGCTGGATGATCCGTAGTAAGTTTTAATCTACATTGTGGACATTCTGAAATAATAGTAGCACACACAGCATGACTAAGGGGCCATCCTTTACTTGTGGAGCATCTGCCTGGACCAAAGTTCAGTTAGTTCAAACGGGAGGAGTGCACCCATCACAGGAAGGTAGAGCATGATTCTCTCTTTGGCTTGAGATATGCTTTTGGATTCATTCTCTGCCTGGAGCCTGACTCTTGTGTATCCAATTAGTCTAACTACCTGGCAATAGGCTCTCCAGCTCTTACCCCTCTTCATCCTGCCCTCTCCACCTGGACACTTCAATCATATTTACCACTGTTGACAACCTGAGTTCTAGTGCAGAAGACTTTAAAAAACAGCTAGAGATTGAAAGTACCTTTTTCACATGTTAATCTTGCAATGCGTGTGATTTTTCTCTTGTAAGAGAATAGTTGCTTCTGCTTGGTTAACAGTATTAACTACCTGTAATACAACATACTGCATACTTAAAATATCCTGGGATGATTAAGTTCTGTGCTTAAAACTGTCAAGAAGTTCTGAAGCTTGCATGTTTGCATGTAAACTTTTTAATGATAAAGTATTTCTTGCTTCTTCAGTTAAGTGTAGTTTGTTCACTTAACTTTCATGAGAGGACAGAATTATTAAACTGAAATAATCCTCACATCACCACTGGGATAACAAAATTTAAAACACTTAGGTATTAGTTTATGGAAAAGTGAACTAAAGCTCAGAGAGACTAATTGATTTGCTGAAGAACAACAAAATGAAACTGCGGCGCTATTGGTAACCTGGCCCTGATAGCGATCTACTGCTCTGCCTAGTAATCGCTCTAAAGCAGAGTTTGTTTGTGTCTAGCTCATCAAGCATCTGGCCAGTGCAAGTTTTGCTTTTGTCTGTGAAGCCACAGAACAACATTTTTTACATTTTCCTGTTTGAGCTTCATGAGGGAGAAGTAAAACTTGAAAGTAGATTGGCTATTTCTGAAGGACCTCTATATGAAGAGTAGCATGTCTCTGAAGTTGTCAGCTGTGAAGTGCTCTTGATCCTAGGCAGCTGATGATGTTGCAATTTTTGAGTAAAGTTTTATATTTGGAAGTCTTGAGACTATTGAGAGAGTATTGGTCTAGCTCCAGCTGAGGTTTTCATTAAAAATGAAGCCTTTCTGAAAAGCGATGTGTTTGGTGCAGAAAGGACTGGAATCTTCTGCTTATCCACAGGACATGTAGTCTTGGCAAAACTGTCTGACCTTTCTTACCGTGTTTCCTCATTTCTGTGATGTGTCTTGACGCTGCTCTGGCAGTACTCCTTTTAATGATAAGAAGATAGTTTAATGATAGGAAGGTAATTTAGTTTCCTGTCGGCTCAGCTCTAGGCTCCTTTGAAGGGGCTAGTATTTAGGATATGGGTTCTCCCCTCTTGTGCCTCTGTTACCATAAGAGAAATGGCTCTGCCTTGGAACCCTTCATAGTTTAGCAGTGTCCCATTTGCCATATGATATTATGGGGTTTCAGTTGTCACCTCTGCTCTCCCAGCTGTCCTTTGCTCCTGTAAGACTGCATTTTTTTTTTTTTCCATAGCTTTTGTTGCATGTAGCTGTTGTTACACAGGGGCTTGAGTTCAACACCAAGTGAGAACACTGTTTGTCCTCCTTCCAGTTTAATGCAGTCTCAGCTCTGCCTGTCTGTGGAAAGAAACTGATTTCTAGTAGTAGCCAGGTGGTGTGGCCATCATCGTTTCCTCCTGGTTAAGATTCTTAATGTCTTGGTTACCTTTTTCCTTTTTTTGAGTCTTTGCTTGTCTTAGTCACGTGTTCACATGAGCATAGAGACCATAAACTTGTTTGGATTATTGTTCTCCTTTATTTGTACAGCCCCTGGCACAGTGAGGACCTAGTGCGATGGCTTTTTAGATACTGTCTCTGTAAATGCTCACTAATATTCAGAAATGGACTAGATTCACCATCTCACTTTATGTAAGCTGCTGAACAGTGTGTAGGTAATGTTGATGGTTATTGATTTTAAATTGGGTTTGTCCAAGCAATCTGAGGTTTGTTAGCTTTGATGTGAAAATTGCTTCATTTTGATCGTTCCACAAGCTTCTTTTTTTTTCCACTAGCTCCATCTACTGCGCCTAAGGGTACATGTGGAATTTCAGATGTCTTCAGCGTGGGTTCTCATGAGTCCACATTAGCCAGAAATTTCCAATTTACTCAATATTCCTCAAAGCAGGGGGTAGCACTCCAAAAGTAGCAAAGGCAAACAAAATGAGAGTTGGTGTCTGGATCCTTTAAAAACAAGTCAATGAATTCAGTATAGGTAGTTTTATCTTTTTGATATCACTATTTAAAACTTCAGTTTCATGTATACCTTCTTAATTTAAAGGAGTATAAAGCTTAAGTTTACAGCTGTTTAATTTGCTCAACTAAGAGTAACAGTTTAGCTTTCTGGTTTTGTTTTTTTTTGTGGGTGGTTGGTTTGTTTGTTTTTTATGCTGTTTAGAAGGCAGCTTGCTCTCTTATGCTGGTTAGAGTTTTTACTGCAATTTTTTTTTAGGTCACAAATGGTATTTGGTGCATTCATGAAGGTGAGGTCCATCAGTGGCTATTGGCCATGATACAGCCTTTGGGGGCTTAACTCACTGATTTCCCTGGCAGAGCTTCCCAGTTGTCATCAAGGATCGCTGTTATACTTGTTTCTTACACTTTTCCCTTGAGTATTGGCTACTGCGCCTCCCATCTGTGCCCCAGCTCAAGAGAGTGAGAATACAGCTCCCTGCTGCCACAAATGATGCAACTGAGTTTCCTGCATTTGAGGAAATTGCGTGTCGGCACATATGGAGTGTGAAGCTTGATCTTCACCCTGATAAAACTGCATTCCTGCCCAGGGTGTTTGCCCTGGCTTCTGTTGGTGGCAGGATGCTTGAGGGAGAGAGCCCTTGGTCCAGCCCAGTATCAGGAGCTGTTCTGAGTTCTTACAAATCCTGCGGTGTGCTGGGTGATTGCTCTCAAGCCTTCCTTTTACAGGTTCAGCACTGGTTCAGCTTGGTGCCTAGATGACCTGGTGGTAGGTATTGTGTAAATGACCCGAAAGAATGAAACATAACACATTAGTCCTTTTGTGGAGGCATTGATTTTTATGCAAAAATATGAAGTTTATATTCTGTGTTGAAAACAGAGGACAAATTATAAAATTGACATATGTGATCAATTGGTTTTGAAAGGTACCATCTTCATTTACAAATGCAGTCTTTTTTTTTTAACCCACTCGCTTGGAAATGTGTAGAAGCTGTAAAACAGCAGGAAGCCAAGTCACTAAAAGCATCCAGAGGAATTTTATATTATTTTCATAAACTAATCTACCCACTCGCATCTATCTGTGTAAACTAATTACTTTTTAAATTAGGTAGCCTTTTGATTGCTTATGGAGAACTGTGGTGAAATTTACCACTAATTATGCTGGGGCAGGAGGAGGCCACTGGATTGTTAGGAAGGATGAGAAAATTTTATTTCCTTTTGTTGAAATGGGGAGCAAGTAGTAATTGATACATAAATAATGTGCTTATTTTTCCAATTTCAACCTATTCAGCTTCTATTAACCTTACTAATTGAGGCTCTTTCTATGGGTCATTGGGTTTCCTTCCATCTAATGTAACATCTACAGGAACTTCAGAACAATAAGGAAACAGAACTGTTGTAAAGTTGAAGTTTTCCATCTTCCTGTTAAAGGTAACGTTTATACTGAATGGTTCTAGATTTTGGAATTTGGTGAGTTCCAGTGACGTTTGACCCAAAATGCTCGATCCTAGGACATGCTAACAAGTAATCTGCAAAGTTCAAGTGCTGTTTTTTTTCCACTGTGGTTGAATATGTATTTAGAAAACTGGGGAAGGTGGCAGTTTCACACCTCTTGTGCCATCTCCTCTGAAGCCCGAAGTCCATCGTTTGGATTTATTGTGAGGCCTGTGTTATGTATAATAACACAGTATAGCCAAGAATGCACATGGAAGAGAACCCAGTAAGTGGTTCTCCTTTGTGTTTTCTGTCCGTGGTGTAGTCCTGGCTCCTTATAAAGAGTTGGTGCTGTGGTGGGTTGACCCTGGCTAGACGCCAGGTGCCCACCAAAGCCGCTCTATCACTCCCCCTCCTCAGCTGGACAGGGGAGAGAAAATATAACGAAAGGCTCGTGGGTCGAGATAAGGACAGGGGGAGATCACTCAGCGATTACCGTCACAGGCAAAACAGACTCGACTTGGGGAAAAATTAATTTAATTTATTACCAGTCAAATCAGAGCAGGATAATGAGAAATAAAACCAAAACTTAAAAACACCTTCCCCCCCACCCCTCCCTTCTTCCCGGGCTTAACTTTACTCCTGATTTTCTCTACCTCCTCCCCTCCAGCAGCACAGGGGGACAGGGAATGGGGGTTGCAGTCAGTTCATCACACATTGTCTCTGCTGCTCCTTCCTCCTCAGGGGGAGGAGGACTCACACTCTTCCCCTGCTCCAGCATGGGGTCCCTCCCACGGGAGACAGTCCTTCACGAACTTCTCCAACATGAGTCCTTCCCATGGGCTACAGTTCTTCACAAACTGCTCCAGTGTGGGTCCCTTCCACGGGGTGCAGTCCTTCAAGAACAGACTGCTCCAGCATGGGTCCCCCACAGGGTCACAAGTCCTGCCAGCAAACCTGCTCCAGTGTGGGCTCCTCTCTCCACGGGACCACGGGTCCGCAGGTCCTGCCAGGAGCCTGCTCCAGCATGGGCTTCCCACGGGGTCACAGCCTCCTTGGGGCACATCCACCTGCTCCAGCATGGGGTCCTCCAGGGGCTGCAGGTGGATATCTGCTCCACTGTGGATCTCCATGGGCTGCAGGGGGACAGCCTGCTTCAGCATGGTTTTCACCATGGGCTGCAGGGGAACCTCTGCTCTGGTGCCTGGAGCACCTCCTCCCCCTCTTTCTTCACTGACCTTAGTGTCTGCAGGGCTGTTTCTCTCACATATTCTCACTCCTCTCTCTAGCTGCAATCGCTGTCGTGCAGCAGTTTTTTCCCCTTCTTAAATACGTTATCACAGAGGTGCTACCTCCATCCCTGATTGGCTCAGCTTTGGCCAGCAGCAGGTCTGTCTTGGAGCTGGCTGGCACTGGCTCTGTCAGACATAGGGGAAGCTTCTAGCAGCTTCTCACAGAAGCCACCCCTGTACCCCCCCCCCCCCCAAAACCTTGCCATGCAAACCCAATACAGGTGCCCAGAGAGAGGCAGGAGGGCCGTTAAGATGGTTAGGCCATAAGCAGCATGTTTTCTCCTTTCCCTCAAGCTTGCAGTCCTGCTCTGAGTCTCTACTAAGGCTGAGACTTTCAACTGAATTTGCTGCACCTGTCCCACTTGTATCCAGCAGGCCCCACAGTTCACTTCTGGTGCCTTGTGAGCTCCATCCTTCTGTTCTCAGCTTCAGTTCAAACTTCTGGCTTATCTTTGCCTGAACGAGTTGCTTGTGCACAAAATAAACACCATTGACTAGTGGGAAATTTGAGGTATTTTTGGCATTGCGTTAGTGGTGGGTGTTCAGAAACGTGAATAAAAACAAGTGGGAAGCCAGAAAAAATAACTTCATCTGGATCATAATCTAGTCCTTTCATTCAGGAGGACCATTTTCAGCTTCAGTCCACTGCGTTGTAATGTGCAGTGCAAGGTCTGAAAGGTCTGATATGTATCACTGAAATCCTATCCTTTGAGGGGGCTCTGGGGATCACCTCCTCACTGTATTCTGAGTAGTTCACTTCAGCTGTGTCACAAATCTTGCCTTTTTTTACATTTCTGTGTGGGTGGGTGAGCCTAAAGGGGCGAGTGCTGCTGAGGGAAGGATGGTTGCTCCATCCATCTCTAGATGCCTTTGCCTAATGCGCAAGTATGAGGCAGGATCAACTGTCCCTGTGTCACATGTGACAGAGCTGCCTGGTCAAGAGAAGACCTCTAGGAATGCATTTCTGACAGCCACCCTGGGCAGTCTGTTCCAGAGCTTTGTTTGTCTTAGTTGTTTTCTGAGGAGAAAGGAACCTTTCCAACTTTTTTTTTTTTCCTCTTGCTGTAATTGAAGCCCATTGCATCTTACTCTGCTAAGCAAAAGTTTATTCCTTTCCTCCATAATCTTTTGCATGCTTGAAGACTATTACCATCCTTGGTATTCTCCAGGCTAAAACGTCTGAATTTGTTCCATCTTTCCTTAGAGACTGTTTTTTAGTCTTTTTGGTAGTTTTCACTGTTTTCCTCTGAATCTTTCCTATTTGTTCATTCCTTTAGTTGTAGCTTCTAGCTGTGATAATGCTTCTAGATGAAGCCTTACTAATATGAAGGAGAGTGTAAGGGCTGTTGCCCATGTCTTGTGAGCTAGGCTAATGTTTTGCATATAAATCACTAAAACACATCTCTTTCAGAAATGCTGTCTAGCTTTTACCTTTTCCTGTGTTTATGCAGCAGATAATTTCTGCTGCCATGTAAAATTTTTTTGTAAATGTAAAATGCATTTTTTCTAAACTTTTTCCAATTTGTTAGAAACATTTTGATTTCTATTCTTGTCCTTCAAGATATTGAACAGCCTTATGTTGCCCACATATTAAATATGCACACTTCTTTCACCTCTTTCACCATATAGATCAGCTGAACAGAAATGTACCTTTTGGGGTGGTCAGAACATTCAATTTTAGTAGTAAACTCTTGGTAACTACCTGGTGTAAGGGGCTGTGCACCTACCTGTCCTACTTATGTGGAAATTCTGAGGACCCCAGTCTATTAGGAATGAGTGGCAAGTATTGCCCAGTAGTTAAGCATTTTCCTGGATTGGAACCCCTCTGCTTGCTTGATTTAGACCAAGGACTTCAATCCTTCTTCCCCCGCCCCCCCCCCCAAGAGAATGTTTTGAATCGTGGCTGCTAGGTATTCTGTGGGAGAGCTCTCAGTCTGGGCTTTTAAAGCCAGTTCAGTCAGTGTTAGAGGAGTGTGGGAGATATTGACTGCAGCTCAGAGTTGAAGGCTTTCACTAGAGGTGCGGAAGGTGGGTTGCCAAACCAGTACATTATTCTAAGGAAATAGAGCAACTTTGTGTGTGGGGTTTTTTTGGTTTGTTTTTTTTGTTTTTGTTTTTTTTTTTAGTTGGCAGACCTGGATTCAAGCCTCTGCCTTAGGTTAAGTAGAAAGGATTTGAAAATAGGTCTTCTAGATGGCAGATAAAGCCTGCCTTTTCCTGCTCCTAATCTTGACATTTCCTGCTGGCTAGAAATTTCTTGCTTAGTTTATTGCCTTTTGTGAATGCCATTCTGAAAGCCCAAACTTTTCCTATGCCTGAAAGTCAAAATCTGACACTGTGTCAGAAGTGTTTGTAGCATGGAGTACATTATATTCTGCAGATCCATGAGCATTAGACGTCTATGAAATGGTTGCCCTTGGATTCAGTGGCACTGGGCTAATTGGCTCTGCACTCTGCAGTCAGTCCCCTTTTCCTACCTCAAGGCATTTAGCACAGGACATGCTGTACCACCTTTATCCTTTTTGTAGATTTAACCCAAAATATTCATGTACAGTTAGCTCTTCCCTTCTCTTAAGGGAAGTTGGAGCATAACCACCCTGGAGATGTACGCTGTAGTCTTTTTTTGCAGCTAATTATGTGCCTACAGGATAGGGGAAGCAGGCTTATTCTGTTGGAGATTTACTTAAGTCTTGGATCTGATACATACTCTGTCCTTTCTGAAACTGTGTTTCAATGGATAAATCTCCTTTTAACCTATGCTGTGTGATCTTAGTGAAATTCAACTAATTCAACTCAATGAACAATATTTTTGATTGGAAAAAAATACATTATTCAGTTTCATCCCTTTTATGCTAGTAAGCTATGGTCAGAAATGACCTGTACATAGTGATGTTCCTTGTGCAAGTGCTTTTGGACCAGATTGTGCTTTCCCCTGCTCCCCATACTTCTTAAGTAATCCCAAAATCTATTTTAGAGTGTAAAATTTCATTTGTCTTATTTTGTTGTTGGTTGGTCTGTAGTATAGTGTGGCCAATTATAAGAGCAGATTTCCATATTTCAAGGAAGTGGTAGCTGCTCAGCTAATAAATAAAAGGGTAAAAGGATGCAGTGGCAGCTGTTTCCTCTGCTTGTGTTTTGGGAGAAATAACTGACATAGACATTGGACTCTAAGCAGAGGTTCAGGGTTGCTGTATTGGGTTTGCGTGGCAAGGTTTTGGTGGCAGGGGGGTTACAGGGGTGGCTTCTGTGAGAAGATGCCAGAAGGTTCCCCCATATCCGATAGAGCCAATGCCAGCCGGCTCCAAGATGGACCTGCTGCTGGCCAAGGCTGAGCCAATCAGCGACGGTGGTAGCACCTCTGTGATATTTAAGAAGGGGGAAAAAACTGCTGCGCAACAGCAGCCAGGAGAGAGAGGAGTGAGAATATGTGAGAGAAACAGCCCTGCAGACACCAAGGTCAGTGAAGAAGGAGGGGGAGGAGGCGCTCCAGGTGCCAGAGCAGAGATTCCCCTGCAGCCCGTGGTGAAGACCATGGTGAGGCAGGCTGTCCCCCTGCAGCACATGGAAGTCCACGGTGGAGCAGATATCCACCTGCAGCCCCTGGAGGACCCCATGCCGGAGCAGGTGGATGCGCCTGAAGGAGGCTGTGACCCTGTGGAGAGCCCATGCTGGAGCAGGCTCCTGGCAGGACCTGTGACCCCATGGAGAGAGGAGCCCACACTGGAGCAGGTTTGCTGGCAGGACTTGTGACCCTGCGGGGGACCCACGCTGGAGCAGTCTGTTCCTGAAGAACTGCACCCCATGGGAAGGACCCACACTGGAGCAGTTCGTGAAGAACTGTAGCCCATGGGAAGGAGTCATGTTGGAGAAGTTTGTGAAGGACTGTCTCCCATGGGAGGGACCCCACACTGGAGCAGGGGAAGAGTGTGAGGAGGAAGGAGCAGCAGAGACAACGTGTGATGAACTGACTGCAACCCCCATTCCCTGTCCCCCTGTGCCGCTCGGGGGGAGGAGGTAGAGAAAATCAGGAGTAAAGTTAAGCCCGGGAAGAAGGGAGGGGTGGGGGGGAAGGTGTTTTTAAGATTTGGTTTTATTTCTCATTACCCTACTCTGATTTGACTGGTAATAAATTAAATTAATTTCCCCGAGTCGAGTCTGTTTTGCCTGTGACTGTAATTGCTGAGTAATCTCCTTGTCCTTATCTCAACCCACGAGCCTTTCATCGTATTTTCTCTCGCCCTGTCCAGCTGAGGAGGGGGAGTGTTAAGAGCGGCTTGGTGGGCACCTGGCAGCCGGCCAAGATGAACCCACCACAGTTACAAATCTCAGCCAGAGAGAGGTGCAGTTTAGTTATTGGAATTAGAGCCAGAAGAATAGGGGTGAGGAAGGGATGTGTGGCTTAATGGTGTGCTTCCTACAGTTTGTGCTGAAGTGTGGATGTTTCCTGGATCCTCTTTTTAAGTATTTAACTACAACATGTAGTTTTCAGAAGAAAATTAAGTTCTTTTTCTGGATCTTCCTCCTAGAACGTAAACACTGTAAAACAACAACCCAAACCATGGTGCTAATAAATTGCAAGGTTTGCTTTTCATGCAGAATATTTTGAGATGTGTTGTATTAGAGGCCTGTAAGAAGCATTATTTTAGAATCATGGTTACTTTTATGAATGTAAGAAACTTACCTTCAAAGAATCCTTGGGAAATTATTGCTGGGGAAGAAAGTACTTTGTATTAATTAAAACACTTTTAGTAACATAACAAAAGCAACTGGCCTGCAAATTAGTCAGTTACAAGAAATTACCTGTGCATTGCAGAGGTTTTTCAAGTGAAGGAAGGAGTTTAAATTAGAGGACAAACAGAGTTTTGAAACTACTTTCAGTTTTGAATATGCAGTATAACTGAGGACTTGAGAAATATTAGTTTCCGGGTGAAGATATCAAGTTTGTTTTGTAGTTGTATTTCAGATGCAGCACATCTGAATCAAAGGGAAAGAATCTTAACTGTGCAAGGGTAAAATTAAAAGCAGGTAGTAGCTAGCAAGCATGTGATCAGAGCAATGGGCACAGGACTTATAATGATACTTACAAATTGTTATTTTCTGTCTGCCTTTTTCTTCTAAAATCACCTTTGGACTCCTGTTCTGCTATGGCCTTTCAGTAAAACAAATGCTTTGTTTAGCTGGCAAATAATTGAGAAACTTCTTAAAATTATTCTACCAGCAAGAGAGGGCATAATGTCCAGGGCATAAAAATGCATTCATGATAAGAGTGCAGTATGAAAACTTCTGAGTGATAAATGAACGTGTATCATCATATGTAAGGGTAAATACAGCTCGTGTCAATCTTAGGTAGACTTTGAAAGGCATCAGTAAAGCTAGTGACAAGGTTCAAAGAGGACAGAGGTCAAAAATGTTGCCCACAGGACTTTTCTTTTTTGGAATGGTCTCTTGTATCTGCTAATGTAGACTATGTATATCCAAAAAGAGTAGGTAACTTCAAAATTAGAAATAACATGGTGTCACTTGATGTGCTACTGCCTTTTGAGTTTGGGATCTATCCTGGTTTCGGCTGGGATAGAGTTAATTTTCTTCTTAGTAGCTGGTACAGTGCTGTGTTTTGGATTTAATGTGAGAATACTGTTGATAACACTCTGATGTTTTAGTTGTTGCTAAGTAGCGCTTATCCTAAGGACTTTTCAGTTTCCCATGCTCTGCCAGCAAGCAGGTGTGCAAGAAGCTGGGAGGGAGCATAGCCGGGGCAGCTGACCTGAACTAGCCAAAGGGATATTCCATACCATGGAATGTCATGCCCAGTATATAAACAGGGGGGAGTTGGCTGGGAGGGGCAGATCGCTGCTCTGGCATTGGTCAGCAGGTGGTGAGCAATTGCATTGTGCATCACTGGTTTTTTTTCCTTGAGTTTTTTTTTTTTCTTCCTTTTTTTTTTGTTATATTCCTTTTCATTACTATTATTATTATATTTAATTATTATTATTGTTAATATTATATTTTACTTTAGTTATTAAACTGTTCTTATCTCAACCCACGAGTTTTACCTTCTTTCCCGATTCTCCTCCCCATCCCACTGGGCTGCGTGGTGCTTAGTTGCTGGCTGGGCTTAAACCACAACAGTCCTTTTTGGCGCCCAACGTGGGACCCGAAGGGTTGAGATAACGACAGATCTGACCAGAGTGTGTTAAAACAAATTTGTTATAAGCATTCATTATATTAGTTTAATAGTCATTGGTCACAATGTTGGGTTATTGGCTCTCAGAGTTGTGGCGTTCGTTCTTAGAGTTGTGTTATGTATCACCTCACTTGCCGTATATAGTCCCTGTGCTGCTGCTTATCACCCATAAGGTGAGGTGGATTAAGGTTTTCGCTTTGCTGTACTATGTAACACTGGTTTATGGTACGATAAAATTATCGGTCGTGGGACTAATCCGGTATTTGTACTCAGCATTGCCGTTATCTCCGTACTTCAGGAGCTATCTAGCGGAAACTATTAATAATTACAGCCTTTACCTTTTCTCCTCGGGGAGCCAATCTATGGGGGAGACACCTTCCTTCACCTTCCCCCCCTCCTCCTCCAGGCTAATTATAGTAGCGTTTGAGAATTTTGAATATCCTTGGAATGTTGAAACTAACATGGTTCTATTGCTAGGAACTAGCATGTTCCTGAATGTGGTTCAGGTCTTGTTTAGGGTTAAACAACTATTTAAGAGGATCACCCAGAGATCTGCCCCAAGGCTGGAGAGTTATGAGTGGCAGGGTGTGTCGGGTAGCATGGGCAAATGCCTAGGATGGTGGGCACCTCCAGTGTTTTGGAACTTCACCCTTGAACAAGTGTTCAGAATCCTGAAAAACTAGTAGAACATTTGGAAAAAGTATGCTGTCACCCTGACAATTCCAGGGAGACACAAATCACTGCAATGTGCTGGGGCCTGGCCCATGCCTACCGAGCCCTGTTCAACACTATTCAGTACCCTCAAAGGGAAGAGAAGGTCTCTGGATCTGACAACAAAATGACAGGCACTGCTACTCCAACCCCAGCAACACGCACTGCAGCTGAACCAGAGAACCAACCCATGCCAGTATCAGTCGCACCTGTACAGAAGAAATACTCAACAAAAAACCAGCTTGCTTAGCGAAGGATGAAGATGAACCAGGGTCATCATGAGAACAGGAGGAAGAGGCAGAACCAGAGATAATCACTCGATCCCTGTCCTTGAGTGAGCTGTGAGATATGCTGTCGTCCAGGCAAGCACATTATCACCTGGCTGCTCCAATGCTGGGATAACAGAGCCAGTAGCTTGGAATTAGAGGGTAGGGAAGCCAAGCAGCTGGGATCCCTTTCTAGGGAAGGGGGCATTGACAAAGCAATTGGAAAAAAACCACAAGCCCTCAGCCTCTGGAGGCGACTTCTGTCGGGCGTGAGGGCAAGGTATCCCTTCAAGGAAGATGTTGTATGTCGTCCAAGCAAGTGGACCACCATGGAGAAAGGTATCCAGTACCTGAGGGAATTAGCCATGCGGGAGATGGTTTATTATGACCTGGACGATGCACAGTTACCCAGAGATCCAGATGAAGTCCACTGCACACGACCCATGTGGCAGAAGTTTACACGAAGCGCACCATCATCTTATGCCAACTCATTGGCAGTAATGGACTGGAAAGATGAAGAGGGACCAACAGTGGATGAATTGGCTGGCCGACTCCAGCAATATGAAGCAAGTCTCTCTTCCTCCCTCATCGCGGCTGTGGAGAGACTGCCAGACATACTAACCGAGAAACTGTCCCGAGAGTTCCAGCGATTTGAGGATAAGTTTTGCCTCCCACGTGTACGGACCGATACCTCAGCTATTAGGAATAAGTGTCCCCATGCTCAAGAGAGAGGAGATAGAAGGTACAGACCATGGGGTACCCTGTGGTACCTGCGTGAGCATGGAGAGGATATGATGAAGTGGGATGGGAAACCTACCTCGGTCCTAGATGCACAGGTACGTGAATTGCAAGGAAAAACAATCACACATGAGGGTTCTTCCAGGAAAATTGCTGCTCCAGTCTCCGGAGGGCAGTGTGAGCGGTGTGCCAGACAGAGTGGAAGGGCTGATCTTACTCCTGATCCTATGAGAAGGAATTCTAATCCATTTTTACAGAAAGTGAGTGGAGAATCCTATGACCAGGACTAGAGGGGCCCTGCCTCCAGCCAGGCGGAGGAGAGGGGCAACCGGGTTTACTGGACTGTGTGGATCCGATGGCCTGGCACATCAGACCCACAGGAGTATAAGGCTCTAGTGGACACCGGTGCACAGTGTACCCTAATGCCATCAAGCTATAAAGGGGTAGAACCCATCTGTATTTCTGGAGTGACAGGGGGATCCCAACAGCTAACTGTATTGGAGGCTGAAGTAAGCCTAACTGGGAATGAGTGGCAGAAACACCCCATTGTGACTGGCCCAGAGGCCCCGTGCATCCTTGGCATAGACTGTCTCAGGAGAGGGTATTTGAAGGACCCAAAGGGGTATCGGTGGGCTTTTGGTATAGCTGCCTTGGAGACAGAGGAAATTGAACAGTTGTCCACCTTGCCTGGTCTTTCTGAGGACCCTTCTGTTGTGGGGTTGCTGAGGGTCGAAGAACAACAGGTGCCAATCGCTACCACAAGGGTGCACTGGCGGCAATATCGCACCAACCGAGACTCCCTGATTCCCATCCATAAGTTGATTCGTCAACTGGAGAGCCAAGGAGTGATCAGCAGGACTCGCTCACCCTTTAACAGCCCCATATGGCCAGTGCGAAAGTCTGATGGAGAATGGAGACTAACAGTAGACTATCGTGGCCTGAATGAAGTCACACCACCGCTGAGTGCTGCCATGCCAGACATGCTAGAACTTCAATATGAACTGGAGCCAAAGGCAGCCAAGTGGTACGCCACAATTGATATCGCTAATGCATTTCTCTCAATCCCTTTGGCAGCAGAGTGCCGGCCACAGTTTGCTTTCACTTGGAGGGGCGTCCAGTACACCTGGAATCGACTGCCCCAGGGGTGGAAACACAGCCCCACCATTTGCCATGGACTAATCCAGAATGCACTGGAACAGGGTGAAGCTCCGGAACACCTGCAGTACATTGATGACATCATCGTATGGGGCAACACAGCAGAAGAAGTTTTTGAGAAAGGGAAGAAAATAATCCACATCCTTCTGAAGGCCGGTTTTGCCATAAAACAGAGTAAGGTGAAGGGACCCGCACAGGAGATCCAGTTTTTAGGAATAAAATGGCAAGATGGACGTCGTCACATCCCAATGGATGTCGTCACATCCCAATGGATGTGATCAACAAAATAGCAGCTATGTCTCCACCGACTAGTAAACAGGAAACACAAGCTTTCTTAGGTGTTGTGGGTTTTTGGAGAATGCATATTCCAAATTATAGTCTGATTGTAAGCCCTCTCTATCAAGTGACCCGGAAGAAGAACGATTTTAAATGGGGCCCTGAGCAACAACAAGCCTTTGAACAGATTAAACGGGAGATAGTTCATGCAGTAGCCCTTGGGCCAGTCCGGGCAGGACCAGATATTAAAAATGTGCTCTACACCGCAGCCGGGGAGAATGGCCCTACCTGGAGTCTCTGGCAGAAAGCACCAGGGGAGACCCGAGGTCGACCCCTAGGATTTTGGAGTCGGGGATATCGAGGATCTGAGATCCACTATACTCCAACTGAAAAGGAGATATTGGCAGCATATGAGGGAGTTGGAGCTGCTTCAGAAGTGGTTGGTACTGAAACACAGCTCCTATTAGCACCCCGACTGCCAGTGCTAGGCTGGATGTTCAAAGGGAAGGTCCCTTTTACACATCACGCAACAATCCAATGTTACACACCATCATCCTGCTGCACCCAGTGTCACCTGCCCGCCACACCACACCAAAGCCCGATCCTGTTCTGCCGACTTTGCACTATTCCTCCTGCCCGGAAAGACTGTTATGACAGATGGAGCCCAAAGTCATAGACTGAATGAACTCAACAGATGTTTGATAGAGATGGCCCACAGACTGCAGGAATGATATCTGTGTGTATATATATTAAAAGACAGGAAAAGTGGTGGTGATTAATTGGAAATGTATTGGAAAGTGTGGGATCTGGGCATGATGTAAATGGTATAGAATAAGGGGTGGATATTGTCCTGGTTTTGGCTGGGATAGAGTTAATTTTCTTCCTAGTAGCTGGTATAGTGCTGTGTTTTGGATTTAGTGTGAGAATAATGTTGATAACACTCTGATGTTTTAGTTGTTGCTAAGCAGTGCTTATCCTAAGTTAAGGATTTTTCGGTTTCCCATGCTCTGCCAGCAAGCAGGTGTGCAAGAAGCTGGGAGGGAGCACAGCCAGGACAGCTGACCTGAACTAGCCAAAGGGGTATTCCATACCATGGAACGTCATGCCCAGTATATAAACAGGGGGGAGTTGGCCGGGAGGGGTGGATTGCTGCTGGGGCATCGGTCAGCAGGTGGTGAGCAATTGCATTGTGCATCACTTGTCTTTTCTTGGGTCTAATTTATCTCTTTTTTTAATATTCTTTTTCATTGCAATTATTATTATTGTTATTATATTTTATTATTATTATTGTTAGTATTATATTTTATTTTACTTTAGTTATTGAACCGTTCTTATCTCAACCCATGAGTTTTACTTTTTTTTTTTTTTTCCAGTTCTCCTCCCCATGCCACTGGGAGGGGGGAGGAGTGAGGGAGTGGCTGCATGGTGCTTAGTTACTGGCTGGGGTTAAACCATGACACTTGAATTGTTCAGATTAAGGTCTGTATATTAGCTATTACACTATTATGCTTACATTAAATAGGCTTTATTTTTTCCTTTTTGTAACTGAGGTGAACTGGAAATGTTTCTGCTTTGCCTGAATATGGAACACACAGATGTTTCAGAACATCCTTTATTTGATGCATCTTGCAGTTAGAGAAAGGCCAGTTTGCATAAAGGGAAACCTTAGCAAGCCGACAATAGTAATAGAGCCATAGTCAAATGAAAGTGTGGAATGGACCCAGTGCTAATGCATATAAAGAGAGTACTGAAAAACTTCTAGGGTTCCAGCTTCACTGACTCTAGCATGGAACGTGCTGCTTTATACTCTTCGGCTTCTTCCAATTCTTTTTCATTTTCCTGGAATTAAAAACAAAACTTTTGAGTACTTTGAAAATAATGGACATGGGATTAAATTTAAGAAGGAAACTATGAAACAAGGGATATATCATTATTGAAAACACTTGTTTTACATAATTCAAAGCATAGGTAATTTCTTTTGTCCTGCCTAAGGTCCAGAATAATGGCTGTCATGTGTGAATAGATTTGACCTATGCATACCTTTATTTTGTTAAATAAATATTTAAAACCAAGGACAGCATAACTGGAACCAATAACAACAGAACTGAGAACAAGAGTACCATTAGGAAAAAGCTTAAGCAGAGATTGACAGTTGAAAAAACATTTGATTTTTAATCAATCTACACAGTTGATTTTAAGCATTGAAGGTGAGCTAAGAACAGAAAGCAACCTTTAAAGACTTCCAAATTCTTAATAAGAATAGTAACTCCCCACATTCCTCGTTGTAACTTTGTACAGCACAGTGTATGGATCAGTAGCATCACTTTTCAGCATGCCGCTGAAATCTAGACCAGCTAACTGTCAAGTAACTAGTTGAATGACAAAAGGACCCTAAATCCTGCCAGGTACTGAGCATTTATTTTGGAAAACAGTAGAGGCATATCACCCGAGGACAAGACACCTTGAGTTTTCCTTTGAAAAGGGATTTGCATTTTAGCTGTCAAATGTGTCTGAGGCTTAATTTATGGTATGTATTTTTAGCCTCACAGTAGCATTTACTTGTGTAGCAGAATTCTTGGTGAAAAATCAGCTTTTAAAATAAGCATGACTATCTCCAAACTTAGTATAGTTTCAGTGAATCTATTTGTACAAGATACTATTTATTCCTGCAGGTATTCATATCTTAAAAATGCGGCACTAGTTCTCATCTCACTAATAAATCATATAAGCAGTACTCAGTAAGGACTCAGCTGTCTTGTTTCTTGTCCACAGCATAATAAAAGTAGTAAGCAAAGTATTTTGACTGTTTCAGTTCACTACAAGCATATTATATACATCTACATGATCTAGAAAGACTACCTAAAGCAAGTGAACTATTTTTTTCTGATCATGTAACTATCACAGGAATTCAGAGTCCATTCTAACAGTTCAGTATTTAAGTGTATGTTGAGTGTGTACTCCCTTAAAGACAGCTTCTAATATCCTAACACACACAGTTTTCATAGACTGAAGACCAAGTCTGCAAAGACAGTTATCTAAAATGAAATATTGGTATGTTATAGGATGCTAGTCTTGGGACCTATAAAAAGTAATTCTTCAGTCCAGTTCTAATACACTGCAATTGCACTGCATACAAGCATGTTTATCCAAGTTCATCAAGGAACAGCAGCATTTCTTGATCAGTGGATTTTGGTGCTATACTTACTAGTAGTTGAGTAAGATCTGCATGTGCAACTTCTAATCTGCGCTGGCAGTCTGGAATCATCATTCGTGACTCTTGTAAGATCTCAATCTGTGAAAATTAGAAGCCAATGAAATGAGAATGTATTCCAGATAGGAACGTTATTTTTTAAGATAAGTCTTTACTCTGAAAAATCAGTAGTCCAGTCATCATCTAGGAACTTCAGAACAGTGGTACCTATTTTCTGAATAGGCTTTTAATAAAAAAGACACACTTAGCATAATTACTTAAAACTCTGTTAATTTACAGGACACTTCCATTTACTTTGTGCTTAATTAAATATAAAGTATTAAGTGCAAAAGAGTATTTAGAATAATTTTTTCCTTAGAAAAAGGTACTGCCTGGTAAGCTTTCCATACAGCATTTGTTAAAAAGGCTATTTAAAACAAACTTTCTCCTGCTGTCGTGAAGCAGCTTCATCCAAAATGGGATCAGCTGGTTATATAAATATCTCCTGCATCTTTTGGGTAATAAACAATGTTCAGATAATACCACATAGAGATAATTACTGCATGAAAAAAGTTATTGAGTTATTGATCACATTGTGTGCACACTGCAGGAAGCTCTGACTGAAGGAGAAAGGTAAAGAAAAATGAAAAGCAAAGACCAGCAGGCTCATATTTTTGATGCTTACCATGCATAAAAAGTTATTACTTATCCTTGTGCTTCATTTTAGGAGAAAGATTATGCTCACCATGCACTTTGAACAAAATTACTAAACTGGCGCCCCACCGAATCTGAACATCCTGCCTCCTCCTACAGAAAAATTCAGATTTATACAAGGGAACATTTATTTCATTGAACATTTCTGGATCTGAAATCCAACCACTGAGAAGAAAAGGTGTGCAGAGTTGTTCAATAATGTTAAATCTATTTAGAAATGAAAATAGGTTAGATATAAGCATGAAACCTCTTCTGCATTCAGGATAACCTGCAACAGAAGGCCTTCACTTTAAATGGCTTCATTCTGTCATTCCTATGTTGTATTCTTTCAGTATTAATGCTGCCGTACTGAAGGGAACATTGTCATCGCAAAAGGGAAGATAAGCTATGGCTAAGAATGTATTTATGCATACAGGAAGGCCTTTTGTAGTACATTATCATCATTCTTAAGTGTCATATGCTTAAGTTCTTAGTTCAAGTAATTTTTGAGAGAAAGGGTTTAAAAACTTTGTTTCTAATTTCCTTTCAGAGAATCCAGGGCAAAACCTGTCTGATGAAGCAAAGATGGGTGACAAATGTTTAAAAAAAGTTAAGCATCCCCAAGTTCTAGTTCTCATCAGTATTATCACTTTCTTTTAAGCATTCAGCATTGGACTGTATTAAAAATAAGACTAGTCAGTCTGCATGTTACACTTTCAGCAGTGAATGAATAAAGGTTTGTAACCTCTATAGAATGAGGTATGCCATGAGATGATGCCTTCTGCTTTATGTACTACAACTTTGTTCTACAAAGAATACCTACAGGAGTGAGAATATCCAATAATGACTTCCTTGGGCCGGTATTGCTAAACAGTTGTGTTGTAAAGCTGGTGGATGATATGGAAAGTAGTAACTTATTTGATATATGCCACTCAATAAGCAATCTGGGAAGGCATATAAGCTGTAGTCCTGGCTGCTGTAAGAAAAGAACAAAACTACCCTAACCACTCTGTTCAAAACAGAATTTGACTGAGATCCAAAGGGGTACCTGAGTTTTATTTACATTTGCCTGCAGTTATGCAATAATAAATAAAAAACAGAAGGAAGATAAATCCTGTAACTACATTCAGTAGGTGCAAATGGTTGGAGATTGGAACAGGAATTTTGTGGAACCAAGATTATTAGTTGATTACTGAACTACCTATGCAAACTTTGATAACTTCTACATAAAACACTTTTCCAAGATAATCCCAGATGGACTGGGATCCCATTTACTGTTACAAATGTATATAATAAAGCAAAGTCAAAAGCTCAAATAATTAGATAAGCTTTAGGACTGGAATTTTAAAAAAGTGTTTGCTCTCCAAATTCTATCAAAATTTAAACAGCAGCCCTCTCCCCTCCCCCACCACATTCTAGAAACTTTCTGACTAAATTCTAAGGAGTTTAAATTATAAGCAGGTCACAGAGGAAGTTATTACATGAAACTGATCTAACTGTGCAAAGAACCATAAATATCTGCAAGGTTTCTGTGAATTACAATGCCAAATAGAAGTATTAACAAACTGGAGTAACTGAAGTGCATCTAAATAAAGTGTTAAGACAAAAGCAATAAAGCACAAAAGTATGTACAGAGAGAAGCAAATTGAATTTGTTGTCAATAAGTGCACGTAGGACCAGAAGAGCTACTGTGACTAGTGAAGATGATGTCCCTATTCCTTTAAGCGTACTGAAAAATCCAGTTAAACAAATCTCTTCAAAGAGCCACATTTCTGGTCAGTTGTCTTTCAGGATTGAAGGTATTTCTACTAAGGGAGCAGATGTCTGGCATCTTTCAAAAGAAAGCAGTCTGCTCAGATGTGATGGAGCTCTCTAACTGTTGGGGTGTATATAGCCTATTTACTAAACATGATGTGGATTTTTTGTAAATTGGTTCAGATGTCAAAGAACTAGTGTGCATAATGCACTATCAATAGCCTTCAATCTGTTTTCCATAAATTCCAGATTGCAGTGACAGATAAAGCAGAACTGGAAACAGAAAAGCCAAATAGATGCAAACACACAGATCCACCTACCAGTTGCTTAAGTGGAAGGGCACCATAACAAAAAATCAGACAATTATTTTACACATTCAAAATAAGTACAAAGGCCAAACACAACTCTACAAGAAACAGCTGAGGAGGTAATGTCCAAGGCTTTAAACATAAGCAACTTTGATTTTAGCAGGTCCCACAATAAAAGTTCAAAGCCAGTATTTCAACTTATCTAGGTAGATCAGAGCTGCTCAGATGAGGCAGATTTTTTGGCTCACCCAAGCACTTATACTAAAACAAATTTTTGATACTTTAAGAATACAAATAAATATTATCGCTTATGAGTGTTGATACCAAGTATTCTGCAACAGGAAGCAATTTTGCTCAGCCTAACTGCCATGTATTGTATAATGGGGACAACAGTTTTTATCAGCTTCAAAAAGATGGAAGCAGAGTTTGGTGGGTTTTTTGGGTTTGTTTTGGTTTTTTTTTTTCAGCTGACCCACAAATAAATTAACAAGAGATTTAGAGATGTGCAGACCCACAAATAATTTGAAACCAACAAGAAAACCTCCATAGGATGCTCTGTCATTCCTTGATCTTAAGGACAGCCTAATAAACTACTGGGTTGCAGGGTATGGTGACAATATTCTTTTATATGACAGGAATGGTGTTCTAAACACAAAAGATAGGCTAAGAAAAATTAGAAATGTGAATGAGTCATATATATGAATTATACACACACACGAATATATATTCATGCTTTTAAATACTGCCTCATAATCACTTGCCCTTTGTTGCACAACTGAAAACAGGTAATCATAACAGTATGGATCTACTCAAAGACAGTAGGGAAGAAAAGAAAAAGCATGCAAATAATTGTTTGCTAAGAAAAAAGTGCTACTTGTTTGAACTACTTTTCATCAGAAAGTTTGTAAAACACTTGGAATCCATTGACCAGTTACAGCCATATCTGATGGAAGGACAGAGATCCAAAAGAAAAAAAGGACATCTCTAAGTATCATGAACACCAATGGTTCCAAAATTAATACTACTACTAAGGAAAAGACCGTAGCACAAAGTAAACAGTGATGCTAAGGCTACTGGTTCATCAACATATTTGTAACTTAAATCCACAGCATGGTATTACTTCTCACCTCACTGGTAATCAGGGAATATAAAGGCACAAGGTGCTGGGCCAGGATGGTGGCAAGGGGATGCAGGGAGTAGGACAGCATATGTGATGTAGGGTATAGGGAAGGCAGGAGCTCACAGGAGATACAGCATTAAGGGGAATATAGAGGGGGAAAAAAAACCCCAAACGCACACAAAAACTGTAGGAAACCAAGTTTTATTAGTTCTACTTCCTTTGAAGCAACTTGTTTTATTTTCACATAGCAGGCCCAAAAGAAAGCTTGAGCTATCCACAAATATAGGATACAAGAACACATTGCAGTCTGTTGTGAGTTCTTTGCTAAATACATTTGATCAAAACACTTCTGAAGGACCACAAACAAAAGCTTGCAGTAAAGAATTGGAGAACATCATTGTTTTGTTTCTATAGTGCTTGAGTATTTCAGGCACTGAAATGGCCATGTATCAACCACAAACTAACTACCATTTGTAGCAAGAAAGCTGGAGGAGAAGAAAACCCTCTAGATCTAAATACCTCAGTATTTCAAACAAGCTTTCTCTGCAGCTCCTCTCAGGTGAGGGCCAATCCTGTTTCTTTTAAAGCAGATCACTTTAGGACATAAAAGGCAGAAAGGTCCCTTTGGTCTTTTTGGAAAACAGTTTGTCTCTGGCTGTTTTCCACTAGTGTACAACTGTAAGGTTTTCTTCATTGCCAGCAGTGGGGAATGGAGGGAGAATACCACATGACTTGAAGCTAAAAAATGGAGATACTGTTCAGAGGACAGAAGCAAAACTCCATGTCCTCCACTGAAAAAGTTTTTAATTAAATACTCTGTATCATAAATTACAGATACTGCTCCTTTAAAATTAACTTAGAGGATGATAATGGAATTATCCATTACAGAAAGTTGTCATTTAATCAGCAGGCAGCACATTTCCTCCCAGCAACTCAAAATTCTACCTGAACAGATCCATGTTGATGCAATTATAAAGCCTCACCCTGTAAACAGGTGAGAGGTGGTAAACATCTGAATAAAGAGGTTTCTTTGGGAGTAGCATGAAGAAAACACTGACAAAAGACAGACTTGCTTTCTCTACAAGAATGGCTCAACCTTGTTAGAACAAATAACCAAATTTTCTCTCTGCTGAGGTTAAGCCTGGGGGAGAGGTTTAGAGGGTTGGTTTTTGTTGTTGTTTTTTGTTTGCTTGTTAAGATAGCATATAGATTCTGAATGCATACTTTGCTAAAAGGCAGCAGGCTGGTTAGGAGATGTTTTAGAATAAGCTTGAAGGTTTGGGAGGAATCCCCCATCTGTTTTGTGGAGGCAAAATACCTGGGGAAATATTTGTGCTAAAATTGGAAGCAGAACAGACATGGGAAGTTCCCTAGATAGACAAAAGGCAGAAAAGTCAAGTCCAGATTTTTTTCCTCCCTCTAGAGCAGAGGAAAAGCGAGCCCAACTACAGAAGAAATGAATCATGTCCCATCTCGGTGGCAAGTCTTTTCTACCATACTTAACTTATTCCAAATATTGCACAAGTGCCTTTAATCTTCAGTATAAAATCTGGAATCCAAAAGGTATTTACACCTGCCTAGATAAAAAGGAAAACAGCCTCTGGAAAACAGAAGGGAAAAAGGAAGATCACAGTAATGATTTTTCATCATTTGGTCTCTTTCAGAAAGCACATTAGGCAATAAAAACAAAGTTTGAAAGCATTTTTAATATCACCTGTATGTTAGGAATGTTATTCTGTATTTAGTACAGAGAATTCCAAGTTGCTAGCTTTTAAGGAAACAAATTGTGCTTGTTAAGGATACTGTCCAAATACATAAGGGGGAGCATTAGACCCTTCATTAGCATTTCCATTGCCTCTTTACCTAAGCAGCTAGAGCTACAAAATTCAGATTATAAAGCAAAGATCATATATTCTTAGAAAAAAAAAAACCTTATGAAAATAATCAGACTGCAGTGAAACTGTATGTTTCATCTAATCTTACTGTACTTGATCAGTGAGAAGATTGAAACTTTGTTTGAACCAACAGGGTGGGGGATGGAAAGAATTAAAAACTTAAAAAGCCAACTGAGCTGTGGTGGGTTGACCCTGGCTGGATGCCAGGTGCTCACCAAGCCACTCTATCACTCCCCTCATCGGGGGGGAAGAAAATAAGATGGAAAAAACTCGTGGGTCAAGATAAAGGCATTTTAATAAAAGCAAAAGCTGTGCGTGAAAGCAAAGCAAAACAAAAGATTTATTCTCTACTTCCCATCAGCAGGCGATGTTCGGCCACTTCCCAGGAAGCAGGGCTTCAGTATGCATAGCGGTTGCTCCAGAAGACAAACGTCATAATAACGAATGCCCCCCCTCCTCCTAGCTTTTATTGCTGAGCAGACATCATATGGTATGGAATATCCCTTTGGTCAGTTTGGGTCAGCTGTCCTGGCTATGTCCCCTCCCAAGATCTTGCCCACCCCCAGCCTACTGGCGGGGGGGGGGGGGGGGGGGGGGGCAACGGTGGAGAGACAGCCTTGATGCTGTGCCAGCACTGCTCAGCAGTAGCCAAAACACTGGTGTGTTATCAACACCTTTCTAGCTACCAATACAGAGCACAGCACTATGAGGGCTGCTATGGGGAAAATTAACTCCATCTCAGCCAGACCCAATACATGAGCTAACTGGAGTATTTCTTTGATGCTAAATAGACATTTAGAAATGAAAATGTTACAGAACATTACAATGTTCCTTTCAGCTAGAAGTCCTCCAGTAACAAGATTAGCAGCTCATTCTCATCTTCAACAATAATTTTCCAAAACAATATAAATTGTTTCCAAATGTATTTCTTTTTAGCTGTTTCGGGAAATATTCTACCTCCCACTCAACAAAGCAAGAGAAATATTGCTGTTTTCACTAATACTTAGAGAAAAATTGTATTAGCAAGACTGTATGTACTCTTTGGCATGCAGATATTAAATTCTATGTTAAGTCCATTGGATTTTTAATTAATCTGGAAATGACATTACATGAGAAATCATTTGGAACTGTAGGATAACTATTTAAAAAAAAAATTATAATTTATTAGTAAAAATGCTGACAGTTAACAAAAACTCCAGAGTATATCTACAATCCCACTGAGAGGAAATAAGGAGTAGATACCTCAGGCTCTTCCCACATTCACAAGCCTCAAGATAAAAGCATGAGATGGGAAAGGAAGTTATTTATGTATGGGACAAATCAACAACCACAGAAATACAGAAAACTACTGGTTCCTACCATTAGTCTGCATTCATGAGCAACTACAGTGAAAAGTTTCTATTACAGATAAAGTATCATGAAGCCCTGTGTAAAGTCTTCATATATCAAGAACCATTACAACTGGGTGGAAACTAAGGCTTCATTACAAAAAAATCCACATGGAGGTACAACTGCATTATTTGCTGCTATCAGTCAGGGGTCTTCATGACCCTCTACAGAAACTATATGCAGAATTTAGACCTGATAGAATACATCAAAAGTCTTTTAATACTTTTTTTCTAACTTGTATGAACCTGTTTTGTATAAAATAGTTCAGTTTTTATTAAAATTGTTTTCAATTTAGTATTTTATTAAAATACTTAATAAACCTTTTTCCTAAAAGTCTTGTGGTTGAAGACAGTATGATTTTGAGATATAAAATTTATGAAAATATTTTCTTTCATTTTTCCCCCCAAATACTGCTCTTCATTTGTTATGTTTTTTCTGCCAATAAATTGTTATAAGCTTTCCCCTAAATTCTAAACTTCTCATCTGCCTTTTGTAGACAAAAAACAGAGAGAGTGTGATTTTTTTGGTTTGGGGGTTTTTGTTGTGGGTGGGGGTTTTTGTTGTTTTCATTTGTTTTTTGTTTGTTGGTGCAGGGGTTTCTCTTTTTGTTTTTTTTTTTAAATAAGCTGTAAGTGATGGGAAAGGAAGGGCTTCCCTGCCCCATAATGCTAGCGATTCTTTCCCTGGGATATACTACCTACCACAAGTAGATCTCACCCAGCTTGGATTCAGCTGAAGTACATTAGTTGAGACACAGCAAGTAATGCAAATACACCATGCACCCAGGACAACGGTAATATACGGGGTCTTCAAGTTATATTCTTGGTCAGAGTATACCAGCACTGCGAGCAAACTGTCCTTTTTGTTTCTCAGATATTGAATCTTCTCCTCATTAAATTAGTCTTTCTGGACAGTGCAGGTGAAAGCTAGTATCTAACAACTGCCAACTACCCTAGTTGGTCACTGCCTCAGCTAGAGATCACTTGAGTTCACAGGAACCACAAGGTGCCCAATTGTATAAGGAGTTAGGAGAAAAATATCGAGTCAAACCCTAACTATTGTTCTACAAAGGGACTGATCCCTCTTTACAGACCAGACACACCCTAAAGTCTACATATGCTTTAGGAATGGCATTATTAATTTTAAAGTAAATTTTTCCTTAGACACTTCTGTACCGTTAAACCATATGTTCTACTGCAGAGTTGTAACTAGAAAGCTAAATGAGAATAGTAGTACATTAAGAGGTAAGTAATGCTTTTAAGCATCCCTCCCTCAACTCTGGATTGATTTGTATATACATATCTGATTTAGCTGATACCTCAGCTAAAATAAGTTAAAATTATTCTCCTAGTCTCAAATGATTTAATTCATTCCCATCCCCCAAATGCTATTTTTCATTACTGAAATAAAGTCTATATATTTTTAAATAAAGTTATTCAGATTAGGAATTATTAACTAAAAGCAATTCTTAAAATGTGTAACTACAGATATTTTTCCTGAAGAACTTCTCAAAGTATTAACTCTATCCAAAATGGTTTTTTGAGCAAGCTCTCCTGGTATTATATAATTTTCTTTAGTGTAAGAAATTTGATCCCATGAAAAGCACGCACATTCTTTCTGAGCCTCCAAAGTCTTTATAACCTAAAATATTAACAACTTCCAGAATGCAAAGTGCTCTAAAAGAACAATAAGTGAAGATGTCATTGGAGGAATCGATTGCTTTCAAAGTGGATCAGGCAATTTCTGAATGAATCAAGAGTATTCTCTTTGAAGGCTTTTGTCATTGGTCTCTGAAAATACCTTCAAGTAGTGTGTAACATTTCATTTCACAGCAGAAGTTCCCAGCCTCCGCTGTTTTTGACTTTGATGATATCTTGCCAGGTCACTGTGGAAATACCACGGTGCAGTCAAATAATCTGATGAATGGGGGACACTAAAAATGGGAATTGCATTCATTAGTTCTTGTTAGCACCAGCAGATCTTCAGAAATACTATTTCTGTAGGATCTTAGAGTCTCAGTCTGTGGTGAGGCAGAAGACAGCTCAGCTCTATAAATACAATTCTTTATTTGTATTTCTTTCTCATGGCATAATGAAAGCAAGGCAGGACATGCATACATGAACTGAAATCTGAACTTATTTAAAAAGTTGTTTTAGTTTGTTCTAAAAGGGCTTTCTCCTAGCTTGTTTTTATTTATTTTTATATTGGGGTTTGTTTAACCTATTCTTCCATTGTTTGAAAACGAAGATGGGAGAACAGTAGGTTTTATAACACGAAGTCACCAGACTATTGAAACAAGTGAAAATAATTTTAATTTACAGTTTCAGTTTCTGTGAAGATTTAAGAGAAAACATCTGGGAAATGCTTGGGAAAACATAGTTAAAAGATAACATATTTAGCTGAAAGAATATAAAGGCCACAGTTAAACACAGACATGCCACACTTCTGTAAAGAATATAAACGAATCTCCCAAACCCAAGCCTTCTCTCAGTGACAAGGAAACTTGACACTCCTCCTTCCAAAAGGGCATGTACCAACTGTCTGCAATGACTGTCCTTTATGGGGAACCTTCCAAGAAAAATTTAATCATATTGTAATAGTGACTCTAAACCATACCCGTTGTTAGTGAGTGATAGCCATCCTGACACCAAGCGCTAAACAATCCATACCCAGTCTCCTTATAATTTAACAGTTCTGGAGGAAAGGAAGTTTCTACAAATGCATATTATGACTTTTATAATTGACAGGATTTTAGTCTAGTACTTATATAACAGGAGTCTGGAAAAAGGTACAGGAGATTCTTTTATTTAAGGATGACTGATTAAATCAGAGCAAAGGATTTTATAAAACAAGTTTTAGGATAGTTTACCTGCTTCTTAATTCCATAATCATCACATGCTTCAGCTTTCATTTTTTCAATCTTTTCTTCTTGCTGTTTTGCTTCTTTTTCATACATAACTTTTTCTTTTGCCAATCTGCAATTAAACCAAGTGATTGTGTTAATCTGGTTCTATTATGGTAAAAAGTTACTCCACTGAAAACAAAAAACCCCCTGAAAGATGCAACCCTATAAGATAATACACAGTTTTATAAAAAAAGGCTCTTAACCACTGCAAAAAACTGCATCTAAGAAATGCTGAATTTAGCTATAATGTATAATAATTCTTATAAGAATAATTTCAATTAAAATATTTTTAAAGATTCTGCGTGGGCCTATCCATATAGAATACCCTAAAAAAGCTATATACTGGTACTTCATTTCAAATACATAATAGAAACAGATAAGAAGCTGCCTTGTAGATCTGGATGACTGCTAATAAAGACAGTAGTACAGAGGAGAAAGCTATCTATCTCAAAAAAAGTCCTCACATCATAGATAGCCAAAACAAACTTAGTATTAAGATGTCTGCAAAGGCAACACTCTTATCATCGACTTTTAGATCAGCATTTGCCAGACTTTCTCATCACCATCCAGACTCTGATAGTTTTGTGAGTGACCTATATTGACTGTTATAGTCATATAGCCTTTCCTCTTTCCTATTCACTACTAAATAACACCACTGCACCTGCACCAAAAAATGATGGACATTCTTCTTAGTAGTAACTCTTAAAAAAAATTATCATGTGTAAATGAAAAGAAAAAGCACTTTCAGGTTCACAAACTATGATCCCAAAATGGTTTTTGTTTTTTTCCTGATCACAACTCCATGTCATGCCATTAAATGCAATATTTCCCATACTAGTTTTCATACAAAATAACGAAAAGTAAAATTCCCAAATAACACAATAGCCTCATAGTCTTGCGTTCCCTAGAGTATTTTCTCCATTTACCTTGATGCTGGTTTGAGAGTTATAGACAAAAGTAACAGTTCTATAATTTACATTATAGCAATTTTCTTTATGGCTTTATTTTTCAAAGGGAAAAGAATCCATCTTTTAATCCTAATAATGGATCCATATTTGGGAGCAGGATGCTTTTTGCTAACAAGTGTAGATTCAAGAGTAACGCAAGAAATTTTGAAGGTCAGAAAGGAATATTAAGGTAGTCTAGTCTAGTAATTTTTACATTGCAATTCCATTACCAGGCTTAATTATTTGTTATTGCAATTTTGCTGTTACATCTCCTACTTTGTTACATATGTTCATTATGTATATGTTGGATTACATAAGGCTAGATTCGAACCAAAACATCCTTCAGGATCTGGAGAATGATGAAGTAATTCCTGATTAGCTAATTCAAGACCAAAATAAACATTGATATGCTAGTGCAATCCTGAGAGCATGCCAAAGAAAATCCTTCCCCAAACAAGAACAAGCCTATATCAGATCAGCCTATATTAGATAAGATTGTTTAAGGAGAACTCAACAGCCAAAAGAACATAATCAGATCCAAGAAGCAAAGAATATTATACAAATGAAAAGAGAATAAAGGTCATGTAGAGAGCTTCTTGGTCACATTAGCACATCAGAGCAAATTAATTCCTAATTTGTCACAGTTAAGTGCTCTACTAGAAGTGCTGCTGAGGATGGACAGAACAGTACTGGGTTGATAAGAACCTTTTGTGAACTGAAGCTGCCACAAAAGCACCACTGCAGTAATATCTTGAGAAAAATTCCAAAGAGAATATGCTGATATTGCAACAGCAGGAATTCTCCCCACTTTTGATAGAGTTTACATCATCAAAAATTGTTTTGCCAAAATAGCCTTAAGCTGTGGTTCCACAACAGTTGATCTAAATTGGGCTGTGGCAACACTCACCTGAACTGGTTTCAACCCCTGTGGAATCACACCATTGGAGAGGGCCTTCAGTCTTATAAAGAAGCAGTGTGCAGAGCATGTAGTGTAGGTATCATCTAGGCCAGTTTCTACAAGTCAGCCAAGTACTAGCTTTGAAAAGTAGTACTGGGGAAAGACAGCAGCCTAATTATTACTAATAAAGATACTAAATCAGGGGCTGCAATTCCAACTACTGGAACTAGCTCCAGTATTAGCATCAGCAAATATTGATTTAATAGAGGATGAGTTAATTGTTTGATCAAGGTTGCTTGATTTAATTCCAGACAGTATTATTTGCTTTGCTATTTTTAGGTTCCAAAAAAGTTAATTTTAATCAACCTGTGAGACAGCTGATTTTTTTTGAACGAGAACAGAAAATTCCCTTGAGGAGCAGGGGGAGAGAGAGATGTGATTAAAAGCAGTTTTTATGTTGATTCACTTACTAAAGCATGTATGCCATCGAAACTAAAGGCAACTTGCATCGCTAAACCCAGCATTTTGAATTATTTTAATTTTTAGCTAGAACAAAAGGCACAATGTTTGTCACTACTTATGTTTTCACATTACATTTTCACACTCACATATCCCTCTATGCACACTAACTTTTCAAACTCGCTGCTATTCAAGTTTGCTTACTTTTGTCAAAAGGTAAAGGACTGCATGTTCTGGCTTAGTTTAGAACTAAATTTTAACTTGATTTTTTGCCCACCTTTCTCAGATCTGGATGCTTAATAATTACATCCATATTTATCTACCTACTTCTATTTCTGTATTAATTGTACATTTCAGAAGCAGAACTTGAAATATTCTGCTTTCAAAACTGAAAACATTACATGAAACCTAAAATATGAGACTGCTTTCTGTGACACTTTTTCCATTGCACTTTGTTCAGTAATCAGAATTGTCCAATTTAATGTTCCATTTATCATTCATAAGATTGGGATGCTGATATTAATGCCATTAAGAAGTTTTGATTTGAAAACATTTTCTGTAGTAGAACCTTCCTCTAGATGCCATGAAGCTGTTTCTATTGAATACGTAGCTTGGGAGATGCTAAATTAAAGCAAGGTATTGATTTCAAAAGGAAAGTGAAATTTCATAATGGAGCAATACTATCCCTTAATCATCTCTTCCTTAAAAATTTCAGCAGAATTCTACACAAAGATACCCACATGATACTTTGTTCCTCTCTTCTTCCTTCACCCTTTGTCTATCTAGAAACAAGATTCTGGTTTTGTTTTGGGGTTTTTTTTTGGGGGTGGTGGTTTTTTGTTTTGTTTTTTGTCCCCTCCCAGGTTAAAATGAATACTAAACCAAAATCTTTATATATATATGGTGTGATCATACACAGTGAACAGAGTAAGAAAAGCTCAGTAGGTAACAGAAAAAGCCAGACCATAACTTGTTGCATTTCAAGTACATGGGTCATTTATAGATGGAAAAACCTGCAACCATAAAAACTACTACAGGCATAACTTTAGCAGACATTCTACAGCATCATACAAAATATAAGCTACAGTAACTTTAACTTTTAACTGCAAGAATTCAAAAATCAAAAAAGGAAACAATGTAGATTACTTATCATAGTTATACTTGTCTGTGCTGGTTTTGGCTGGGTGTCGTGGTTTAACCCCAGTCAGCAACTAAGCACCACGCAGCCGCTTCCCCCTCCCCCCTCCCAGTGGGGTGAGGAGGAGGAAAGGAAAAAAAAAAAAGTAAAACTCGTGGGTTGAGATAAGAACAGTTTAATAACTAAAGTAAAATATAATACTAACAATGGTAATAATGAAATATAATAATAATAGTAATGAAAAGGAATATAACAAAAAAAGGAGGGGGGGGAACCAGTGATGCACAATGCAATTGCTCACCACCTGCTGACCGATGCCCAGTTAGTTCCTGAGCTGCGATCCGCCTCTCCCGGCCAACTCCCCCCTGTTTATATACTGGGCATGACATTCCATGGTATGGAATATCCCTTTGGCTAGTTCAGGTCAGCTGCCCCGGCTATGCTCCCTCCCAGCTTCTTGCACACCTGCTTGCTGACAGAGCATGGGAAACTGAAAAGTCCTTGGCTTAAGATAAGCGCTACTTAGCAACAACTGAAACATCAGAGTGTTATCAACATCATTCTCACACTAAATCCAAAACACAGCACTGTACCAGCTACTAAAAAGAAAGTTAACTCTGTCCCAGCCAAAACCAGGACACTGTGTTAAGAAATATTGTCAGCTCTGTGACCAGTTCTCTCAAATCTGATTACCAAAGTTAGGAATCTAAATGTTGTTCTAAATGATGTTCTTTTTCTTTTCTTCTCTTTGGTAAAAACGAGCCTGTTTTTTAGTAGTAGTCTATAAACAGAACTTGGATGGACACCAGTAGGAGAGAAGGGTACTCACCCTTTTTAAAAGAAAAAACTTAACTTTGCTCACAAAATAGAAATTCTAGTCCTTCATGCACTCAAGGTAAAACATTTTGGCATACAACATGTATCCTCTCAGCTACCTTAAAATGCTATTGTATTTTTCAAATTCTTCTCAAGTGCAACTATGACATACGATAAGTAGGTGGAAATGAAGTCACCAGATATATTGCCTTCAGTATAAGACAGAACTTTAGTTGAAATGAGTAATTTAAAATGCAATACACAAACAAAGACATAAAGGACAGTTAAGAATAACAAGGACTAAGAAATTCAACCTCCCAGCATTTTGTTTATATTTATGTTACAGTTAAGCAATAATAGCATACCTGTAAGATGTATTCTGTATTATCAGAATAAATACATTAATTTTGGTATATACCAAGTTCAGGGTGAATACTCCATTCAGAAAAGTCTCTACAAAGCTCCATAAAGTATATTATAATGCAAAGGTATCACATTGATCAGCATGAAACTGACCTCAAAAATAACTACAGCTTCGGTTCAACACTTCAAAAAAATTCACTATTGTCTCCCCTCAAACTCAAAAAGGTAGATGACGACATTCATTCTTTACAATGTATCACTTGGATAGACTCTGATATTGAGATGTATTTTATACAGATGTAGTTGTAGAGAGTGATAAGGTCTCCCCTCCCCGGGTCCTGCACTTGGGTCATAACAACCCCATGCAATGCTACAGGCTTGGGCAAGAGTGGCTGGAAAGCTGCCTGGCGGAAAAGGACCTGGGGTTGTTGGTTGACAGCCAGCTGAATATGAGCCAGCAGTGTGCTCAGGTGGCCAAGAAGGCCAATAGCATCCTGGCTTGTATCAGAAATAGTGTGGCCAGCAGGACTAGGGAAGTGATTGTCCCTTTGTACTCGGCACTGGTGAGGCCACACCTCGAATACTGTGTTCGGTTTTGGGCCCCTCACTACAAAAAAGACATTGAGGTGCTGGAGCGCATCCAAAGACCAATGAAGCTGGTGAAGGGCCTAGAGAGCAAGTCCTATGAGGAGCAGCTGAGGGAACTGGGGTTGTTTAGTCTGGAGAAAAGGAGGCTGAGGGGAGACCTTATCACTCTCTACAACTACCTGAAAGGAGGTTGTAGCGAGGTGGGTGTCAGTCTCTTCTTCCAAGTACCAAGTGACAGGACAAGAGGAAACGGCCTCAAGTTGCTCCAGGGGAGGTTTAGATTGGATATCAGGAAGAATTTCTTCACCGAAAGGGTTGCAACAGGCTGCCCAGGGAAGTGGTTGAGTCACCATCCCTGGAGGTATTTAAAAGACATGTAGATGTAGCACTTAGGGACATGGTTTAGTGGTGGTCTTGGCAGTGTTAGGTTTGCGGTTGGACTCCATCTTAAGGGTCTTTTCCAACCTAAATGATTCTATGAAAACTGAAATAAGACTTCATGTAATTGAAAACAAAAGCTATTGTTAGCTTTTTAACTTGAAATATTTCACAGAAGCCTGACATCGTGTGTGTACATTTCTTGAATTCTTGGTGGAGATTTTTACGTTGTGTGTTAGAGGCACTGTATAAGCCAAGAATTTTTCCATACTCATTTGCTGTGTACAAATTTTGTTTGTACAAAAATATAAAGCCTTGCCAGAGTAATGGATGGAAGTACCAAAGTAAATGTTTGTTTTGCTCTTTCACCATGTCCCCAAACCTCTGACCCAAAGCCATTTTTATCCCATAAACTGTTTTGTCAATGACATGCAGTTAGAGGTATTACCTGAGACTCTGCTCTGCCTTTTCTATTTGTAGAAGGGTGATGTCAAATATACTCCAATTTCTGTCTCCATGTCTGTGACAGCTCTAAACTACAGCCAGTTTTATTTTTATACCAACACTATAAATCCAGTCATTTGCAATCCAGCTGCATGTTCATTAGCTATAAAACATAGCGGTTCAGCTCATTTCTGCTCATACTACTAATCTCCTGTCTTTACTCCATTTATTTGCCACTTTTGCTGCTGCTCCTCCACAAAATACAACATTGCCCCTTCTAAGATTAATTGATCATCAATTTAATCCTAATTTGGACCAAGTCAGGTGGTAAATGGACCACTTTTGCTTGATTGTTAGTGAAATGTGTGCAAGCACATTGATAAATTTTGATTATTTATCAATTACCACCAAATGAAGTAAATCAATTGAATAAATTCTAGCCTGATTGCTATTAATAGAGTTTGAAAATATCACTATTGATAATGATTCTCACCAATAGTCTTTTCCAACTGCAGTTGCTGGGTTGTCGGCACAACAACAAAGAATTCATTTTTCATAACATCAGCTGCGTATGCCTCAGCAATCCTTCATTAATCAGTTACATTATGGGGCCACTCCTCTGTAATGTGTGTTGCTTTGCTCAGAAAGCCTAAAACACTTTGTCATATTTTATGTCAATTACTAGTAATTTTAATATCCTTCCATCAAGGCATCTTGTAATAGTTAGCATATGCTACAGTAAGTGTCTTAAAGCTCCTTGAGATGAGTTAGTTATATTGCAGATATGGTTGTGTTTCATAATGCTGTCTTTGGAATGCAAATAACAAAACCACAGGCTAACGAAAAAACATCCCTTGATCTTAATTTCTTATTGCACAGGCTAAGTCACTTATATAAAGGGCGGAGCTGAGCTTATTTTAAATGAATCTGCCAGTATGTTTTCCCAAAGTTAATGGAAAAGCAGCTCTCTGGAAAATGGAAAAAAGAATTAGACTCAACACACATTCAGCTACTCTAATACTGTATTTTTGAGCCATGTAGCCAGCGCCAGTTCAAATGACAAAACTAAATTGCTGTTGTCATTTTATTAAGGGTATCCACTGTGTAAGGAGCTAACTCAAGTGGACAAAATTGTAGAAAAGCCATGCACAGTATTTTTAGCTTCCAAAGAGGAGAAAGGAAGCAGTGGCAATGCTTCATTTTACTTTGCACTGTGACTGCAGGTCTTGCCCAAGGTCACACTTCAGTAAGTGTGCACCCAGCACTGTTGCAGAATTATAAATGGTCTGGAATAGAGGCCACTGTTCATTGAATTCTATTTCACTAGAAGAATATACTATCACTGAATAAGACAGATTTCTTTATTATGTGCATGAAAACTATTTTTTTTTCAGGCATAAGCAAGCCATTATTCAAACTTGGTAAAAGTATTTTAAACCAGTGATAAATATCTGGGTTTGTACAACAGACAACACAAAAAGTTTGTAATTGTTACCAATGTATGTATTTTACATAAAATTAGTATTTATTTTGCACATTCTTCTTTCACAACTTACCTTGAGGCTACAGAGGCTAAAGAAATTAGGTTCCCATTTCCTCCCTTTCTGCTCACCCTCAGACCAGGGCACGCATTGTGCAGAATGCTGATGTTCAAAGACAGCAAGTCAAGAATTTGGAATTTCTTAAAGCACAAGCATAATGTTTTAAACTTAACTATTCCAGGCTATTTCCTCTTGTACACACAGGTATTCTGGGTGAAGCATTAGTAGTTAAAGAGAATTTCCTTTAGGAATTTATCTTTCTTAAAAAAAAAATCACATACTTGCAATGTGATTTAAGAGTTTTTATATACTGCATATTCTTGCTAGAGATTAACATCTACTTTGCTAAGCTCACATGATCTTCACTTAAAAAAAAAAAAAGTCTTACTCATTCTGACCTAAGTCACCTGAGCAGGCAAGGCAGCAAACAAGCCACTCCAAAGGCTCCCACTACTTTCATCACAACCACAGCTTTCAATTTTCAATAAAAAAAGAAGAAAATGTTTTACTGATTTTTTCCATTTTCAAAATTGTATATACACCAGCAAGAGAAATGTCTAACTTAGGTCCATTCTATATTGAACTTTGTGTTGAAAGGGGCATTGGGAATTTCTCAAATTCCTGAAAAGACTGCTTTAGGAATTTTGACTCCACATTTGTGACAATTAATTAAACAGAACTAGATCTATTAATCTGATTTCTCAGAGATCCTCTGAGCCAGTTCAAGTGCTTTATGGTTTTCACACGTTGATAGTTTACACTGGTGTCATTCTTTAGAAATTATATTTGACAGGCAAGCCCACTTCCCATTCTCTCCAAGGAGTTTGGCCACTATGTTTCCTATGGCTCTCCCTCCTTCCTGACATACAGTGTTAACAGCTGCCAGAATTCATGGACATCCACAGGAACGTCTTAAACATCTATATGACATTAAGGTGATGGGTACTTTCCTGTGCAAAACTTATGAAAATATTATTTGGAAGGCTTAAAGATATTCTTATGATCAAACCAAGATGTCACAGCCTCAAAAAACCCAAGAGCTTCATTTTTACTGTATACCTAATATCCACCAGTTCCTAAACGGGCCAAGAAGAGTCTTCCTCTAAATTACATTTGCAAACCACTGCCCATAGTTTTATAACATAAAAAGCACCTGTAAGGTTGAACTGTTGTGAAAGCAATCAGTACTTTCTTAAACCACCTACAAGATGCTGAAAAGTCTTTGAAAAGTGGCTAGAGGAACCTTCTCAGTCCAGTTTTGCTCAAGAAGTCTACAAAAGATCCAAACATTCAAAGTCCAACACAGATCTGTTCTTTTTATTCTCTAAATGCATTCAGTATGCATAAACAAGTCAAACATTCCTGTTACCTAAAGTCATTTCTTTGAGGAATCTGCAGTGAGACATCCCCAACCAGCTAGAAGTACAGGACCATTCCAGCACAAGCTGCTTCATCTCTTCCTCCCCCAGAACTCCAAAGCCTCAATGACTCCACCTATTAAAAAAGCTCTCTACTTCAGTCCCACTTTAGGGCAGGGAGGGATGAAAAAAATTCTTTTTAACTTTAAGTCTTTAGGTATTTATCTTTTTTTTTTTTTAAATTATGGAAAAGAGATTAGAAGTTCCTTAATTAACTTTATTTCCATCTTAGAAAGGCAGGCATTAAGGTACTAGCAGCAAATATTAAATTTCCCCAATCAAACAATGATTTTTTCTTTTATTAAAACTTTTTAATAGGTACAAAAATACAAATATCTATAATGTAAGCATTAATGAAATGAAAAATGTCTTACATGAAAACAGTGAGAATTATTTTTTCCATTGTATTGAATCTGTAAGATAACTTTACCTTAACCTGATTTCAGAATAGGCACAGGAAACATAAGAGGCTGCTCTTATGTCTACCTGAAACCTTCTGAAGTTGACTGTAGCTTACTTTGATTAAATTGAGAACAAAGATTATGAAAAATAAATTGTTTTGAGCACATAAAATAGGGTACAGCCTGCTATTTATGTACATTTTGAGTTTTAAATACTGCCTTAAGTGTAATGACTTAAACTGACTATATTTGGACAATGATTAAACAACCTAGAGGCTGAAGCAACAAAATGAATCAAGGGGTTTTCAATCTCCAAAACAATCTCACATTGCTTCTGACAAAGTGCACTGTGTATATTTTGCACAGAAAGTAAATTTGCCATGCTAAAAAAAAAAAAAAAAATATATATATATAGAAACTATATATTATTCTTTGGAAGCTTTATAAAGAAAAAGTGGGTTTTTTTCCCTTTAAAAGATTTCCCACTACAGTCTGTTTTAAACACAAAGATTTACAATGTATTTTTCCTGATAGTTATTAATTTTTCCAGGGTACTGCAGGGTACAGATTAGCACCAATGCAAATTTATATTGAAAATAATTTGTCATTGATGACTGTCATTAATGTCAATATGATGACTCATACTAACACTCATATCACCAAGAATTCACTTTTTCTTCCACATGTAAGTGTATTTACTAAAACCAAAAGATCTCCAATCTAACTTTCCTTAAGATAAAGCTAATGGTAGTCTGTGCATAGGAAAAAATACATGCAGAACAACTGAAGGTAAGCTGTTTGGCAATGGACTTTTGGAAAATTGGGATTTCCCACCTGTATGGTAGCTGATAAAAGTTTAGTGTGTATTAGACATGACCAGCAGCAGCAGGAACATAAGCCATCCATTTATTCATCGAGAACAACCCTGCAACCTTCAAAACATGTCCATGAACATCACAGACAGTTCCTCAACCCTAACCTAGAGAGAACCAATATTTAAGGATATACGTTTACTGCAGTTAATCCTGTGAAAATTACTCAAACCTGAAGAGCCACAAAGTTGCACCTAAGTTACTGTTACTGCACTCACTAACTTCTGCTCAAGAAGTTGAGAATATTTAGCCTATTACTACAGCAAACCAAACAATTCTACAATGCTTTATTAGTGGATTTTGCAGCAAGTTTTACATATATGTAGCTTTACATGTATGTGGGAAGCCAGGAATAGTGGGAAGAGACTAAAAACAAATATTTGAGCTTTCATCCTTGACTGAAGTTGCCAAGCTGTGTAAGAGTACCACTTAAGACATGGGCTACATCCCTAAAAAGGAACTTCCTCTGTGTATAAATAGAAGAGGATGGGACTGCATCTGAGTAAGAGACCGAGACCACGATGACAGACCATTATTCTGTCAATGACATACCCACTTTAAAACACTCACACACTTTCCTCTCATAGGGATGCAGTAGCGTTTAAAAAAAAAAAAAAAAAATTACTTATGTAACCTAAGTACTTTTTATTTCTACTCTACCATCATCTGCCAGAAAGAAAAAAACCCAGTAATTTTGCTTTTATTATTTCTTGGATCTCTTTCCCCTCTGATTTGATTTTCTGCTTTGGGAATATTTGCCCTTTGGCCATAAAGTTTTTCCTTCACACTTCAATCTTTATCCTAAAGTTTCAAGGTAGGGCCTCAAATTTTAAGATATTAATGATTTTTTTAAAATTAACAAGATTGCTATAAAGAATAAGTTATTTAAAGATTAGACCAGAGACAGCCACCATCTAAATTAATAGGATAATATATTTTGCAGTTGGGTCAGATATTAAAAAAAGGCAAAAATCTGTAAGATCGTTTAATTTTTTATATATTTTGTTACAGTTTCCACATCCCATTCTGCTTTCTGGCAAGTGTTACAGTTCAGTGGACTATCAGGAAGTACATAAAAGCTTTTGATTAGAGGCACCTGGTACATAATTAAGGTACCAACTAATGACTGAAATTTTCCTTTAGTTTTCCTCCTTTTAAAATAAATCTACTGACCAAGAATTCCCAAATCCTTCCTCTCCTTGGACACCCTAAGTTAAATAAGTAAAAACAAACAACTGCATACTACCAATATTAGCTTATTCTCATACTTCAAGTCTCCATTTACAATAGCTCTTTCCAGCCATCAGAACTCCACATAAATTTTCAATGGAAGTGAAGGCTCCCACATACCTGGTTTAAATCTACTGAAAACAAGCTTGTTTTCCTTAGTTATCTTTCATGGACCCTGAAGCAGAAGTCTATGCCCCCAGAAACAGGGGAAAAAATAACCCAAACAAAATAATAGTATTTTTACTAGCTTCTCCCAGTCTTTTGAAATGAAAAAGAAGAAACATAAGATTCTGGACCTTGTCTCCAGTGCCAATCAGTAGTTAACTACTAGGGAAAGAGTTTAAAGAAACAAATCAAATCTAAAGTGACATTTCCTGTGGTATACCTGCCTCTAGAAATCAAGTTAAGGACTTTAACACTGAAGAACAAAACTAAACCATCAATGTTTAACAGTCAGCTCCTGGCTATGGTTGCTGCCCTTTTAAAATCCTTTACACATTTGACTTTCACATCACTTACAATCAATTCCACAATTTGCGTGTTCTGTGTAAAAAAACCACAGTTTTATTACTTTAAAGCTGCAGACTAAAACCAGAAGAGCTCAAAGAGCTTGAGAGAATCTTGAGCTGGAAGGGGAAAAAAAAAAAAAAGTAATTCCTTAACCACCTATTCCATACCATTATGACTTACTTCCTCACCTATTTTACTCACTTTCTCCCCCACTTCTGCTCCCCAAGCTGAAGAGCTGTGGTGCATTGGCCTTGGCTGGATGCCAGGTGCCCACCAAGCCACTCTGACTCCCCTCCTCAGCTGGACAGGGAGAGAAAACATAACAAAAAGCTCATGGGTCAAGATAAGGACAGGGAGATCACTCACCAATTACAGTCATGGGCAAAACAGACTCAGGGAAATTAATTTAATTTATTGCCAATCAAATCAGAGTAATGAGAAATAAAACCAAATCTTAACACACCTTCCCCTCCACTCCTCCCTTCTTCCCAGGCTTAACTTTACTCCTGATTTTCTCTACCTCCTCCCCCCGAGCGGCACAGGGGGACAGGGAATGGGGATTGCAGTCAGTTCATCACATGTTGTCTCTGCCACTCCTTCCTCCTCACACTCTTCCCCTGCTCCAACTTGGGGTCCCTCCCACGGGAGACAGTCCTCCACAACCTTCTCCAACATGGGTCCTTCCCATGGCCTGCAGTTCTTCACAAACTGCTCCAGTGTGGGTTCTTTCCACGGGGTGCAGTTCTTCAGGAACAGACTGCTCCAGCATGGGTCCCCCACAGGGTCACAAGTCCTGCCAGCAAACCTGCTCCAGTGTGGGCTCCTCTCTCCATGGGGTCACGGGTCCTGCCAGGAGCCTGCTCCAGTGCAGGCTCTCCACGGGGTCACAGCCTCCTTCGGGCACATCCACCTGCTCCAGCGTGGGGTCCTCCAGGGGCTGCAGGCAGATATCTGCTCCACCGTGGACCTCCATGGGCTGCAGGGGGACAGCCTGCCTCACCATGGTCTTCACTACGGGCTGCAGGGGAACCTCTGCTCCGGCGTCTGGAGCACCTCCTCCCCCTCCTTCTTCACTGACCTTGGTGTCTGCAGAGTTGTTTCTCTCACATATTCTTACTCCTCTCTCCTGGCTGCTGTTGCGCAGCAGTTTTTTCCCCTTCTTAAAGATGTTACCACAGAGGTGTTACCACCATCATTGATTGGCTCGGCCTTAGCCAGCAGCAGGTCCGTCTTGGAGCTGGCTGACACTGGCTCTGTTGGAAGCTTCTGGCATCTTCTCACAGAAGCCACCTCTGTAGCCTCCCTACCCCCCCCCCGCTTACCAAAACCTTGCCACGTAAACCCAATACAAGAGCAAAGTAACACAAGATGGTTCAAGACAGTCAAAAAGCTGACCACTGCTGAACAGAGGTCTGCTCCCCCCACCCCAGCATACATCTCTGCCAGCACTAATGCTCAAACGACCTCTCCATGAGCCAATTCAGTTCACCAAAACAGCAGGAAATTAACACAGTAAGAAAAAACTAACAGTTTTTCTCCCAGGTTAAGTAAATTGAGTGAGTTCAGCAAAAGGTTTGACTAGCATCAGAGACCAGAGAACTGGAGAGGGAGAGAGGGAAATGAGACCTCCAAATTTAGGATGACATTGATTTCTCAAGGGACTTCGCTCCTAGTCTGCTTAGGGTGCAGAGTTGCAAGTGGTTTAGACTGTTCTAACTTCTGGCTGCTGCTGAAAAAGACCCAAATTCCCCTCCTTTCTTATTCCCCATAGGTACGTATGTTCCTACTCTGGTCCTTATACATCAACCCCATCATCTCCTGTAATTGCATCATTAGTGGTAGCAAGCAGATCTACCTCACTGATCAGTGAGAGATAGGAAGGGCACATAGTTTATCTGAAGGTTGACAGATGAAAAAAGTATGCACAACATGAGGTTTTTTTGAATGCATAATGAAATTAAGATCCTCTGTACTAGGTAGACAAAAATTCCACCTTTCTGAGCTGGTGTCACAGGCAGGAACTAATACTGGATGCCTAGAATGAAAATAGTAAAATGGTACAAGGACAGTGCAAGCACACACTGATACTCTTGATATGTTTCCCCCAATCTCCAGCAATACCCAACAAATCAGGTTCAACAAATCAGGTTCTACATGAGCTAGAATGGTACCTATGTGCTTAAGCCACCAAATAAAGACTGCTCTCCAGTATTAGAAAAATCAACATAAGAAACACTTATGGCTGGACTGAGTGAGCTCAGTGGAGCTCTGAAGATGATAGGGGGAATTTATCAATTTTGCTATTGAATAGCTTCACTATTGAAAGGACACACATCTCTTCAAAACTAATGTTACCATTAACCATGGTATATGCTAATATACCATGGATTCAACCTAAGCACACAGAAAACCCAAAGCTGACAGGATGTATTGACTAGATAATGAAATAGCTATGCTGACTTAGTTCAAACCTAAAAATCCATAATAGTGTAATTGTACATGGTACAGCTTTTTTTGTTATAGTATAATAAATTCCATGTATTAATATTATGCACAATTATAGCACAAGTAATTAAAAAACTGCAGTAACATTGGTGCTGTGGAAATCACTGCCTGCAGAGCTTAAAATATCAGGTCCCAAATCTGCAAATTACTTATGCACATTCTTGGTTTCACTGAGGCTACATAAGCACACACAGACCGGGGCCTAAGAGGAAAAGTCAAGGAAGGAAGGAGGAAAGAAATACAATACTTGACAGAGTTATCACCAACTGCCATATTTTCTTAGCCATGAGTAACTGACTACTTCCTGGTTTGGACAGGATCTCAAGTTTATGCATTCATTTTCTTGATAGTGACAAAATCAGCATAAAAGATAAGCTTTCTCCAAAAGAGTCAAGATGTAACCACACACAAGTATACGCATTATTTTTACCACACATACCCCTCCCCGCATCTACAGCTTACAGAACTGAGTTTTGTACATGACTTACATGACTTTTTCAGGTTAAATTTGCAGGCTTGGCATTTATCAGGGACTACTACTGTGAAGACTATGAAAATCAGTTACAGGGTTTTTTTGAAGTTAGAAAATTATTTTAATTTAAAAATTACTTGGTTTTAACATTTTTACAGCATCTCTTTTATTAGTAAAAAAGACAAATTATACCATTTTTAATTTGAGATTTCTCTGAATCTCCAGGGCTTCACATTCTGCCCTTGCCTCTCATTTTCCTGCTCTTGCAATATATTCCTGCAGATTTTTTTAAATCCTTGCCATAGCAACAGCTGAAGTTCCCCTTTTGCCCTGCTGAGAAAGTCTGCTTGGTTAGGGCATCATTGAATGCCAGCAGCCAGTGGGAGCATGGAGGGGGGCAGAGGGAGCGAGGAATGGAAGAATCCAACAGATGCAACCAGAGTGAAAGCTCTTAAGTTATGGACTACTCAAAAAGCAGAAAGATGCTAGCCGGGGATGAAGTATTTGCTGAGGTACTGAAAGAAGCAACTTGGATGGCTGGGGGCAAAGAGATGGGGTACTGAACCAAGAAAACTGAAAGAGCATCTCTGATGGACTGAAGACAAGAGTTAGAGAGAAGTAAAAAGTTTATCAGCCCATCCTGAAGAGGCTCCGGAGTGGCAAAAATTCTGGGAGAGAATGGTACGGAATGGAACAGGACAGAAGTTGAAAGTTATAAATGCTAAGGAACTTGAGAACTTCACTTCTAGAGAAGGAAGAACAAGAAATGGGGCCTCTGTTGTGGTAACAATTGGGGTTACCACAGATCACCACTTCATTTTCCCTTCTGTAACCCCACACAGTCATCATCTTCAGTCAAGACCTTTGTTTTGGAGAAAAGGCATAGAATCCACTTCTCCCTCCTCCCCCGAAATCTGGGGATAACCGATTGGAAGTAGTAATGATCAAAATCAGATAGAACTAAAGTCATATTATGTGTGTAGGCAATTCACAATGCATCAGGAAAGAAACTGAATACAGTTTAAAGAAAATACGATGGGCCTCCTGATCCTGAATGAAATTTCCACCTATATGATGCATATAATTTAATAATACTTAACTCAAAGTCAAGCCAGGATGGATTAGGGTTGTTAGTGTAGTATCTTCTGTATACAAAGCACTACCATAAGTTTAATATAATAATTTAGTTTTTCCCATAGAGCCACATTCTAATTCATGCAAAATTATTTGCAACTGTTTTATCCACATAGTTGAATATGTAGCTCCATGCCATGGGTAAGAATGCCATGAAAAAAGTATGTACAATCAAAAACAAGATAATAGTACTACACATATGCATGATGGCACCAAACTAGGGTTGCCAAGCAACTGTAACTACAGTATTTCCAAACTTTTGAAAGACTGCTGAAACAATGTAAGGTTGCAAAGCCAGTTTTGCATATGTACTTGCCCAAATTAAAAAAAAAAAAATAAATAAATTCCTTCCTCCTTAACATAGCATCACTACCGACACCTATGGTGATATACCTGGTTGATGTGTGACAGTTCTGCCAATTAAGACGATGACATCAATAGATTACTATGGTCAATGCACAAGACAGTTTTGCCTCAGGGGGCAGAAGATAATTGTAAACACAAAACCAATGAGATGCAAGAATCATGCGTTTCACTAGAGGCTTTTTTTTTTTTTTTTAGAAGAGGTAATGGGATGGAGGAAGGAATGCAAAAGAAGGCAATCTTTGAGGTCTGACCATTACTAATTTAAATTTGTGAGATGTTTCTATAAAGGAATCAGTGTTTAGGTCTGCTCAAAAGGTAAAACAAATGAAATCAAAATCATTTAAAAAACCAACAAAAAACACTATGCAGTTTTGCAGTTTTCACAGCAACCACTGTGCTCTTCTCACAGATATTTTTTTTTTTTTTTTTTTGAAGATCTGTGTGGGTACTGTTTGGTATTCCTGAAGTTTAAAAGACAGAATGCATTGAAAAACACAGGGAAGTAGGAACCCCTTCAAACAAGTAGTTTTGTTTCTGGAGACTAGAGTCAACTTGCAATTACCCTTAAACTAATTATCTGGGTTGGTGACTATGTATGCCACAGGTGTTAATTCAGACAGCACTGTGTAAATGCAGGTGCACTCTTTTCTCAACCAGTTCACATAAAGCAGTTTTTATGTGGGACAGAGACTAAGTTAGTAAGTCTAAAAGACTGAAGCAGCCTTCAACTGCAGGGCCAACTCAGGACTTTCTGTATCCGATCCTCATGCCAGGAGCACTACAGAAGGTACTTAAGACGTATCTAAGTAGCTCTGGACCACAACAACCACATTTGGCTAACACTGAACCCAATTTTACAGGCTGGGCTGTTAAGACTCTAGGACTGAACTGGTGACAACCCTAGACAACAGCTGCACAATGCTCCTACACTCTGAGACAGGTTATTTAATTTGGATACAGTCAGCTTGTATCCAACAGTGCATGCAATATATTCACCCCACCTGAATCCCTGCACTCTTGGATGTGCGGTGTAAACATTAAATAGCTTTATCATGCTGACTCAGTATAGCTGAGCAGCTCTGCAGATCATTCCTCAATACTCATATAATATAGGATATCCCAGCCCTTCCCATTAATTGAGCTAACAAGCAGTTGTTGCATACAATCTTCTAATTATAATGAGAATAAAGAAAGGAGACATGAGTTTCTTATCAATATATTGATGGTAAGAATCAGGGCTGGTGCCCATGGCTAATTGGAAACAAGCAAGAAAGCAACCATAATTCATATGGTGGAGAGAAGATTGAGAAAATTTGTGATTTACACCAGAAATAGCAAGTTTCTTGAGTAAACAAGAAAATTAACTAGTTTTGTGCTTGAATTAGCAATAGTCACCATACAGCAAAAGGAATATCTGCATTCTCTGCAATACTTCATACTTTACTTGCACAAAACATATCCTGAACTCACCAGTAAAATAATTAAATTTAAAATAATTGTTTACATTTATATTTTAAAAGAAACCAACAGTTTTGTGTAACTTGCAGAACTTTCTGTGCTTATGGGGAAAAAAAAATAATAAAAAAAAATCACAGTGTAAGTTGCTTGGCAACGTGAGGATATTTTACAGAGAGAAAAAAAAACCAGTATCAATACCAGTGCTACAGGGAAAAGAACATCTTCGGAAGAGTCCATAGTTTTAGAAAGGTGGTTTTAAAAAAGGGCTGCTTCACAAAAATCAATACACTTTCCCCATAGGTTCATGACTTAAAATTCTATAGTCAAGGCTTGTAGATTTGTAATTATGGTATGTCAGCCACATTTAAACAACAGTGTTAAAAGATTGTTAAACTAACACAACTGCAATGTGAATTGTCTTAGTCTCATTCTTATCTACTGGTGTCACTTCCATTTAATCAGATGGAAACTATGGGCAAATGTCAGTGCTATTTTCACATGCCCCAACTTACTTTGTTCGCAGTAGTTTTTAAAACCATTGCCAATCTGAAATGAGTATAAGATATTTTTAAAAGTGGGTCTGGGTTTCCCCCCCAATCAATTCCCTCACTATCCAGCAGGTTGTCTGAGTTTGGATTTACTAAGACTATTTTGAATCACAGAATCACAGAACATCTCGAGTTGGAAGGGACCCATAACGATCATCGAGTCCAACTCCCTGCTCCTCACAGGACTACCTAAAACTAAACCATATGACTAAGAGCGTCGTCCAGACTCTCCTTGGAACTCTGACAGGCTTGGGGCCGTGACCACTTCCCTGGGGAGCCTGTTCCAGTGACTGACCACCCTCTCAGTGAAGAGCCTTTTCCTAATGTCCAATCTGAACTTCCCCTGACACAGCTTCATTCCATTTCCTCATGTCCTATCCCTGGTCACCAGAGGGAGGAGATCAGCACCTCCCCCTCTGCTGCCCCCCTTGAGGAAGTTGTAGACTGCGATGAGGTCACCCCTCAGCCTTCTCTTCTCCAAGCTGAACAAACCAAGTGACCTCAGCCGCTCCTCATAAGTCTCGCCCTCAAGACTTTTCACCATCTTAGTCGCCCTCCTCTGGACACACTCTAATAGTTTGATGTCCCTCTGTCGTGGTTTAACCCCAGCCAGCAACTAAGCCCCACGCATCCACTTCCCCTCCCCCCTCCCAGTGGGGTGGGGAGGAGAAAAAAAAAAAAAAAAAAGGTAAAACTTGTGAGTTAAGAACAGTTTAATAACTAAAGTAAAATAAAATACACTCCTACTACTACTAATAAAATAATAATAATTGTAATGAAAAGGAATATAACAAAAAAAAAAAGGAAATAACACTCAAGAAAATACAAGCGATGCACAATGCAATTGCTCACCACTCACTGACTGATGCCAGAGCAGCGATCTGCCCCTCCCAGCCAACTCCCTCCCATTTATATACTGAGCATGATGTTCTATGGTATGGAATATCCCTTTGGCTAGTTCAGGTCAGCTGCCCCAGCTATGCTCCCTCCCAGCTCCTTGCACACCTGCTTGCTGGCAGAGCATGGGAAACTGAAAAGTCCTTGGCTTAAGATAAGCGCTACTTAGCAACAACTAAAACATCAGAGTGTTATCAACATCATTCTCACACTAAATCCAAAACACAGCACTGTACCAGCTACTAAGAAGAAAATTAACTCTATCCCAGCCGAAACCAGGACACCCTCTTATATTGAGGCACCCAAAACTGCACACAGTACTCGAGGTGGGGCCGCACCAGTGCAGTGTAGAGGGGGACAATCACCTCCCTCGACCGGCTAGCTATGCTGTGCTTGATGCACCCCAGGACCCGGTTGGCCCTTTTGGCTGCCAGGGCACACTGTTGACTCATATTCAACTTGCCATCAACCCAAACCCCCAGATCTCTTTCCACGGGGCTGTTCTCCAGCCTCTCGTCCCCCAATTTGTATGTATAACCAGGATAACCCTGTCCCAGGTGCAGAATCCGGCACTTGCTCTTGTTAAATTTCATACGGTTGGTGATTGCCCAGCTCTCTAGTCTATCCAGATCTCCCTGTAAGGCCTCTCTACCCTCGAGGGAGTCCACAGCTCCTCTAGTTTAGTATCGTTGGCAAGCTTACTTAATGTACATTCGACTCCTGCATCCAGATCATTTATAAAAACATTAAAGAGCACTGGCCCTAAAACTGAGCCCTGGGGAACCCCACTGGTGACTGGCTGCCAGCCTGATGTAACCCCATTTACTATAACTCTTTGAGCCCGACCCGTCAGCCAATTGCTCACCCATCGTATTATGGACTTGTCTAGCTGTATGCTGGATATTTTGTCCAGAAGGATACTGTGAGAGACAGTATCAAAAGCTTTGCTAAAATCCCAAAACACCACATCTACTGGCTTCCTTTGGTCAACTAGATGGGTGACCTTGTCATAAAAGGAAATTAAGTTAGTTAAGCAGGACTTTCCCCTCATGAACCCATGCTGGCTACGACCAATGGCTGCATTGTCTCTCAAGTGTTTTTCAATAACTCCCAGAATAACCTTCTCCATAATTTTACCAGGCACTGAAGTGAGACTGACAGGCCTGTAATTACCAGGGTCTTCCTTCTTACCCTTCTTGAAAATTGGGACAACATTTGCCAGCTTCCAGTCGACTGGGACCTCTCCAGATTCCCAAGACAATTGAAAAGTAATGGAGAGAGGTCCCGCGATGACATCAGCCAGCTCTTTCAGTACCCTGGGATGAATCCCATTGGGCCCATGACTTATGCACATCCAGCTGGAGCAGCAAGTCTCAAACAAGTTCAGGGTCGGCTGGGAGTTTATCATCCCCCCAGTCACGGTCTTCCAACACAGGGCTCCAGGGGTCCCAGGGCCCATCATCGGTGTTAAAGACAGAGGCAAAGAAGGCATTAAATGGTTCTGCTTTGTCTACATCCCTGTTTGTGAGGTGACTGACCGCATCAAGTAATGCACCAATGTTATCCTTGATTCTCACTTTGAAGTGATTAAACAGAAGCATTGCTTATTAGGACATAAGCCACAAGTACAGCAAACATTATTATTCATGCTCATCAGATCTACTTTTTTGAAAGACTGGCTAATCAAAGCATGCAATCACCAAGAGCCTGGCTATCCGATTTGTCTGAAAAAGCAAAAGGCTCTCCCCGTTCCTAGTTCAAATTTCTTTCATTGATACTTTCATGCTTCTTACATTGTGATGTAAGTAAAGTATCCACAACCTACAATATAGTCTCTCGAGAGTGGTACACAAAATATGATATACAGCTAAAAAAAAAAAAATTAAAAAAAAATCCCACATTAAACAGCTGCTTTGTTCTTAGTTTGAAAAGTGATGAGTTAGGTAAGTGATGAGAGAAAAGAATGGGCTACAGCAGATTATTAAAAAAGACAAATGATGTGTCAAAAAAGTTCAATACATCCTAATGGTTCTTGACCCTTATCTTTTTTTATATACTCTTATATCCTGAGCATTGAACGTGCTTGAAAATCAGTATTACAGGCTAAATTCAGTGCACTTTTCTAAACTGCAAATTCAGAAAAAAAATAAGGAAAATTAATTGAAGTGTTAAGTCAGTTACTTTATGGCATGTTTAATAAGCCTCTACATGAGTCCTCTCACACACTAGGAATAAATACCTATACAGTTGCTCTAGTCCCAAATGTGAGGACAATATTAATGTTCCTAAGTTGACTCAAGTCACATGCACACCCACTGTAGTACAGAACTAGGCTTCTAGTTGGAGAAGGAAGGGTGGAGTAGGACAGAGCCACACCTCTTGCATCTGCGTGCAACTGTCACAGAAGTGGGAGCTGCTGCTGTATCATCTCCCTCACAGGGAGTGTAAGGTAACATTCCTTTTTTTTTTTTTTTTTAAAGTTACCTCCCTCACAGGGAATGTAAGGTAACATTCCTTTTTTTTTTTTTTTAAAGTTACCTTCACTTACAGTATGCCAGCTGCTGCAGAGTAACTGTAGATGTGCATATTATCACACAACAAGCACAAGCTGTTTACTTGCTTATTCACACAGCCATTCTCCAAAAGCAAATCTGAAGCCCTGAAACGTACGCAGCAGCGTGGCGAGCTGGTCCAGGCAGGCCTCATCCTTCAAAATAACTTTTCCTTTTTAAGTCTGGGTTATTTTTCAGTGGATCAGCTCCCTGAAATATACAGATGTGTGGCCACCTAAGTCCTTGTGTTGGGCAGGAGGCTGTAACACAGCAGCTCAGATTTAGATTAGCTTAAGCCACCATGGACCAACACCAAGTCTTCTCCTGTCACAACTGGCAATTGTTTCACCTCGGAGGAATGCCCACCTATACAGTGCCCCTGAAACATAATATAATTTATTAAGCATTGTTTTTAAGAGGCCACAGGATTTGTATTAGGCTCACAAAATAGTTCTCAGGAATAGTCAGACTTTGCCCAGACTTGTCTCGGCCAGCCTAGAGCTTTCTTTTACTTGTTTAACTGTAACCACTATTATGATTAGGTAACAATTACCTACTCTGTTTTAGTTTTTGCTCAGCTTTGTACAATCCTGTGGTATAACACTGCTGTATTGATTTTTGTTACTAACAAGAATGAGCTATCTCTGATTTAGAATAAAAATGCAGCATAAATGATTGAATCTGACAAGAGCAGGAACATGGGGTGATAGCAGAGCCCTTGAAAACACAGGCACAGGAAGATGCTGAAATGCCCCAGTGCTATAAACAACTCACCAATAGTCAAGTACTGGTCATCAAAGTAATGCAACCTGAGAGATGGATAAAACCAGTTTTAGGATAACAAAGAAAAACTATTCAACACATGCAAAACACCATATACAGTAAATTCAGATAAAGTGTGGAGTTGTGCTGGTTTTGGCTGGGATAGAGTTAGTTTTCTTCATATTAGTTAGCATGGGGCTATGTTTTGGATTTGTGCTGGAAACAGTGTTGAGAATACAGGGACGTTTTTGTTATTGCTGAGCAGTGCTTACACAGAGTCAAGGCCTTTTCTGTTTCTCACACCATCCCGCCAGTGAGTAGGCTGGAGGGGCACAAGAAGTTGGGAGGGGACACAGCCAGGACAGCTGACCCCAACTGACCAAAGGGATATTCCATACCATATGATGTCATGCTCAGCAATATAAAGCTGGGGGAAGAAGAAGGAAGGGGGGGACGTTCGGAATGATGACATTTTGTCTTCCCAAGTAACTGTTACATGTGATGGAGCCCTGCTTTCCTGGAGATGGCTGAACACCTGCCTGCCAACGGGAAGTGGTGAATGAATTCCTTGTTTTGCTTTGCGTGTGCAGCTTTTGCTTTACCTATTAAACTGTCTTTATCTCAACCCACGAGTTTTCTCACTTTTACTCTTCTGATTCTCTCCCCCATCCCACCGGGGGGGAGTGAGCAAGTGGCCGTGTGGTGCTTAGTTGCCAGCTGGGGTTAAACCACGACAGGAGTGCAAAACAATGAAGAAAAACTAATATGTGGATTTTTATATGCATTTCTATATGCAGACTCAGAGAAGCACAAAACCATCAACATCATACTCCTCTCAGCAAAGGATTTGAGATGCTGATGACTTGCTTGAATTTGTCCCCTCCCCACTACCAAATTTAGCCAGTGGCCTTAGTACCCAGAAGGCCAGCAAAAAGGCGAGTATAACATCAGAGAAAGGGTGCTATTAGAAACAAAGTAGAAACATTAGAAGCTTTGTGTCTATTAATTTTGACTGTATATAATTTGAACTGTGTTAGCATCATTGTAACTGAACTAATATCCAGTGGGAATTTAAGCAACCTACTCTGTAACTTGGATGCAACAAACTTGTAACAAAATCAAAACCAGCATCCATGGGTTTCCATAAATCAAGTGAACAAACAGAAGAGCCACACTAAGCAGTAAAGAAATTGCTCACACAGGATAACACTACTAACTTCTCATCTCTTGTTCTCAGCTCTCAGACTCACTTAAACTGCAGCAGCAGAGAAATTCAGATGAAGAACATGCAAGCTAATCTCAGAGCTAGAAGCACTAAGGACAGTGGTATACAGACACTGAGCTAGCTCCACGCTAGCATCATTAAACCACTTCCAGGTCCAGGGGACATAGCCACATTGTACAGCATTCATCATGTGAACATGCATGCCTGCACCAGCTCTGACCAGGATCTCCACACAGTTGTTCATTGCCTAGTGTAGACTTTCCCTCTCTGTTTCCTAGTCTATAAACATGAGGAAAAAGCTTGTTCAGGTAACTTTTGTGATGATTTATTATTAAGCAATGGTCATCTGAAGTGCTGTTTAGTATTACCATACAGTTCTCTCAGTAAAACTATCAAACAGCAGCAATAAGCCAGTACAGAAACTTCCACAAATTACAAATTCTACAAAAGTAAAATTGTGTCTTATTAGATTGTGGTGGGTTGACCTTGGCTGGTCACCGGGTGCCCACCAAGCTGCTCTATCACTCCCCCTCCTCAGCTGGACAAGGGAGAGAAAAATATAATGAAAGGCTTGTGGGTTGAGATAAGGACAGGGAGATCATTCACCAATTACCGTCACAGGCAAAACAGACTTGACTCAGGGAAATTAATTTAATTTATTACCAATCAAATCAGAGTAGGGTAATGAGAAATAAAACCAAATCTTAACACACCTTCCCCCCACCCCTCCCTTCTTCCCGGGCTCAACTTTACTCCTGATTTTCTCTACCTCCTGCCCCCTGAGCGGCGCAGGGGGACAGGGAATGGGGGTTGCAGTCAGTTCATCACACATTGTCTCTGCCACTCCTTCCTCCTCACACTCTTCCCCTGCTCCAACTTGGGGTCCCTCCCACAGGAGACAGTCCTCCATGAACTTCTCCAACATGGGTCCTTCCCACGGGCTGCAGTTCTTCACAAACTGCTCCAGCATGGGTCCCTTCCACGGGATGCAGTCCTTCAGGAACAGACTGCTCCAGCGTGGGTCCCCCATGGGGTCACAAGTCCTGCCAGCAAACCTGCTTCAGCGTGGGCTCCTCTCTCCACGGGGTCACAGGTCCTGCCAGGAACCTGCTCCAATGTGGGCTTCCCACGGGGTCACAGCATCCTTCGGGCACATCCACCTGCTCTGGCATGGGGTCCTCCAGGGGCCGCAGGTGGATATCGGCTCCACCGTGGACCTCCATGGGCTGCAGGGGGATAACCTGCCTCACCATGGTCTTCACCACGGGCTGCAGGGGAATCTCTCTGCTCCGGCGCCTGGAGCACCTCCTCCCCCTCTTTCTTCACTGACCTTGGTGTCTGCAGAGTTGTTTCTCTCACATATTCTCACTCCTCTCTCCTGGCTGCTGTTGTGCAGCAGTTTTTTCCCCCCTTCTTAAATATGTTATCACAGAGGTGCTACCACTGTCGCTGATTGGCTCAGCCTTGGCCAGCAGCAGGTCTGTCTTGGAGCCGGCTGGCTTTAGCACTATCAGACATGAGGGAAGCTTCTGGCATATTCTCACAGAAGCCACCGCTGTAGACCCCTCCTCTGCTACCATAACCTTGCCATGCAAACCCAATACATAGATACAACAGTTTTCTCAAAAGTATCTAGACACCAATAAATTATACTTCCGGCTGACAGAAAGAATACAGAGACTGAAAAAAATGTTAACCTAAGAAATCTAGTTTTCCCACACCTCAGAATACTTTGTCTACAAAAACTGACACAAACCACCATCCACTTACAAATGCAAAGAGAACATTTACAATCTTCCTGTCCAGCAAAGCCAGTAACCATAATACAGGTCATAAAAGGGACCCAAAGCAAGAAGCAGTCACCAAGCCGCTCAATCAGATCACACTAAAACTTTCTAGCTTAAAAATAACACACAAGTTCATGATTTGCACACCCTGCACAGTGACAGGAAACAGGATCTTACAATCATATAATCAATTTCTTGCTTGCAGCAGTACTTGAGAACTGCTCCCTATTTTGAGTTTTGGGTTTTGTTTTTTTTTTGAGAACTCAAAATGTCTTTATCTAGCATAAACATAATGATAAAACTGTATCCATTTTACTTTTCTAGTCTTGAAGTCCAATCCTTAAAAGCTAATCAGGTATTAGAAAGTGTATCCATTTTACTGTTAGTCTTTTACTAACTGAATTTAAATAAGTCATGATACAAAGTTGATTGTACAAAACTGGACTATTTAACATGCTGATCCGGCACACATACTAATTCCTGTCTCTCCCTGAGCCAGTGCAGTCTTTGTAGGGTGCAGCCTTAATAAATATTTGGTCACAGTTGGGGTTTAATATCAAAGCCTTGCGCTTACATTCATAATAAGAGGGATTCAGATAGATAAACTGCAACTTTTCTTAAAAACGAAGACTGTTAAAACTAGACAAAACCGAGACTCAGGTGTTGAACTTACCATCGGTTTTGTGGTGTGAACTATCGAATCAGAAATATCCCATTCAACATTTGTTTTGGTAAAATAGGTAAGACTTCCTGCCTCTGCAAGGTATACAGCGAGATTACCCTGCACACTGACGGGGCAACGTGACAAAAACCCCCGTTTAATCGCAGTCTCGGGAAAGAAAGGCCTTTTCCTGACGACGGTGCACAAGAGAAAGAAACCGGCAGCCATTGCAGAACTTGTGCCACGACCACCCTCCAACACACCTCGGCAGCCCCACCCCACCGCAAAACGCCCCAGCGCAACAATCCCCAGACTCCACAGCAGGCACGGCCGGCAGCGCACGAAGCCCCGCTCGCAGCTCCTCCGCTTGGCCCGGCGGAGCCCCCGGGGGCCGCGGCGGCGGCAGGGCCCCCTCCCCGCTCAGAGCGACGGGGACTGCCCTCAGAGCTCGCAGCAGGGCCGAACCCGCTCCCGCTCTCCGCTCGCCCCCTCGGGAGCGGCGGGACCACCTTCAGCCTCTCCCAACGGCTTCCCCCCCCCCCCGCACGCGCATTCACCGCCTCACGACGCCGGTCTTGATCTTGATCTGCCTCAAACGCAGGTCAGCCATAACAGGACCGGCGGAGGAGCAGCACAGACTAGGCCCTAACGCCGCAGAGACGGAGGATACAGCGCAAGCACCGTGACTGCGCCGCCCGATCCCGCGCATGCGCCAAGCCGCCAGTCTGGGCGGCACCACCGGGAGCGGGGGCGGGGCTCCGCGCCCCTCCCCCCCCGCCCGGTGGAGGCGTCCCCATAGCGACCAGCGAAGGCCGGGCCGGGTGCGCAGTAGCCTGCGCGAGGCTGCGACCGCCCCTCGAGTGGCCAAGTGTAATTCACCATTTCTTCATAAGCACACACGAAAAAAAAGTCTGAATCCACCCTCAGATGCAGCAATAGGAGTTATTCTGAGGTAGAAACAAATTAAAAGGCAATATTAGCACTGGCAGCTCAGTCCTAGAGTTATAACCGACTGACAGTTCAAGGGCTGTTTTCCTTCATGCTTATACTTAGTTGAGGCTAACCATTTAAGGGGTCAAATTCTAGAAAAATAATCCTTTGGGTCTGCGTTTGAAAGAACTTCCCCTGAATGAGCATTTAAATCAATAAGAAAGAAAAAAAATAGCTTCAATGAATAAATAAGAAAGATAAATATAGCTTCCGTGGAGTACAGTTCAGGAAGGTCTGTATAGACCTCTTGTTTTTCACATCCTTTTGTCCTGTGTTAGTCACTTTCCCTGACTCTTGACACTGTTAGTGACCGATACCTCTTGAGAAAAACCAGCTGCGAGGGAGGATGTCATATTCCTTTCGATGATGTGCCAGTTATAGGTCATTAGCCAGCAGCCATAGGAGTGCGGCTGGCACTATTGGGCCCCCTTCAGACATGGTATAGGGAGGGCCAAGATTGCTCAAGTCCACGGAGTTGTGTCTTATTCGCAGAGGAGGACGAACATGACCCCTGTTACAGAGCCCAGCAAACCTCCCCAGGGACTCGCGAGCTGGGCCAGCCCAAATACAGCCTTGGCTTGGCAGGTTGTCTCTGTAGGAAGACGTAGGTCTTAAAATCAACAGCCTGCATAACACCATGAATGACTGTGACCTGGAGACAAGTTTACAGATGTATTATTTATTTGATATGCAAACCTGACATCACTCGTGCAGGAAGAGGAGGAAGCAGAGCAGCATTCTGGCAGGCGTAAGGGAAAACGTGGCCCCTTGCTTTGACAGAAACCCAAATCTTATTCATCCAGCTTTAGAAAGTAGTATCAAGTCATGCTGGGGCTGAAGCTGTTCTCTAAACAATTCCAAGGCAGCGCGATTTCCACTTACACTACATACCCTTTGGAAATACAGACCTGTACAAGGGAAGCTGCATTACCACTGTGCACCTACACATCAATTAATTTTTCAAAAATAGTCTTTGATGTCATTTCTGTATTTGACATAGTTGTTCCATAAACGAGGAGGCCAACAACAAATAACAGTATGAAAATAAAAATTGCCTAGAAGCAGCAGTATTAAGAAAAGTAACTCATGTTTTCAAGTGCTACAAATGTTTTATTTCTAGCCCTGAAGCATTAACTCGCATCACTGACAGTGTTCAGGCTTAGCTACTGAATTTTAGAAGTAGAATACAATTGTTTTCTTGCAGCTAATTCAGATAACTAAACAGATGATAATATATCAAATCTGAGTTCATATTTAGGCATGTATGATGATAACATGAAAAAAGTGTTACTGGTGGATGCTGAAGTATATTGTAAAATGTGTCTAAAAGTGTGATCTACTTTATTATTAATAAAAGTTGGTATTAGTACCTGAAAATGATAAAGTAACACTTAAAAAAATAATGATTTTATTTCTAAGGGTCTGGATATCTGGATATCCAGGAAAGTATGCATAATGCTTTCCAAGATAGACATTCCTTTTTTAATTAAAGGTTTGTTGGGTTTTTTTCCAGAACTCCTTTGAAATAATTTCTAGCCTAGTCAGTTGTAGATATGTTTCCATGTGAATTAGTGAAGTTACACCAGAGGTGAATACACTCCGTTATTGTATTGGGTTTGCGTGGCAAGGTTTTGGTAGCGGGGGGGGCTACAGGGGTGGCTTCTGTGAGAAGATGCCAGAAGCTTCCCCTATGTCCGATAAACTTAATGCCAGCGGGTTCCAAGACGGACCCGCCGCTGGCCAAGGCTGAGCCCATCAGCAATGGTGGTAACACCTCTGTGATAACATATTTAAGAAAGGGAAAAGAAGTTACAGGGGAGTAGCAGTTGCAGCCAGAGAGAGCAGAGTGAGAAGATGTGAGAGAAACAACTCTGCAGACACCAAGGTCAGTGAAGAAGGAGGGGGAGGAGGTGCTCCAGGCACCAGAGCAGAGAGATTCCCCTGCAGCCCGTGGTGAAGACCATGGTGAGGCAGGCTGTCCCCCTGCAGCCCATGGAGGTCCACAGTGGAGCCGATATCCACCTGCAGCCCCTGGAGGACCCCACACCGGAGCAGGTGGATGCGCCCGAAGGAGGCTGTGACCCCGTGGGAAGCCCGTGCTGGAGCAGGCTCCTGGCAGGACCTGCGGACCCGTGGTCCCGTGGAGAGAGGAGCCCACGCTGAAGCAGGTTTGCTGGCAGGACTTGTGACCCCGTGGGGGACCCACGCTGGAGCAGTCTGCTCCTGAAGGACTGCACCCTGTGGATGGGACCCATGCTGGAGCAGTTCGTGAAGAACTGTAGCCCATGGGAAGGACTCACATTGGAGAAGTTTGTGAAGGACTGTCTCCCGTGGGAGGGACCCCACGCTGGAGCAGGGGAAGAGTGTGAGTCCTCCTCCCCCTGAGGAGGAAGGAGCGGCAGAAACAACATGTGATGAACTGACCCAAACCCCCATTCCCCGTCCCCCTGCGCCGCTCGGGGAGGGGAGGAGGTAGAGAAAATAAGGAGTAAAGTTAAGCCTGGGAAGAAGGGAGGGGTGGGGGGAAGGTGTTTTAAGATTTGGTTTTATTTCTCATTATCCTGCTCTGATTTGACTTACTAGTCAAATAAATTAAACTGATTTTTCCCCAAGTCAAGTCTGTTTTGCCTGTGAAGGTAATTGGTGAAGTGATCTCCCTGTCCTTATCTCGACCCACAAGCCTTTCATTTTATTTTTTTCTCCCCTGTCCAGCTGAGGAGGGGGAGTGATAGAGCGGCTTTGGTGGGCCCCTGGCATCTAGCCAGGGTCAACCCACCACACAGGGCTGGATATTTGTTGCAGTGGAGCTGTTTTGTGCTATACCACTAGTTCATTTGGACTATAGAGCCAACATGTTTATCAGCTGATATAGTTAAAATTAGAGGTATTATGCCACTTCCACCTATGCTGCTGAGGTCAGAGTGTATCTTGCAGAAGGAGGTGCAGTCACCTCTGAAGTCCACTAAACCCCAGTGGCAGTTTCCATCATCTTGTCCATTACCAGTTGGTTTAGACAGCTTGAAAAACCCATGGCCATAGCTGTGCCAAATGTACGTTTGCTTCAGCTGAGGACTGAAACCATTACTTTAATAAGTAAATGCTCAATGAGCTTTTATACTATTTTGTTTATCCATCAAAACCATCTGTGCAGTTCGAATATAATTTCATTTTCAGTTATGATAAAACAAAATGTGGAAGTTATTTAGTCTTCAAATTTTATCTTTTTGTAGGAAAAGCAAATTTAATTCAGCCTCTCTAAAGGATTTTGAATAAAGGTCAGTAGTGTCTCCTTAATTTTTTTTATATATTCAGTAGATAAAATTAACCTCTGTACAGCTGGCCAGCGCAAAGCTAGACACCATTTAAGTGCACAAGAATGAATTTCCCTGGTTGTGAGCATACAACATAGTATCAGTATTCCGTGTAGTGTAGATCTCTTGACCCACTTTCTTATTAGGTCATCATCACTGGTCAAAATGATCTTCCAAAAATATCCCCCCCCAAAATGCTTAGAGAGTTATTCAATGCCACAAATACAGGCAAGTGGCATAGGTTATTAGCACATAGCCATGGGATGGGACAAGGATAAAATGGGTTGCTGCTGCAGAGTTTGCGAGATACCTACTGAACATGGTGAATCAAGTGGGAGCTGTGTTTTGTTACAGGAGAGACTCGATTACGTTGGGAAGTTAGGTAAAGGAGGAACGAGTCACCAGGCAGAAACTGAAAAGAGTCGGGGCAAAGTCCATTCCCATTTCTGCCTTTGTAGCTTCACCAAACACTGCCAGGACAGATTCTGATTTCATCTATGCTTCTGTGAAAAGGAAGTAGCCCACTGGGATGTGGTGGTATAAAATCAGAAGGAAACCTACTCATTTTCAGCAGAATTATAGTGACAATACAATTTACCCTTGGTAGAGAAGGCAGCAATGGTGATTCCTCAAATATTACACTATTGGGGAGCACATGTTACAAAACAACCCTCTCATACAGTTTTGAGGGTTAAACTGTGCCTATAATAAATGCTAAGTTACAATTCAAACCTTTTTAGCTAACTCGAGGCTTTTTTTAAAGCAGTTTTTCCTAGCTCAGACCAACCATTAGGTGAAGAGCTGGAAGCAGTGAGAGAAAAAGGGATTTATGTGTGTGCATCAAAAGGAGAATATATCCCTTTGTGAATTATTTCCATGGGACCCCTACCTACAAATGAAGAGATATGTGATATAACAATTCATTGTTCTGACACACATTACAATCATGATGTGCAGTTTTTAATGCATTGTGTTACATTAAGCTTAGCCCATGGTCTAACACTATGTAACATAAATTTCTGTGAAGGGAGTAACATAACATGATACTGTCTTTTAAAAGACACACATGATTTTTTCAGATCACTTACTTTTTATCCATGAATGCCCAATCTAAAAATCAAGGTGGCAGATGAAAGTGAAGTGAATGAGTATCCACAAACCAGAATATTTATCTTGTGTGGTTTTGCTTATTGTTACCTGTATTCAAAGACTCTAGTCAACTTTTATGTTGTAATGCATGAGCAAAGTTGATGGACATATTTTATTGTCACCTTCAGTTAGATTTTATTCATGGTCAATCAAGGGAGACCTGACAGCCTGTCGTGGTTTAACCCCAGCCAGCAACTAAGCACCATGCAGCCGCTCGCTCACTCCTCCCCCCTCCCAGTGGAATGGGGAGGAGAATTGAAAAAAAAAAAAGTAAAACTCATGGGTTGAGATAAGAACAGTTTAATAACTAAAGTAAAATAAAATATAATACTAACTAATAATAATAATGAAAAAAAAAATGAAAAGGAATATAACAAAAAAAAAAAGAACACCCCAAAAAAGACAAGTGATGCACAATGCAATTGCTCACCACCCACTGACTGATGCCAGAGCAGCAATCCGCCCCTCCCGGCCAACTCCCCCCTGTTTATATACTGGGCATGACGTTCCATGGTATGGAATACCCCTTTGGCTAGTTCAGGTCAGCTGCCCTGGCTATGCTCCCTCCCAGCTTCTTGCACACCTGCTTGCTGGCAGAGCATGGGAAACTGAGAAGTCCTTGGCTTAAGAGAAGCGCTACTTAGCAACAACTAAAACATCAGAGTGTTATCAACATCATTCTCACACTAAATCCAAAACACAGCACTGTACCAGCTACTAAAAAGAAAATTAACTCTATCCCAGCCGAAACCAGGACACAGCCAATTAGACTAAAACACACTGAGAATCCTCACAAGTGTTTATTTTGCAATAGAGAGAGGCTTTGATTATGAACCTGCCACTAACATTATTTTGGCTGCTTTGTTTTTATCCTACCTATGAGACAGATTTTCTGTTTTAATTGATAGTTTATTTTAAAATAAAAATATCATGTAAGTGATTCTCATTGGAATGAAATAAAATGAATTATTGATTTTACAATAACTGGATATAATAAAATCTCCAGTGAAAGATCAAATTCAAATCTGAAGTTTAAAGAACTCACAGAATAAAGCTGCATGTGATCAATCTCTTTGGAAAAAAAGAGGTAGATTTTATATATTTATATATACATATACATTTGCTTATTTATCTCCTCTCAAGTCATTAGAAAGCTTCAGAATATTTGAAGACTTTTTATATAAGTGTCTTGAAATCAGTCTTCAATGCCTGCTTGATTCCTAAGTAAGTGATTATCTTTATTTTTAATTGAATCCTTTCTGTGGTACAATACAAAGCAAAACCATGAAACTCACAGACATCAACTGACATCTGTGTGGGTTTGACTGATCACATGCTTTAGTGCGAAGTTTAAATACCAGCAAAGGGGATTCCTTCTTTTTTGGCCACATCTGAAAACTGCAATTCTTACCAGAGACTGAACACTCGAGACAGTATTCTCCAACAAAGAAACAATCTTTGCCAGTGCTTAGCAGACGGGAACATGTTGGTAGCACACAAAGGTGGAGAACTGCAAAATAGCTGGCACAAATTTGCAGATCATGCTAATATCCCTTATGGTGCTGCATGTGATGTTTTGAAAGCTTCTCATGAGTCAGTAAAAAAGGAAAATAGTATCTGTAGACTGCAGCATCAAGATGAAGCAGTATTTAGAAAGTCTAAGGGAGATCAAAAATATATGCTTTTAATAGGACAGCAATCCTTGTTGACAGAGATAAACACGCTGTCATGATATAGCTTGATACTGTAAAGCAATTGGCACAAAATCACAAAATCACACTACATTGTGATTAAAAGTTTAGCACTGTACAGTATCAGTTTAGCACATGTTAAATAGTTTGGAAATTGATGTATTGTAATTAGGTAATTATCATAATGTAGGAATTTTTGGTGAGTTCTTGCAGGAATCTGTTCACCAGGCTTAAGCTATTAAATATATTTATTAATCACCTGAGAGGAAGTATAAAATAATTGCTAGTAAAGCCTGCTGCTGGCACAAATGTTGTTGACATTGTAAGTAATAAGAACAAATTAGTTCTGTAAAGCAATTTGGATTGCTTGGTGAAATAAACTAATTCAAAATATATAATTTCAACGCAGGAAAAGTCAGGGTCATACATTTAGGAGCAAAGAATAAAAGTCAGACTTACAGGGTGAAAAACTGTGACTTGGAAACCAGTAACCCTGGAAAAGGACTGCTGGGTTGTGATAGCTAACCAACTGAACATGAGCCCAGCTATACTATGGCTAACAGAGAGGAGATATCATCCATGAATATACTGGCATGTCAGTATTATGTAGGAGTCTTAATATCTAGAAATGCCAAAAGACTGAGGCTCTGGCTGGAATCACATGCCCAGTTCTACACCATTAAAATGGAAAAAAATTCTTGCAAGGCTCAGAACAAATCTACAGGACTGATACGACACCTGGAGAACATACCCCACACAGCAAGGCACAAGAAGCTAAGGGTATTTAGTCAGCAAAGAAAATAAGGGATTTGGTCAATCTGTAATCTACATAGAGAAGGAATTTCTGATAGCAGCAAGTTCACAACCCAGCAGAAAGAATGAGCAGTAGGATACAACAGCAAGCTCAAACTAGACAAAATCAGAATAGAATTAAGGGACCATATTTTAAGTACTGAGCAATTAACTACTGGAAAAGCTACCAATGGATAAGGGAGATGGAGATATTTAAGATCGGATGTTTTTCTGTAAGATATGTTTTAGCTTAACTGCAAATTAAGGCTCAGTGCAGAAATTAGCAGGTGAAATCTGTGCAGGGGGTTAGACCAGACAATCTTAATAGTTCCCTCCATCCCTAAAAGTCTGCTTGTCAAAACATATGCACCTAAATTGAGGAACCAGGCTCTTGTACTGCAGACTTGGCTGCAGGATCAGAAATCCACCCATTCAGAACAAACTATAAGACTGAAGTCCTGCTCCTAGACTATTAAGTTTTTTTATGGGGAAGGAAGGTGAGATAGAGGTCTGTTTACTTTTCTCTTACACACAGGGCATTGAGGTGCAGGAGGTGCTAGAAATAATTACAACAAAATGTCACGCTGTAAATATTATAGCAATACTGATTTTGCTAAAATTAGCCTGATCAAACCAGTTTAATGGGATTTTCATATTTCTAGTCTTCAGTGAGGAATGAAATCCTTTCTATTTTCAGATATATAATTTATTATTTTTAATATATATAAAGCTTTCAAAGTACATACTGAAGCAATCATTCCTAATCCAGCAGAAAACATGAGCATATCAGGGAACTAAGCCCTTGAAATATCAGGTACACCTGAATTACACTTTAGTAGCAAGTCTCATCTTGCTTAATTTAAGATGCATCAGGATTAGGTGTCTAGTCTGTGCCTATTAGGCTTCATTTACACTGAAGAGAAACAGTTCAGTTCATGCTGTGTAAATTGGGTATCTAAAACTGTTAGGATGATTCATCATCTACAAATGGTTGAAGTTAGATGAGATGAATCCCACACTGAATGCTTAAATTGAAAAGGTAACCCCCCAACTCAACTCCCTTTTAATCCTGGAGATGTTTACAGTTTGTAGGCACTACATTTCCAACATTGACCATGGGGAAAATTCCTCTAGGCATGCAGAGAAACATCTCAATGCTGACCATACACAGCATGTCACATCTGTGACTAGTTTAGAAATCCCAGCGAGGCTTTCTGTCCCTACTTCATCTTTGGAGTGGTTATTTGCTGTTGGTTTTACTTCACAGCTTAACCAAATCTGCTCTGGATTTAGAAGAACGTGGGTCAATGCACATTTTTGCCTTCCAGGAGACCATCCCTGGTGGGAGCACAGAAAATATTAGGCATGGAAAACACTATTTCTCCTGTTTATGCTGCTTTGTGTTTCCTGTAATAATTCCATATGATTGAAACAGAAAGAAAAGTGACAATGCAGCCAAGTAGTTAGGTTACCTCCCTGTGGAAAAATATTTGTATGCAAAATGGTAAAACCTCAGCAGGTGGATGAGGAAGGGCTCCCATTTCAGAAAGTCCCCACTTACCTGGTCATATGGACACTGTCTTAGGAGAGCTTCCTTGGCAGAAGAGGGAATTCAAGCGAGGTGAAAGCTCGAACCACTGACCTACTGGGTAAAGCAGGGGCGCCAATGCATTTAGGCTTTTAAAGAAAAGATGTAGCTATCTAAATCCATTAGAGAGTTCAGGCAGGGCATCCTGAGTATAAGGGAGCACCTCAAAATACATCTGTCCTGGTTTTGGCTGGGACAGAGTTAACTTTCTTTTTAGGAGCTGGTACAGTGCTGTGTTTTGGATTTAGTGTGAGAATGATGTTGATAACACTCTGATGTTTTAGTTGTTGCTAAGTAGCGCTTATCTTAAGCCAAGGACTTTCCAGTTTCCCATGCTCTGCCAGCAAGCAGGTGTGCAAGAAGCTGGGAGGGAGCATAGCCGGGGCAGCTGACCTGAACTAGCCAAAGGGGTGTTCCATACCATGGAACATCATGCCCAGTGGTTAGCTCAGTTGGTTAGAGTGTGGTGCTAATAATGCAAAAAGGTTGCGGGTTTGATCCCCAAAGTTCCAGTATATAAACAGGGGGGAGTTGGCTGGGAGGGGCAGATCGCGGCTCGGGAACTAACTGGTCATCGGTCAGCGGGTGGTGAGCAATTGCATTGTGCATCACTGGGTTTTTTTTTTTTCTTTCCCTTCCTCCCCCTCCTTTTTTGTTATATTCCTTTTCATTACTATTATTATTATTATATTTCATTATTACTATTGTTGGTATTATATTTTACTTTAGTTATTAAACTGTTCTTATCTCAACCCACAAGTTTTACTTTTTTTTTTCCCCTCTTTCCTCCTCCTCACCCCACTGGGAGGGGGAAGGGTGAAGCGGCTGCGTGGTGCTTAGTTGCTGACTGGGGTTAAACCACGACAACATCAGAGAAGGCATTGAAAGGCCAAAGTTGAGATGGTAGGTATGGTTTTCACACTGGTACTTTCAGCAGTGCCCTGCTTAGATTCTAGTTGGAAAGATGTAATGCCCCCATGACTGTACCAGCAGCCCAGGCACCTAGTGTGGTTGCTAGGAATTTCTAGAGGTGCTCAGAAGTTAGACCAAATATGGATGATTTAATTAAAAAATCTAGTCAAATTAAATGCATTAAAAATAAAACTGTGAAATCAGATGTAAAACTGATAACCTCTATTAAAGCTTAGATTTTCTCAGCATTATTTCAGTATATCAGAAAGATGCTCCTACTTCTCAGTGGCTCAAACAAAGCTACTCATGGAATTAGTAAAAAAATATTAAATTTTTAAGGTCAGCACGGACTTTATTAAAATAATGACTATGTCTTCAAATCCAGAAATTTATTCTTTTTTCTGCCTTTACTGTGAAGCTGATACTGGTTTTTGCACTTTTTCAAATGTTTTATTGTACAGAAAAGCCTCTGTTTTCCTTGATGTTGGTTTTAGCTGAACTAGCAGGTACAGGAAATATTTTTTTCATTTAATTAGCATTGCTCATGCAAAATTCAGAAGTGGATTGAAGGCTAAAAATACAGGATTGTTTTCTTTTCCAGTCTATGAATAAAAAAAGTGGAGAAGATAACATGGTCAAAACCCTAATGGTGAAGGGTCAGATTTCCAAAGATATTTTGATGCCTGGAGATGGAGACAGATGACCAGTGGGAGTTTCAAAATCCCTCCTACAGATTAAATGTCTAACTCCTATTGACTTCAGGGGAAATGAGGCACTAGCCCCTATAGGCACTTCTGATAATCTCACTAGCTGTTTATCTGCATGTTAGGCATCTAAGTATTGGCTCCTGGAGACAGGAAATAATTTCTCAGTTCACTAAATAATGTATCTGCTTCATTCATTTAGTAATCTGGCTAGTTTTAAATACATTTCCTGTTTATAAGGAAAAAAGTGATGCCATATGTTTAAGACAGTTAAATACAATTAATTAAACTAGTTTTATGCATTTAAATTTAATTTTAGTTTCCACCCCAATGCATTTTGATACAAACCCCAAATAAAATCATCATTTAGTAGTCTTTTGCCATTTTCTGAGATAATATGAAAGTGAAACATAAGCATCTGAACAAATTACAATAATTCTCGCATTCTCACTGTGTATATTTATATGCTAAAATAAAAAAGATATTGAAATGTATCAAATATACATTGCAAATCAGCTTGTGTTAATCATTATGCCAGTCAATGAGAACAAAGATAATTACCAAGTACAAATGCAAAGCAAAAATAAAATCAGCTATGTAAATCAAGGTTTCCTTCTCACTGGTTTTAATCCTGATTAAAATTGGAAGCTTAAATTACTATGAGCAGGTAAAGACTAACAAGGATCTGTAAGATATGGCCCCGTGAAATACAGTCACAATCTCTTAAATCTGTTCTTTCCAGAACCACAAGAAATGTTGCACCTTGTTCTCCTGTTTATTGACCCAGATCTATGAAGATTTCTGTGCCTTAATCAATGCAAACATAACACAATGTAAGTGACCTGTTCTCTGAGTTTATGATTACCCTTAGCTCCATTGCCAGCATATCACAGGTAACATTTGCCAGCAATAATCCATAATATTCAGAGCTTTTTCATTTCTGTGTAACTCTTCCCAAGTAACAGCTGGGCCCTTTGAATGCTTGAGTTGTTTAATTCCTTGATTTTCAGAACCCTTGACATATTCCTCCTCTGTCTATCTGGCAAATAAAATAAAACACTCTGCTGTTACAAAAGGGAAGAACATAGCCCAAATCTTGTACCATCAAGTTGAAAAGGGCATATACATGATGCAGCTTGTATGTATTAACCCTATGCTCTGCAAATGCTTTGCTTAAAATGTACAGGGAATGAAGTAGATCAAATCATAATGCAGAATAATTTGATGAAAAATAACATCCTCTTCTTTTCACTGACACTTGGGCCAAAATGCTTTATCTCTTTGTTTTCTAAATCTTGCTTCATCTTGCTGAGAAAGCTGGGGGGGGCAGGGAGCTAAATTTTCTTATTGAGTGTATGAATAATGAGACATGTGCATAACTTTTTTGTGCCACTTGGAAAATTGCCTCCTACTGCATTTCTTTGAGGCTGGAAGAATAACCTTTATACCTCTAAGGGTTATAAAAGGCCAAAATTAAACATTTAATGGAATGGAAACAATAATGTGACATCATTCCAGTAAATACAGCTTTGTGCTGTGCAGCTTGTTTTACAGTAATGGTGTTGTCATGGTTTAACCCCAGCCAGCAACTAAGCACCACACAGCCGCTTCCCCCTTCCCCCTCCCAGTGGGGTGAGGAGGAGGAAAGAGGGGAAAAAAAAAAAAGTAAAACTCATGGGTTGAGATAAGAACAGTTTAATAACTAAAGTAAAATATAATACTAACAATAGTAATAATGAAATACAACAATAATAATAGTAATGAAAAGGAATATAACAAAAAGGAGGGAGAGGAAGGGAAAAAAACCAAACAACCAACAACAAAAGGAAAAAAACCACCAGTGATGCACAATGCAATTGCTCACCACCCACTGACCGATGCCCAGTTAGTTCCCAAGCCGCGATCCACACCACCCAGCCAACTCCCCCATTTATATACTGGGCATGACGTTCCATGGTATGGAATACCCCTTTGGCTAGTTCAGGTCAGCTGCCCCGGCTATGCTCCCTCCCAGCTTCTTGCACACCTGCTTACTGGCAGAGCACGGGAAACTGGAAAGTCCTTGGCTTAAGATAAGCGCTACTTAGCAACAACTAAAACATCGGAGTGTTATCAACATTATTCTCACACTAAATCCAAAACACAGCACTGTACCAGCTACTAAGAAGAAAATTAACTCTGTCCCAGCCGAAACCAGGACAGGTGTTAATTAGTCATTTATTGGTCTTGTGAGCAGCTGGAAGGAAAGGAAAAAAAACCCTCAAAACCAAACAGGTGCACTTAGGGGAACTGCCTTGTCTGAGAGCTGAGAAATGTGCTCAAGTTTACTATATGAATATATAGCTGAATATGACAGGGTTTGCTTGGCTTGATCTCCTCCATACAAGCTTTGGTTTTATGTATAAATGCATGAGTGTTTATTTACCCTAAACCATTTCATTAGAACCAGTGGTTGACTCCTGTATTTGTTAATTTGTTTTATTTCATTATGAAGTCCATGATCAGCCCCCTTTGCTCTCCAGCAATTCCTATTCCTTCTGCACAGGGGAGCCTGTGGGCCGCATAAAGGCCCTTTTGGCTTTCTCTTTGTGTTAACAGAAGAGCAAGAAGGACCTTAAAGCTGTCCTAACTAGCCAGAGGATCCACTAGCAGCAAAGTGATGCTGGATTCTTGGCACCTTTCATTAATTCTCATTTTAATTTGGTGTTGCATCACCCCAAAAGTGGAGACGGGAGAGCCCAGGGATGCCTAGCCAAATTCCTGAGAGTTCGGAATATCTGAAGGAAGAAAGGGAGGACCGACTCTGTCCTGCACACAAACACAGGGCAGAGCAAAGCTTAAAGTGCAAGTCCTCCTCACTGCCCAGCAGCCCCCAGCACAATAAAAACAAGGTCCTCTTCTCCTAGGAAGAGCTGTTGATGTGTTAGCAACCTTCCCCGAGGCTTGTTGATAGCAGGTTTCCGTACCCCTGGCCTGTCACTGTGCTCGAGTGGGGGTTAGTCCACATCACCGTAGCGATGCTGGGATGTGAGATGAGCTGGCTCAGGGAAACAGATGGACCTGTACCTCCTGGGGGCTTCCCTGTGGGCTGTTGGGGGGGTCTCTGCTTCAAGAACTAGTGTTACTGTCAATATGCCAGTGCTGTATGTACTGTGGGAAGATTTTCCCTCCCTCAGCTCCCAGGCACTGGCTGTGGGATGTGGCACAAATGGAACATAATGGTTTCTCACTCATTTTAAGATAAGAGAGCTACAACTCAAATTTTCTCTCCCTTGTCTCGCTGGAGAGCTTATATGTTAAGAGCACTTGTATAAAGTTACTGGAATACAAAGTATGTATTATTTATTATTTTCATGCTTGCAACAGTTTGACAGAAGACAAGAGGAGATGACATTTGAAGGGAATATAGGAAAGAGGTACATTAAAAAATCATGAGGAACGCTTTGTCAGCTAGTTCCTGTCTGTACACTGCCTTGATTAGATGAAATGCATGTGTACATGTATTCCATACCAGAAATAAATGATGGTGATACATAAAGGTTTTACAAGTACAACTTGGAGATAAATTAACTACTCAGAGGTGGAAATGTGAGCAATGATATAAACTATGATGTGCCTCACTGTCACCTGTTTTGTGTCTTCCAGTTGTGTTTCATGAAAAATGGCTATTGAAATGTTTCAAAAAGATTTTGACAGCATTTTCTTTGGTTTGGAATTTTTACCCCTCCACCTGCCCAGCACAAGATGTTAACGAGTGTGAGTTCAGCCAAAAGGGGAATCAGGTCAATGTCTTATCTGGCTCAGAAAAGCTTCCTACCATAGAATAAATGTCTTAAGACTTTTTATGATTAAAAACTAATATTATGCCCCTTTGGAAATAATTTGAAAGAGGTGAAGCACCTGCTACAGATCACTAAGATAATTTCTTTTAAAAGTATGGGATTCTTCATATGTTCCATTTTGGGGATCCCAAAGCAGCTAGGTGTCTTCAGGTGAGGGTTCCTTGCAAAAGGAGAGAAAAAGAAATCACATCATTGGTAAAGCTTGAGAGCTGGAGAGATAACAGCAGGCAGGCTTCTAGGGACAGATCCTTCTTTGGAGTAAATTGCCGTAGCTCTCCTGGAGTTATGACAATTTAGACCAGCAAAGAGCTCCCCTTTGAGCTCTATACTTGTCCTTTTGGGAATTAGACTAGACCATTTCAACACATATATTGGAGTAGATGTACAATCTTTGCTTCTATTTATAAAGTGTAAAAAGAGGCAATCTCTTCAAATTGTGGGAGTTTATCTTGAAGTTTATATGATATTCTTTCATAAATTGCTGTTGTAGCAAGAGATTGAAGCCATTTATCAGCAGGTATTGGAGATGTTACAATGATGCATTATGATACATTTAGCTACCAATATTTAGCTATCAATATATGATACATTTATCATCAATATCTAGCCAATACTACCAATGATTTAGCAGGAGATGTTAGATGAAAATACTGTGATGTATCATTAGGGAGACAGAGTGTCTGGAATGGAAGACTCCAGTATCATTTATATTTCTTGTGTTATTGTGTCCCAAAATTGCATCACTGCAGACCGGGGGGATTTTTTAGTGTGACTTCCCTTTATGAGTAGGTGGTTTTGCCTCCTTACACAGAAGTCTGCACAGCTCTGAGTCCTCAAATTACAAACATCCAGGTGACAGATTTTGACATGGATGTTTGCAGATGATGAAATTCACAATCTAACTGAAAAGAATGGGATTTGGGCATAAACAGCCTATTTTATTACTGCTCAACTGCTTGTGTTACTAACTACAGTCACACAAAGGGAGCTAAATGCTGCAGGTTTGCATTTTGGGTTTTTTGTTTGTTTTTTACCAAAAAATTTGCAAAAATATCAATGATCATACAAGCAGGTGTCCTGGTTTCAGCTGGGATAGAGTTAATTTTCTTCCTAGTAGCTGGTATAGTGTTATGTTTTGGATTTAGTAGGAGAATAATGTTGATAACACACTGATGTTTTTAGTTGTTGCTAAGTAGTGTTTATACTAAGTCAAGGATTTTTCAGCTTCTCATGCCCTGCCAGTGAGAAGGTTGGAGGGGCACAAGAAGTTGGGAGGGGACACAGCCAGGACAGCTGACCCCAACTGACCAAAGGGATATTCCATACCATATGACATCATGCCCAGTATATAAACTGGGGGGAAAGCTGGCCGGGGGCTGCTGCTCCGGAACTAACTGGGCATCAGTCAGCAAACGGTGAGCAATTGCATTGTGCATCACTTGTTTTGTATATTCTAATTATTTTATTATTATTACTACCATTATTATTATTGTCTTCTTTTACTGTCCAATTAAACTGTTCTTATCTCAATCCACGAATTTTACTTTTTTTCCTGATTCTCTCCCCCATCCCACTGGGTGGGGGGAGTGAGCAAGTGGCTGCGTGGTGCTTAGTTGCTGGCTGGGGTTAAACCATGACAGCAGGTTAGTAAAGAAATTAGCACCCCAAATCCTGAGTATAAAGCACAGGATGGAAAGAGGTGCCCAAACAGATGTCTGAATATATTGGATAAACTGGACTTGTGAAAGCTGCCTGTCATCCGAGCAGTCATTTCTCTCACAAGTCAGTGGTGATCCAGTGGAGCTGTAATGTCCTGGATTGCCCTTCCAAATCCTCTTTCACATTTTTCACAGCATTTCAGCTCATGGGTGAGTAGGAAGCTATTAAGGATAGCTAGCTATCCATGAACCTATAATTTTGTAACTGAATATTAGACAGCAAAAAGTAGGCAGCCACAGGGAGAAGTTGTGAACAGCACTCCTGAGCTCTGGAAATAAACCCTTCAGTTTAGCAAGGACAGTCACAGAAAGAAATAGCAAGTGAAGTCTCAACACTGTGTACACACACTGAGACCTCAGCAGGTTACATGACACTTGGTCCAGATGAGGCTCACTGAAGACAGTAAAAACATTCTTGTTCACATCAATGCTTATCCCTAATAGTCATTCAGAAAACAGCCACTCAACAAGATCACACATCACCATAATTCCCAGAACAGCAACTCTGAAATAGTTTTTCCTATATCATATTTTCAATTAATCATGCTGAGGAGAAGAGAAAGTGTTTTCACTAAGTTTATTCAGAGTCCTCCAAAATCCCTGTTTAGTCCCAAAGTCTCTGAGTGCCTCACTTAGATTACATGCAGCTTTATTAAGGAACAACATATCGACAGTAACTTTCAGTGGTGATGAAAGTTATTCAGACATGAGTCTCCAAAAGACTATGAAAATCTCAGAATGATCTGTCAAAACTAGCTGAATAAGCAATGTGAAAGTTGATGAAATAAAACAGAAGTATAAGGAGGAAGCATCCTTGTATGTAGCTCAGTGAAGTTCTAAACTCGAAAATGGCTGTGCTCGACAAAAGCAGGCAAGGTGTTTGGATTTATCTGAAATTGGATGATAATAAGGCAGAAAATAAAATGTCATCGTATTTTATGGCATTATAAATACCTCCTCTGGAATACTGTTCTGCTCACCAAATCTAAAAGGGGCGTTTGCAAAATTAGGCTATGTCTACACTGTATCAGACAAAAGAGCAAAAGACAGCGCAGTGTACTCCTCATTGAGCTCCACCTATCCATGTTGCCATATCTGTAATGTTAGAAGGACAACTCATATGCAAACAGCCTACCTATACAGTCTGCACCTGGGGTACAGAAAACTGGATCAGGGACCACAGCAGCTGTTTTTTCTGCCCAGCATCAGCCAGGTAATACTGCTGTGCTGGGATGTGTGGTAGTGGGCCAGGCTGAGCCCTCTGTGTTCACCACACTGAAGGTAGGAATGGGCTGCAGATGAATCTCACCACATGCCCTTACCAAAGTCCAAACAATGGAAAGGTGAAGTAGATTAGACTCGAGCTTAAGGTTGGACATGGGATCAACATACAGTATTGGAATGGCCCCAGCAGAGCTGGAGAATGAAAATCATTAGAAGGGAATGGAGATACTTAGAGGCATGGGAAAACTCACATACAGAGAAAGTTCTATGAAAAAGAACGCCAATAATAGAGGATGTGATAAAAATATTTAAAATAACAAATAGCCTGTGGAAGACACTTTTCTTCCTGTCTTACAACACAGGTGCCACAGGACAGTGAAAATAGAAGACAGCAGATTTGAAATGGTGAAAGAAGATTTGTTTTCACCTGGTAATTAGCTAAACAGTCAAAATCAGTGGATATCAGCAAGAACAGCAGTATTCAGAGGAAGAGTTAGCCTCTGCTGTGAAAAACTGAATGCTATGTATTAATGTCAAAGAGTTTTGGAAGAGACTTAAAGATTGACCTTTGAGGATGAAGCCAGTCTCCAGATAACAAGAATTAATCCACGAGTGGCTTTCATGTGAGACACATGAGCCCACATCTTCCTCCTGTTCACACCATCTTCTAAAGCAGATGCCACTATGGAGAGGGGACCCTGGCCTAGACTGATGTTAATGATAATAATTGCAGTGCTTGTCTTGCAGTTTAAATGACATGTGTTTAAAACATTGGAAAGGAGTGCTAGTTTAGTGCTAATTTTGGAAACAGAGGACAAATTGTGGTAGCTGAACATTATCAGTCCTGAAGAAAAGAGACTAGAAGGAAGTTTAATCATGATTTATTATGTGTACTTGCTAAGTACCAGTATTTAGTGCAACACCAGTTCACTATATAGACTAGAGGTCCAATCCTTTAAACCTTTATTCAAGCAAGGAAGCTCTTTGTGCCACTGGGGACTGATCCCACAGATGAAGATTATCAAATCAGACCAAAAAGCCTAACATAACATTTTATGCTGACCTGACACTCGGTAGAGGAACGTTTTGATGAAATGGCAAAGATCGTTCTTTTCACGCTGGGTTAAAAATTCCAGGAATCAGAAACTAAGCAAGAGAGATGCAATAGATGCTAGAAAGTATGCTCTGGGAGCACACTGTAGCCTCCCTGCGCTTGCACCCTGAGCTCTCTTTAAAAGAAAGCACAGGGGACAGCAGTGACATGGATTTGTGATACAGTCAGGGTGCAAACCCACAAAGTCTCCTCAGATCTCCCAGTTTAGACAGCGCCATCATCTTTCCATTAATGATCAAACTTCTGATACGAAATGGATGCTTTCGTCCATGGAGGAGGCTGCGAGACAAGATGAAGGTCACCATCCACGTGGTGTTAACAAAGCAAAATGAATTCAGTTTGATGTTCTCTCATGATAGCCTTGTTTTTAAGTGAGTTAAGAAAAGAACTGACATTATTTTAAGAGAAATTCTGATCTGATTAAGTAGTTTTTAGTATAATTGGAAAAGCGCTAATGAAAAGGAAGAGGCAAAAAGAACAACAGATGCTCAGAGAGCTGCATGCTAGCATTCAGTTAGAAAAATTTAAATCAGTAATGAACAATTCAGGTTTGCTGCACACATCTCTAAAAGATATATTAAAACACCACACTCTACAGTCTGAATTCTTTTCTGTAACAAGGCAAATCAAAATCATGTCTGCATTCTGTTTTTTAAAGTAGAATTAACCCAAATACTTACAGAGATATATGTGTTATTTGGGATTTTTATAACAGATAATTTTCTACCATATTTCTGTATTCTTAAAATACAAAAAAATACTTGGTTAAATTCTGTCATGGAGAGTAGGTGTACCATCCTAGAGCACAGCTATACTCATTATGTTCTCCTTTTCTCACAGAGTAGGTAACCATTTGGGTGAACTGTGGCATCTGAACCAACTAAATACCATTGATACAGATGGAGTTTAGGCAGCTTTAAATGTGTTGTGTAAAATTCACAACTTTCTACTTTTAAGATTTTTTTTCTCCTTTCCTTTAGTCCAGAAGAGGATACACATTCAATTTTAGTAAAATAGTCTACAGGGACCATTTCTGATATAGAATTAAATTGTGGTGCAGACAGAATCTTTATTACATTTACATGACCCCGTAAATATAACTTTAATAGTTCCCCATATAGCAAAATCCTCCTTAATTCTGTTAATTATTTTCCCCTGGTTATGCTTAGCTATGTCTTCTAATTCAGTATTGATCTTGATACTGAGGTCTGTCAAATACTTAGCAATCCACTTAAATCCCCATTGGGGAAAAAGGTTTGAGGGACAGATCCTAGACAGAGCTGATGCTTTAGAGTTGCACCAATAATTCTAACCAGAAATCCTTATTTTCTGCCTGCCTTTTTTTTAACAGAAGGATCTAAAATTTAGGAAAACTGATGTAAGTGGATGTCAGGCCCATCTCTCCCTGCTTACCATGCATTCAAGCAAGCCAAGAGATGCTAATACCGTTGTCCTGCTGGGAGATTTCTGTACACAAAGGGGCTGGGGAGTGACTTTGACAGAATTCCCTCTTTCTGCTTACAGCTGGTATTGAATCAGCGACAGTCACTTTAGCTATGTCCTCTCCCTACACAAACTGGTGACTGAAGCTTCAGGGACACTGCTGCAGCCAGTTTTTGTTGCAGGGTAATCTGCTGGTGGTTCATCCATTACTACAGATCTCAACTATAGTTTACACTGGTAAATGAATGCATATTACGTTACAGAAACAAAGAAGAATTGGGCGTGATTTCTGTCTAGAGCTTCTAAAATTACTTCTTATGAATTGAATCCTGAGTCCATAACTCATGATAGAGGTGATAGACTCCACAGCCCCCCAAAAGAGAGACTCACAAGGTAGGAGCCCATCCCAGTTCATCTGACTTAGTTGGCCCTGAGTGAACACAGATCCCTAGCAAAACAGAAATTAAATGTTTTGTATAACTGATGATCTGATAATCTCATCTTGTGCCTGGAATTCCCAGGTGTATCTAAGGCAGCTTTTTAAATTGCATCAGGAGTGCACTTTCGAAGTGAATTTTCCAACCATCACCACTTGCCTTGCTTCACGTTGCAGGGTGGTGGTGGAGTGCACAGACTGGATTTCCTTGGGATTAAACAACACCAGAAGGTGCACTCCAATTGCTAATGAGCATTCAGTCCACGTGAATCCAGTATGTCCCCATGTGTGAAGAAGTGTGGAAGTAGGTTCTTCAACGCTGACTGTTTCATCCCACATATCTGTTCCTGCTTCACTGCTTGTTAATGTAAATGTAGCTTTAGGGAACAATTCTGTCATGAGATTTTCTTGGTGTTTGTTTGATAATTAGAGTAAGTAGCTCTAATTAATCTTTATATTTATGTTAAAATCCAGGGGCATTCTGCCATCCTCTGTCCTATCTCACCACCCATACTATCCATGGTATCTGCATGTGTACAGCAGCAGGTATCCCAAAGAGAGATACAAACTTATCCAATTCTTTTAGATTGAGCTTTTGATATTCTGATCTGGAAATTAGATAATGATGTGAGAACATGATGCTATGACAAAAAAAGTTGTTTGGCCATACATTATCAGCTAAATCAGAGGTATAAACAGAAGATGCATATTCCTGTCATGCCATACCAATCTAGGATGCTTTTTGCAGGTCTTTAATCCTACAATTCAATGAGCAGTTCACACTCGTGCCTATACATTTTTTAAACCTGTAACATCAGTAATATGGAGACTGTATTCATATGATCCTTACCTACTTTAGACCAGTCCTTCCTCACATATGAGATGTCCTGGTTTCAGCTGGGATAGAGTTAATTTTCTTTTTAGTAGCTGGTACAGTGCTGTGTTTTGGAGTTAGTGTGAGAATAAGGTTGATGATAACACTCTGATGGTTTAGTTGTTGCTAAGTAGCGCTTATCTTAAGCCAAGGACTTTTCAGTTTCCCATGCTCTGCCAGCAAGCAGGTGTGCAAGAAGCTGGGAGGGAGCATAGCTGGGGCAGCTGACCTGAACTAGCCAAAGGGATATTCCATACCATGGAACGTCATGCCCAGTATATAAACAGGGGGGAGTTGGCCGGGAGGGGCGGATCGCGGCTCTGGCATCAGTCAGCGGGTGGTGAGCATTGTGCATCACTGGGTTTTTTTTTCCTTCCCCCCCCTTCCTTTTTTTTGTTATATTCCTTTTCATTACTATTATTATTATTATATTTCATGATTATTATTGTTAGTATTATATTTTACTTTAGTTATTAAACTGTTCTTATCTCAACCCACAAGTCTTACTTTTTTTTTCCTTTCCTCCTCCTCACCCCACTGGGAGGGGGAAGGGGGAAGCAGCTGCATGGTGCTGAGTTGCTGACTGGGGTTAAACCACGACATGAGACAACATACCAGCTTGGCAGTATTTATAATAAATTATCTATACTGTGTTATTCTATTTCCCTTTTTGTAAAAGCTGTCCAGACAGAAATCTCTTCACATGCTTAAAGCTGGAGTGTTTGTGATTTTCAAAGTATGGATGTGTTGTGCTGGAAGTAAAACTTCATCTACCAGCTGGCAACAGAGCAGAATTAAATATGGGTTTGGTGTTTCCTACACAGATTTGGTTTTGTTATTTATTTGTCATCTTCCCTTGAAAGAGTACATCTAATATCAAAAGAAAAAAATGGGGCAATGTCCTCAAAGCAATAGTTTAGGCTAGTCTATCTGTTTCTTAACTCACACGAGCAAGTATTTGGAAGAAATAGATATTATAGACTGCAAATTACTGAGGAGGAGGAATTACAGGATCTCAAGAGGAGGAGGCAGGTGATTCATTTATATTTTACATTAAACAATGATATGACCTTGGCATCAGCAAATATGAAAAGTTATGGCTGCCACTAATTCCTTTCTGTATTATGAATACTGTTGGTTTTGAATGAAGAGGATGAAAAAGCTATTAGAAACTCTAAGTGACAAAGATGCACTATGTCTGGTAAAGAAATTACCATGGGCATGATTTTATGTTGGAGGGTAGGTATCCAAACACTCATGTGACACAACTAAAGCTGGTGGGATACCCTTCATGTGAGGACTGTTGCAGAGCAGAGCTTGGGAAGGTAAATTTTCATAAAGCAGTTGTAATGAAGCATGAGTCTGAAGCAAAAATGCCATAACCAGAACACCATTCGTAGACATTTATAAGATTCCACACCCTGTGTTTATACCTTATGCAAAAAATCCTGTTAAAATCAAATATATACTTGACTATACTGAGACCTCAGTAAATATCACTTCCCACCAGAAACTCCTCCTTCTTTCTCTCTGTTCAGAAAAATGGAAATTTTACACGAGGACTGTAGAGCAGGTCACTTTGTCTATACGGTAAAATAATCCATTTTTTGCAGTTTCTGTAAGTAGAGTGAAGCTGCATGCACAACAATGCAGAAAATATTCCCAAGACAAATCTAAGCATCTCTTTTTACAGAAAGTAAAGGATTTTCACCATTTCTGCTTGCTGTAAATCAGTACTCCTCCCTGCACTCACATCTTGCCCTTACATTCTGAACAATTCAGGAAGAACTTTTTGTCTATAATTGCACACCAATGCAGCATTTTCCCCCTTATTTAAATTATGTAAATGAACAGCTTCTAATAGAGCTTTTCTCCTCTTCATTCAAGACAATGGCTATTGAAATCAAGACAAAAAGCAGCAGCTGAAAGTTTCAATTTAGCAAACAAGTCATTACTTAAATGAAAAATGAGCTTCCCCACTTGAACTCTACCACTGGATCAACCGTAGTCCCTGTCTTGCTGACACTTGTAGCGTATGTAGCTACAGAAATGAGAGAGAAGACCCATCTGAGTGGACTTATGCATGTACCTAAGCAGAGTTGAAACATCCCTGAAGTGTGTTTTTCTAGAGTTGCAAGCCAAACTATGAGTATCACAAACCCCCTCTTTCTCATTTATATTTATATTTTTAGGAAAACGTAATTAAATTCACTACTAACTATCTGGGAACGTAAACAGAGCATTACTGCAGGTCGTCTTTAAACAAAGGCAGGCCTAGATGAGAATCCTCTAATTAATTCCTTCCCTGGCTCCATTGCAACAGACTGGCCATACAGCAGATCTCGTATTCCCAAACTGCTGCCCTTGTGATGTTTTTCGTGGAAAGCCATCAGAAAGCACTGGCTGATTACTCCACAAAGTGCTATCCTTGATGCAATTTTACCTAGCATTGAACAACAAATTCCTGTTTTCTAATGCATCTCTGCAGCCAATTTGGTTTAGTTGTATTGAATGTTTTGTTGATTCATTTGTAAAAAGAGGGTAACATTTACTTACAACATGCACTTACCTTTTCAGCCTTCCCTGCAGCTTAAATTACACTCAGTCAGAGGAATGATCCAGAATGTAGCTACTTCTGTTTTCAAAAAACTGGGATGATGAAGAGATGATATTATCATCTTCGAGTTTGTAAAAGAAGCAGTGCCAAAGGACATCGCTTAACAGCATCTACAAAGTTCCATAGAGATTGGGGTTTTTTTTCGTCCTGTGGAAATCCGCAGTGATTTTATTGTGTATCAGTACTTGGCAGTATTTTTTTCACATACCACTTGAAATTTCAAAAAAATGGCCATGGGAATGATAGTACATATGTTTTGATCACAAACTCTTCCTCAGGAAAGTATACTTGTGCACTCCTTGATATGAAGAAAGCTTGGAAACATAGGAGTGGCATTAGAGGAAGGAACACGGGGTGCAGACAGACAGACTTCTCCCAAAGGACAGCATGTCTGTGCAGACAGGAGGGGAGGTTTCGGACTTGTGCTACTTACACATTTCATGGTTTCTAGCACAGGAAGATTTACAGAGCTGGTTATATCACCTCCAAGAACTGGTTATTAGGGTTATTAGTATTCTAGGCAACAGGATGAAATCATGGTCGATGAAATCATGGTCAAGGAAATCATGCAAAAAACAGTCAAGTATTTCTCAAGTATCTTGCATTTTCAGTCTACAGACGTTTTTAAGATCATCCCACTTGGTTGTAATCAAGGCAATTTACAGTAGCTCTTTCCAAGTTATGGACTTACTCAGTAACTTTCCCATTTCTATATAAATATCACAGTTTTCATTAGTATTGCATACACAAACCAGACACAAAAATCTCTGAAAATGTATCCATGTATATAGATGCTGTGTGGAATAATTTGCTTACTTTTATTTGCCAGAGTCTGAACAACTGAGATTTTTTTCAATTAAACATTTTAAAATTCCACAAATACAAGGAAAATAAGTAAAAGGTTAGCTTCTTTTTAAAAGCAACTCCCTAAAATAATTTTCCCAATTTAGAATTGATGATTCTTAAAAGTTATACCAAATTGTTGCAAAATTACAAATAATGGTTTTTGGCTTTATTTAGGACTAGTATATATCCTCACTTCTCCTTTCTTTCATTGTGGAATGTTCTGTAGCTGGAATTCAAGAATTTTGCACTATTATCTGAATTCCTCGGAAATGCTGAACAAAAAGGGGAAACATCAGCTTTCCATGTTGTCAGACCAGATTATACTGCCAACTCTCTAAAAAGGACTTGGTATAATGGAAATCCAGACATACTAGCGAATTCAATTGTGCTACTGTGCCCATAATGAAATAAGAAGTGACGATCTTTTTGGTTTTGCTGTCACCAAGATGCTGTCAGCCTTTTAGACTTCTTTAAGCTCAAAGGCATAACTCACCTGTTCAGCAATATTCAGGAATTTAGCACAATATTTACATTTCTCTGTTAATAAATCTTTTGGTAATTTCTTCCTAAAATTTCTTTAAAGGCATCTAGAATCTGAGTAATTGAAATATATATTTTGGGAAAAAGCAATACCAAAGTAATTAGTCTAGATTATTGCAGATATGACATTTTGGGAGGAGTGTTTCAGCAGCTATTGAAGTCAATGGCTCACCTCCAGCTTGGTCTCCCCTAGAAATGAATGCCAAAGTGTAAATGTGGAAACTGCTGCCTCTTTATTTTTCCTAAGTCCTCAGGTGTTTGATGCAGTTAAAAACTTAAATTGAAACACAACCATCGAAATGGGAAATGGAATTCACAGTTTGGCAGTCTCGAGATATAAATATGTGAAAAGTGAAAGTTTTAAAAGCTGTCCATCTTTTTTCCCCTGTTCTGGACAGCCTGTTCCACTGAGTAAAAACATACATGCTCTTGAGTGCATGACATTTGAAAACAGTAAAAGAATAGAGGCAATAATGTCTTTCCTGAGCATCAGGAAGTAATGCTCTGACTCATTTTCCTACTGGGATAAATGACAAAAATGCCACTGACTTCAGCAGGTGCAGGCAAAGACTTTGGCTTGTTTGCTGGTTTACATTGACCTTAGTGGCCTGATTCTGATCCTACCCGAGACATAAAATGCTGATCTTCACTGAAACTCACAGCAAAACTTCCCTGTTGTCCTGGTTTCGGCTGGGACAGAGTTAACTCTCTTCTTAGTAGCTGGTACAGTGCTGGGTTTTGGATTTAGTGTGAGAATGATGTTGATAACACTCTGATGTTTTAGTTGTTGCTAAGTAGAGCTTATCTTAAGCCAAGGACTTTTCAGTTTCCCATGCTCTGCCAGCAAGCAGGTGTGCAAGAAGCTGGGAGGGAGCATAGCCGGGGCAGCTGACCTGAACTAGCCAAAGGGGTATTCCATACCATGGAACGTCATGCCCAGTATATAAACAGGGGGGAGTTGGCCGGGAGGGGCGGATCGCTGCTCTGGCATTGGCCAGCGGGTGGTGAGCAATTGCATTGTGCATCACTGGTTTGGGGTTTTTTTGGTTTGGGTTTTTTTTTTCCTTTTTTTCCCCTCTTCTTTTTTTTTGTTATATTCCTTTTCATTACTATTATTATTATTATATTTCATTATTATTATTGTTAGTATTATATTTTACTTTAGTTATTAAACTGTTCTTATCTCAACCCACGAGTTTTACCTTCTTTCCCGATTCTCCTTCCCATCCCACTGGGAGGGGGGAGGAGTGAGCGAGCGGCTGCATGGTGCTTAGTTGCTGACTGGGGTTAAACCACGACACCTGTCTTCTATGAGTTTGGACTTCTGGTCAAGAGTAGTCTCACTGATTTTAGTAGAGTTACATCAAAGTAAGGGAAAATCAGAATTGGGATGTTCATATCTGAAGCCTGATGAGCAAATGACACTTAAGATGCATAAGTGTTGCATTCAAAAGTATTCCTGAAAGTGGAAAAATACTTTTGGCCAGTTTATATGCAGGCGAAAGCTAAGCAGTTGCATGGATTTGGTGACATGCCACATTAGCTAGGGAATAGTACTGTTCCACAGCTTTCAGAAACCAGGAATGCTTCACTTTTTAGATACAAATAATATGGTGCCAGAGTACATTTTTGAAGGATATATTTTCCATTTAATGTCTGTCACATTTTATGCAGTGTGGAATCTGTGTAAACACTTAATATTCTCTACTGCTCACTGTATCTCTTCATGTTAGTACACTACACATTCTGGATATAAAAGAGACTTTCTCCAGGAATTATGTATAGATTCCAGTATTAGTTAAACCAGCTGTATATTAAATGGCCTTTATTTTATAGCTTTGTTTACAGACAGTTTTATTGCACCTACTTATATTTTAATTTATCTTTTAAATAAAATTGCAGTTACTTTAAAGTAAAAAATGAAACTGGTAAATATTAAAGTTTCATAAAAGCTCCAGACCCCACCTTATCACAGAAATTCACCAAACCCCAAATTACTGTTACAGGTACTGTTACTAATTCCTACATCTGTACAGACCTAATCAAATAATCTGGACACTGAACATCAAGAAGATTATGAATAAAAAATATGGAAAAGAAGCTTGAGCAGATAAAAGACCCAAGGACAAGAATAATCCTAATAAATAATAGATGTGAGCTTTTGTTAGAAAGTCAGATTCTTATAAAATATGCTGGGGAATTTTACTGGAAAATGTCAAGAAAGAAGCATACTTCCTACTAATGAAATGATACAGAGTGTTAAGCAACAATTTAAAAATATACTTGTTGGTGTCTTATAAAGATGGATACAGTTATGTTAAAGAATGACTGGTGTTTACTAGTGATCACTGGAGTTGTATTTAATTAACTAGTTTGTTGTTCTTGTGTGGAGAGTTTTTTCTGTTTGTCGGTTGGGTTTTTAATTTTCACTGGTCCCAAATAACTTGATTCTATTTGTATGGTAGTGACTGAAGTTATTGTAACAGGTTTCTACTTAATTGTAAGTAGGAGCTGAGCTGGAACTGAAAGTGTGCTCACTGATTGATTACCTGTCTGCACGCAGTGGACAGAACCTGTGTTTCTTTTCAAGTTCAGAAAGATTCACAAAACAAATCTAAAAGGTCTAATTTTTCAAGAATATAACCTAACTGCTAAGTTTAGTGAAAATCCCAGCTTCAGTGGAACCGCTGATAGACTAGGTTTCATGTTGGACCAATGATTTCTGTATTCAAGTCAAAATTCTCTGAAATGTTTTTGAACCTTTGACTTAACACTGCTGAGCAAGGCCAGTAGGATTTCTGGCTTCTTTTACTTGAAAGAAAACAGTAAAACAACTGAAACATTAAAGTAATGGTTTGATGCTTCTCTGTATGATGCCAGCCTTGAATGTATAGAATTTATTCTGATATTGTACTAAACCAGTTCTGAACAACTAAAGAAAGTTGTAATTTATGTTGCTCCATAATAAAAAACTGTTTTGTTACACAATCTGCTTAAGTAGCTTTTATGCTGGCTATTGTATTGGGGGATAGTAAGCCTCTAAAGGAGGTGAAGTCTGCTTTTAAATACAAGTGCATAGCTCCTATTGAAGCCAAGTCAGCCCCTGAGATCAATATAGATGTAAAACTGCTGATTCTTAACAATGGGATGGATTAGTGGCAAAGTAATCCAAGGATTACACAAACCCAGCAATTGAAAGTAGTCCTCAAGTCTGAGAAAGGACATGGTTAGAAGTGGGTCATCTTCAGGAGTATGTTTTCTACATCTTGACAAAAAAAATTGAAGGAAGAAAGCGACATTCTACATCAAAAGGAATTTTAGCTTTTAAAATTATTTTAAAAACATTATGAAATCTGTTCTTCTATCACTATTTGATTTAATATTGTGCCTAAAAGCCCCTGGCATAAAGACCCCTATTGTGCTTGGTACTGTACAAGCATAGAGCCAAGAGGTGGTCTCTGCCCCAAAGCGTGAACTTCAAGTGTATGACACAGGACAACAACTCAGTACAGATGGAGCTGAGGAGACATAAGGAATCAGTAAGACCAGCTGGCATCTTTCTGGGCTGGAAGGGGCTAGCACGTCAGACTCCTGAACCAGTACTGCCCAGTTTTGCTGATGGGAGAGAGATACTGAGGGGAGCAAGGAGAAGGCTTTGCAGATATCTGGGGCACATGGGGAAGCCTGGGAGAACACAGAGATGCTTCCTTTAAAATCTAATAAGTGACTAATGAAAACTGGCACCACTGGCTATTCAGGGAAATATCTGTGTCTCAGTGCAAAGATGAGAGCTAAGATAAAAATAGGGCATTAAAGGACCTTGAGGATGAAGGAATAGCTCAGGTTCATTATAAGAAGGAAGAGGCAGTCAGGGCACAGCTGAAAGAGCAGAAGTGAGGGGAAAGTTACAGCAACCGTCTAAGTGACCTAAAGAATAAAAAGCATCCAGGCAGCTTGAGAAGATTAAGTCACATTTTAAAAGTGGTTCCCCCATTCCCTTCCCCTTTTGGTCAGTTTTACTCTTGACCAATCAATAATGCTGAAGGAGGTGACACAGGAATGAATTAAGCCAAAAGGTTAATTCATCTCCTCCCCTGCAAGGTGCTCAGGGGTTGGCATAACATCCCCTTTCCATCTCTTAGAGAAGAGAAGCGGTACCAAAACCCATCAGCTTTTTTCTCTGGAAGTCTCTTTGTGCAGTTACTACAAGGCATGCCTTTGTACATTAGCTGCCTGTCACATTATTAAGACAAGAAGAAATCTTCTGGGTGGTGTCAGCTCAAAGCAAATATGCACTGATATTTTAGAAAAGAATGAGAAAGACTAGTGTGTACGTGTATACGTGTGGAGAGTGGGTCTGGGCATGCAATGGTGGCAGGCAACATTAGCTCAACTCCAATGCCTATAGATTGGTTCTCATATTACCTGCTCTACCTGTATATGAACAGTCCAAGGGAGCTGGAACATCAACATAAAGAGAAGATGGACTGTCCTTCTTGTAACCAGCATCTCCACTACTGTAGCAGTAAGTCAGAGGTCTGCAGAGAACCTCTTGCATACCTCTTGTATCTCCTCCTAGGGGCTTTTTATAGGAGGGAGAGACACTTGCCTTTAGAGAAAACAAACCCTGTAATGATGATGATATCTGATCAACAATTTATTGGTTAGGACACATTTGCAGATAAAAAGCACCATGAGACTGAAAGGCCTACTTTAGCCTTATATTTACTTCCAATTTCTTCACTTACTACATATTAAGTACCTGCTTGGAAACTCTTCTCAGCTTTTTCTGAGTTGTCTGTCATTCCCTAGAACAGTATTGCACCTTTGTTTTGTCCATTCACATTTCCCAACTGTCTTTTATTGCTACAGCAGAAGGAAAAGGATGCATCACATGAGAGCACACCACCAAGTTGGAAAAACAAAGGCTAGAGATCATCCAAATAACCTATGGAAAGTCTCAGGTCCAGGCCTGGTCCATCTATTTAACCATAAGCCTATATGTTTTCTACTCAGGGCCTCTTATACTACTAGCACTCCAGTGTCTTGTGCAACCTCCACTCATCAGGACAGACCTTGTGCCTGGTGTGAATTACCCTGCCAGTAGAAGAGACTGGATCCCGGCTGAGACATAGCATTGTCCAACTCTGTTGCACGGGCATGGTGGGAAACAAAAGGCTGAATTCATGCTGCAAGCTGTGTTTTTCAGAGAGCATGGAGACACAGCACACGGATGACACATGGTTTGGGTTAAAAATTTTAGTGTCTGAAATAGTTTGGTATCTTGGTTCTTCCAGCCGAACATTTCTGTTTGCCAAGAGAAGCAGACTAAAGTAAACTGAATAATTTAAGTGGAGCTGGTGGTTTGCCTGGCCCAGCATTCAACAAAACATGCAGTTGGGTTGTACAGAGAATAATTTCTCTTATTTCTTTCCTTGAGGCCCAGCATGAGACCAGATGCTAATTAAGGATAGGTAACTATTGAAACAGGACCTGGGGGTGGAAGGGTGATTAATTCCTATCATGTACAGTGTGTTGGGAAGCAGATCTCTGACAGGTTCATGGCAACCTTCTTACTTTTCAGACCTGGATGCAGAAAAAAAGACCTTACTTATTTTTCTTTATATACATCTATATGTCTACCATGGGAAAAAGGGACGGGAACGTGAAGCTTATCCAATATGGCCCTTTGAGAGCTCTATTTGGGGAGGAAGGATTTATCCACGGGTTCAACACCCCACCCCTGGCCCTGCAAACTGCCAGCCTCACACTGCAGGTGAGGATGCTCCAGGACAGGCTCCCTCCTCCTCAGGTTTCTAATTCTTCCTGGGCATCCAGTAACCCTGCGAAGAGAGACAATATCAGTGCGTGTCTGCACTGATGGGTAAATTCAATTTGACGAAATAAATAAATAAAATCAACTGTCATTAGCTTCCATTTTATTTAGGGGAAGGGGTCAAATAAAACAATCCTGAGTGCTAATTGGAAACGGATACCGGAACGACCTAATGATGTTGGATTGCAGAGGGTTTTTCAATGCGTTATTACGACTCATTATTTCCAAAACCGACTTCAATGAGCCCGAGATATTACCTTATCTAATACATTTCACTGTCCCGAGCAACCTCGCCGACACCGGCGGCGGGGACCGGGGAGGTGGCGGGGCGGCTCCTGCAGCGGCCGCCACGCCGGGCCGGGCCGGCCCCGGGGACCCCCCCGCGCCCTCTGCTCGGTCGCCTCCTCTTTCCCCTCGGTTGTTGATTATTAGTATTTTTATAGTTTTCCAAACTAATAAGTGCCACTATCAGGCAGTTGGAAGCTCTGTGAGGCTGCAGACTTTGCCGCTTGGCTTTAATTGATATTGAACGAGCTGCTGGTAGACGGGAACAGGGCCACTGCTGGATAATTTGCAGTTTAATCAGCGTTTGTAACGAGAGCTGCTGATTAGGGCTGTTGGAAATAAAAGAGAGTTACAAGGAACGTCTGTCAGAGTCTGGTGATAATTCAGGACTAATTGTGGTGATTAGCGCAAACTGGATGACTTTGGGCTTTGCTAATGCAAAGAGAAACATGCCGGCTCTAGCCGGGGACCTCTCGAAGATCCGCGCCGGAGCTGCGGAAAACTTGCCTTGAGCCGTTTGCCTGCAAAGGAGCGCCGGGGCCGAGCCGGGCTGGGGCCGAGCCGAGCTAGGCGCCTCGCAGCCTCTCACCCCTCCGCAAACTGCTGGGTGGTGGCTCCCGCTGCGGAGCCTTCTCCGCCTTCAAGGAAAGGGGGAGGGTGGCAGGGAGAGAAAAGGCTTATAAAGTGCCGAAGTCCTCATTACTGAAGACTTTCATAACTCTTTAATTCCTGTTTAATGGCAGCCATAAACACGGGAGTCATATCGGAACAATGGCTAAAAATCACACGGTGCCATTACTGTCCATTAAAACAGTGTTTACAGTTCAGTGGTGGTTCAGGGGACTCGCAGTACTTCATATTAGCAAAAAGGGAAGATTTATACCTGAAGAGCTGTTCGCTTCTATTCTTCGTAGCGTAAGGCTTGTGCAAATTGGAAAAAAAGTTCATTTCATATTTAATCGTGTGAATAGGGATTAAATAAGTAGCTGTTGGATGCCCTGATTTCTATTTGATCAATAAATCATCAAGTACCTTAAGTGCTTTATACGCTATCAAATTAAATGAAAAAATATTTAACCTGCGTCCCTTGTGTCAGCAGATAAAGCTAATAATTTTTTCGGTTATGTTTCAATTTAGGTATTTAACTGCATCAAACATCCTGGGACCTAAGAAAAATAATAAAATAAAGAGGCAGCGGTCTCCAAGTGTACACTTTGGCATTCTTTTCTAGGGAAGACCAAGCTGGAGGCGAGCCCTGCGCCCTGGATGGTGTCTCTCATCATTAACAGAAATTTGTTTAAAAGAGGTAAAAGCAGTAGGTTTCCGCTGCTTTGCAGAAATGCCAGAGGCAGGAGCGTGGGTCTTCCACAGCCAGGCAGCGCACTCCACCCGGAGCCTGCGTTGTTCAAAGCCACGATTCAAGTAACCTTTTGTGCAAAGGTTTTCCCTTCCTATTTGTTTTCGCCATTACTTTATTTCAACTATTTCAATTTTTTTCCAGCTCTCTCATTTCCCCCCGCCTTTCACGTTCCGTAAGGTTTGGGTAAATTCATCGTTAAAAGGGTTTCAAAATATTGTCCGGTGGATTATCTTCGGAATATAAATATGCCTATGCCCCCTTAGAGATATTAGTGGGATGTGTTTCTGAACGTCCTTCTGTCTGTGTGTGGAAATAACGTGAACTAATAGATACACGCGCTTAGAAATATATTACCAGACAATAAAATGATTAAGAACCCCACGATTAAAAATTGAAGCCATCTTACTTCATTTGTTTAAAAAGATTAGATGTTTCCCCGTTGTTCCCGTTTCTGGAGGTTTTTTTCCCCCTCTTCAGTAATAACCTTTCGCTGACCTAAAATTGCAATCGAATGATATTTGTGAAGTTTAATTGCTAACTTAGCATCTCCGTCACACCTCCCAGCCCATTAGATGATGAAGTCTCACCTGGTTAAACGGGAGAGCTCACTGGCCTCTGTGCCGCATGCCTGATTATACAGCGAAGCTGCTAATTTACCAAACCACCTTTACAGGGAGGACTTGATGGACACCACATGCGGTAGCTAAGAGAAGGTGCCATATTCCCCGAGCCGCCTCCCAGCTACCCGCAGAATGAGAAATGGAAAATTAGTAGAGATGTGTGCATGAAGGGAGCCGAGCAATTAGCAAGGAGCTGCCGCCGGATCGGGAGAGAGGGGGTTGGGGCTAGGCGAGCAGGGACACGGACACTGGCCGCCCGCGCTCCCCGCCGCAAGCCGGGGGGCGCCTCTTCGCTCTGCGCGGCCCCGCGGCGGGAGCGCCAAGTGCCCGCCGCGGGAGAGGGGGTGGGCCTCACGGGTGTTTCGCCTCTCTCCCTTCTGGTTTTTTTTGGGGTTTTTTTTTTTTTTTTTTTTTTGGAGGCGCCCAGACCCCCTTTTTGGGGCGGACTGCCTGTGGCCGCCCCCTCTCCCGGGTTTCTTTGCTTCCTTTATTTAGGGATGTGCCTAGCGATTGTTGTTGCTTCTGTTATTAATTGCACCCGGGCCTTTCCTTGCTCTTTGCGGGAGCGCGGTCTAAATTGGCTCTAATAAATATTAGCCGCTAGATTAGACGGGGTGAAGCTGGCACGGCGCTCTATTTTCGACCTGTAGCCTCTGCAAAGCCGCCAGTTCTGCGCCAGATTAGCCCCATCCATCCAGTGTCAATGGTTGTCTTGTTGAGAAAATCAGTGAGTAAACACGGCTGACAGAGAGGGGTATCAGCTGATTACTCATACAAATAGACTGCAAACTCCACCAGAAGCTGTTTCCAGAGATGGGTTTCTCGCGTTGACAGGGCTGCTTCTCCCAGGATCCTGTGTCCTGCTGTTCCCACTTTGTCCTCCATAAATCACACAATTGTGTCCGGGATGTTTTATAGAATCACTTAATATCCCTGCCTTCATCTCTATTCACTTAGAGAATGATCTGCCATAAGGGTTAAAGGCTTTTGCAGGTTGGGACCGGAGACAAACCCGAGCCGCAATGGCTCTGGTGGAAAACAGCGATTCGTGACAGTGCCTGGCTTTCTGATGCTAATGGCACTGCCACGGGGTATTACAATAGTGGCCAGGCAGTGATGTAAATGTACTCCTGCCATTATCCCGTAGTCCGGCACATTAAATCATCCCTCGCGGATCAGATGCCAGTGGGCATGGGGGTGGGAAAGGGGGGGAAAACCGCTCCGCAAGCGATCGCGTATCAGTCCGCGAGGGGCGAAAGGCGACTCGAGGAGGAAATACGGAGCCGAGATCCCCTTTGGAAACGGCCTGGGGCCGTACCGCGTTTGTGAAGCGGTACCCTCCTTCCAGGGTGCGTTTCGCGGAGCAGCGCCGCAGCATCACTCAGGGAGATCAAACTTTGAACGGGATCGTCCAAATCGCCTTCCCGCCTCGCAGGGCAGCTCCCTCCAACCCTGCAGGCCGACCGGTTGCAAAACTGTATTTTAATTACGAATTTTAAAGACAGACGAAAGATTTACAAGGTATCACTGTTTAAGTGCCTCATCTACAAATTAGATTGCTACACAATTAATCAGAAAGTTAATTAATGAGCAAGTTACTAATTAGGACATTTAAAACCAGTGTTTATAGTGTCTTAGTTAAAAAAATCCTATGTAGCTAATTGGCCTATACACTGATTTCATAACTCATAGTCAAGGTTACAATACTACAGATATATTATTATATACAAACTGTAATTATGTCACTATTTTATTAGAGCGCATCTTACCTGAATCAATTTTATTATATTTTTTAACACTGAAAATTCCTTATTGCAAACAGACTAGAGGCAGGACACTACAAATACAGCCGTGGCTTGCCTTCCGAGGGACGGCCAGCTGTACGAGGGACGTGGGTGAGGTGTTTTAGGAGAGCTGAAGAAATATTTAAAAGTGGGCACTTACGCACCACGACTTCGCGGAATGAGGACTTGCGAGGATGAGGTTTCCCCCCGTTTCGTTAAGGGAGCGGATTTAGGAGGCAGGGTGCGGAGGCGGGCGCGAACAGGGAGGCTGGCACTGCGCCCAGGCGTGTGGGGGGCGCGGAGCCCGCTCCGCCCAGATTCACGCCCACGCCTCGGGTGGGGGCAGCTCTTCTTCCAGCATCCCCTCTGACGGCTCTTCACCCTCCCGACCATTGGGGAAGGCTACTCGCAGCCTGCCCTGAAGCTGGCAAGCACCAAGAAATGCGGGATCTGGGAGGGGTTCCTGTCCTCGCCTCATCCTACGCTAGCCTGTCCTGGCCGGAGGGAGGTGACAGCCCTTCCTCACAGTGAACCCCCCCAGCCCACCGCACGGCCGGGCACGGGTGCCCCGACCGAGCATCCCCCGGCGGCGAGACCGGGCTCGGGGTTAGGGCCTCGGGCACTCCCCGCAGCCTCTCTCCGGCGGCTGCGGTAATGCGCAAAACTACTCTTTGTAATCTCCTTTTCAACAGTGAGGAGTACATATAGATAATTTTAATGAAGAGGTTCCTGTACCACATTATTAGCAATAAATCTACACCATTCTTTGTTGGTTAAAATCATTATCATAATCATCGGTATCATTACTGAACTCATTATTCTTGTGTTACTATCAGAGTAGATTTATGATAACACCCACCATCACGCCTAAGTTAAAGAAGGTTTAAAGGTTTGATTAATAGCTGCTTTCACATTTTAATACTCGACATTTTCTCATCTTTTTTTTTTTTAATAAATAAGGAGCATGATAATTACAGGAGGTAATTACTGCTTTTGTTATAAAGTGTCTGATTAGGCACACAGGCGCTTTTCCTCAAGTAAAATATAAATAAATAAATAACCCGGTGGACACAATAAATTCTCGTAACGACGCCAGTAAGGCAGACTTTGAAAACAATTAAGGTTTTGCTCAATCACAGCGACATTTTAGATTAATAAGCATTAACAGAAAGAAAGAACCTCCTCCCTCAAAAAGCCCGTTTTTACAGGTTTGCGGGGGAAGGCGTAAAATCGACGGTAGGAGCTGGAGCGAAGGACACGAAGAGGATGTCACCTTTCAACCTGCGCTCACCCTAAAATGAAATAGAAAAAAAAAAGAAAAATAATAGCCAAAAGGAAAGGAAAAACCTGAAAAACAACCGCTCCGCGCCTCGGGCTTGGTGTGTGATTTTGCACAGGATGAATAGGGTGGATGCTTGCATGCTATAAGGGTGTTATTGCACTGCCTCCCGAGCGCCGGTTCGCCTTCCCCCGGGCGTGTGGTGGCACCGCGGCCGCGGCCCCGGCCCCAGCGGACGGGAGCACCGCACTCGCTCTCCCTGAAAGGTTACACGGCGCTCTACCTCACTTTGTCTTCCCCATGCCCTTTCCTGGCAAAAATGGAAACATCATATCCTTGCCCACCCCCGGCTCAGTATTTATGAAGGTTTTCTGACAAATAGGCAGGCTGGCCACGCATGGGTGACTGCCTTCATTCCGCACTTGGCTTGTTTACATAGGACCAGCACCATTTTCACGGATTAAACAAATCACAGCGAGGAGGAGACATTTATAATCCGCCAACGAGGCCACAGGCAGTTTAAAAAAATGCGTGCGTGTGTATGCTATGAGAAAGAAAAATAAATGTTCATGTCCAGGGAGCTGACCTTCTTCTTAGAGGGTAACTCAAGGGGTATAGATACAAATATAGGTTGTATATAATGCGTTACGCGCAAGTTTAAAGTATACATTTAATAATTATCTGTTATACCCAGTTATTGTGTACAAATGCATAGCATTAGTTTGCATCTCACGCGGTCCTTTCACCCGAAGCCCCACCAAGCTCCCAGAAGCAGCTATATAATCCTCCGGCTACACACAAAGCGATGTGTACACACCGCCACACACAGGGGCTTCGCTTTAAAGCCAGCTCGGACGGCGGATAAGGCACCCCGGCGCCTACGCGTGCTCATGTGCACACACGCGGGAGGGAAGCAGGGAGGACGAGCACCCCCCAAAACGCACAGCCCGCTCCCCACGGCGGGGTGGGGGCACACAGATCGGTGCCTGGCGGGGAGGGCCCCGAGCTCGCCCCATCGTGCGGCTCCCGCAGTCCGTGCCCGCAGAGAGGCGGCGCCGCCGCGGGGGCACCCTATGGACACAGCCGGACCGCGCCGGGCTCACCTTTCTGCTCATCTTTTACCCGGAAGCGTTATCTTAAAAAAGAAAAAAAAAAAAAAAAAGGAAAAAAAAAGGGAGAAATAAAATGGTGTAGGAGCTGAAGGTATTTTTCAAAGTAAGAGCGTGCATTTTGCGATCCCTCTCTCTCCATCTGCAGGAAGAGTGAAGATGCGGGGGAAGAAGCTATAACTGGAAATGTTGCCCTTTATCCTCTGTCAGCTCTCAGGACACTTGGATGATACTGCTGCTGCTTCTCCCGCTGCTGCTGGGGTTTTTATGCCACACCCACCTCGGGCAGCCGGAGCAGGAGAAGGAAATTCCCTACAAAATAGCAATGGTTTCGAAAAAAAAAAGGATCGCAACAAAATATTGAATAAATTCCCTTTTAATTTATTTGATCATTCCACATTACGGGGCTATGAATTGCTCAAAATTGATAACAAGTACTCAATTCAACTCATTATGTAAGTTAAATTAGACTTCGATAAAATTTCAGTGGCGTGCAGTGGTTCCTAGAATGAAATGTAATTTGTGCAAGAATTTGTTGTATCTGTCACAAATATTTCCAATTAGCGACCGTAATTATTTGATAGTTTCTGCAATTATGGCTTAAACGCGTGAATTTGGGACTGCGGAGGACCCTAATTGGCCTAAATTTGATATTTTGCATATTTGCATAATGAGGAAATTGGTAGAAAATTGTGTTCATTCATTTGTGAATTTTATGAATTTGAAAGCTCTGTTTGTGCAGACTGTGACTTTGCTTGCTGATCCCTGAAGAGCTGATGCTGAATTCCTGAATGGGCAGCGCGCCAACTTCTCCACCCGGAGGAGAGGCGGGGAAGGAAAAGGAAAGGGGGGGTCGGGAGCCGCCCGCGGAGCCCCGAGCCCTCCAGCGTCGTGCCCGGGACCGCTCTGTCACCCCTCGCCCGGGGGAAGGGGTAATCGCGGGGGGACGACGGACGGGGTTGGGATGCTGATAAGTGTGCACTTGATTAAATTAAATTGCCAAAGCGTCTCCTTTCAGTAAAAGTGTTTGATCTATTGCGCTGTCAATTTAAAGTGTTTAAGGAGAAGCAAAAGCATAGATTTTAAGATGCTGGCCCAGCACCCATTCATCGTGCATCAGGGACTTTAAGCCTCACGTTTTGCTGTAGTTAACATCTCAACTCTCTGACACGGGAATCCAGACCGGGAAGCAGCCGGAGCCGGCGGGGCGAGGCGGGGACGGGAGCGCCTCGCCGCCGGCTCACGCCTCCCCGGCACCCCGCGGCGCCTCTGCCCCTCTCTGGCAAAGCTGAATCAGTGCCCGGCCGTGTGGGCGCTGCAAAGGGGGTGTTTGTGGTGGAAGGGAGGAGGGAAACAGCCCTGCTAACAGGAGGGGATGGCGGTAGGACATCCTCGCTTTATTTGTCTTCCTGTGTTACCAAAAGACAATTTTCGGTAACACCTGGACCACCGACGGGGAGAGGCAGTGCGCTGGATGATAGCGGTGGGAGATGCCCTTCTTCCCGCTACCTTTTTTTCCTTTCCTTCCGACGAGGCTTTAGGAAGGACCCGAAGGTCACCCTATGGACGATTGCCCTCCCTCTCCCCGGCTAGGGATCTCCTTTTCCCCTGGTTTCCAGACCCTGGGCTGCACAGGCTGAGAAAAGCCACTCCCAGAAGCTGCAGAGGCTGAACTGGGGATGTAATATATTCCCCTGAAGAGTTTTACACACTCCAGCTCTCGACTGTAACTTCGGTTGGTTAGCACTTTCCCCATCAACATGGATGTGTATAATGTGAAGATGTAACAGACTCTAAAAGCTTAAGTGCTTTGTTTCACAGCACATTTTCAGTAAAGGTCAAAATAAATTAATCTCCCTTCACGCATCATTTGTGTTTGGCTTCCTGAGTCATTTGCACAGGGCTTGGGGTGGAATCGCCATGAAATAATAAAATGCACCTGTGAGTGGACATGGGAACCAGCTTCCCACAGCCTTGTTCTGTGATGGGCTGAAGATGATGCCATGTACATCACATATCTCTATTTGACATCTGTTTGACATCACTCTGATCAAACCCCTGAACTCTTCCATGCCTCCACTTCATTGGTGCTTGTGAAGGTGGGGGATGGTAGGAGGTAACGATCCTGATTTGGAATGAACTGGGAGCATGAACTAATGAGCATGAAGGTGAGGGGGCTAAAGGGTTGAAGCTCTGAGTTTAAATATTTTCTGTAGTGATAGATTTACCCCACTCAAGACCCTTTTGGGGACACCTGTGCTGAGTCCTGTGGAGACAGGCTGTGCTGGGCCAGTCTACCCTGATCTACTGTGGATATTCTGGCATTCCAGGCTGTATCCTAGACTTAGAGTCCACGTTGTTTCCCTTCTTCCAGATTTCATTTAGCCCTTTCATCTTCTCCCTTGGCGTTCCTTCCTCTTTTCACTTTTGCTCCATAGTTCTTCCACCCTCTTCCTTCCCCACCACCATCCCATGTTTTATTCTTCTCCAGATATGTCCCTTTTCCTGTGAAAAACTCATGTACATACCCTGGCTGGACCTATGTTGCTTGAAGATCAAGTAACAAACCCAGCTGACTCCCAGGGAGCAGAATAGACCTACCAGCAAGGATCTTCAGATAAACAGGAAATTGTGGACAAATTACGAATTTTACCCAAACAAAGGCAAACTAGTTGATACCAAAGTCCTGAACCTATGCTGTGCTTGCACCTAACACCCAGTAAGTTTTGGATAAATGAAGAAAAAGATGATACCTCAAGAATGATGCTGGTTGCAGGATGCATTAAGGACATATAAGGCTTTAGAACGACCAGATTTCTTTTCCTTATGAGGGGCATGGGTTTTGCTTTCCTTTGAAACAGTATTTGGAAGAATCTCATTACATATCTCTCCAATTAACTCTGTAGGAAATGCATTTCTTAAAACAAATCCTTAGATGCCACAGGTGCCCTGGGCTGCAGGGTGAGCCTTGGGACAGTGCCACACAGGTGACCCTGGGATGCTAAAATTGATTTGAATCTTCTCAGCTTCTGCCTTGACATAACTCTTCAAGCACCTACAGCTTTCTGGGTTTAGCATATGTAAATGGTTGCAATGGTTCATACGTGAAAAGCTGACCTCCCACAGCCTGCGTGGCCAGGTATGTGTCCACGTCCTTGCTGGAGCAGGACCCCAGCTTTCAGGAAGCCTTTTCTAGAATAGTGGAGAGAAGCCTGTAAAACAGTACATAAAAAGAAACTCAAAAAAGCCCTATTTCAGTTACAGCTGGGGAAGAGAGTCTAAAACCAGTAAAAGGTGCTTCCTCTTCCATGACATTTTTATTTCTAAGCTTTTAAAATATCATCATGTGGCTGCTGTATCATCTCCTGTTATTTATGTAACCACAGTTCTAGGGAACTGTTAACAAGTAAACTCTTGTGCAGATTACCAAGCAGGTAAAGCTCATAGGAGTGATGTAAATGTTTAGGAGGAAGTGTTATGCTGCTGAAATTCATCATCTAAAGTTACAGTCATCTTCAACTCGGACAATAGGGGAAGATGAACCTCATGTATACATATACACAGCCATTTGACACTCAAACTGAGAGCTGTTGGCAGATTTATTTTTGCTCTAACACTACCCCTCAGGGCTAACTCAGGCCACAGGGATGTTGTGTGTGGAAGCAGGGATAGGGTGCAATGTGGGGGTGTGTGACACAGGCATGCTGGTACAGTGGAATCTCCTCCAAAGGCATCCTTTGACTCAGAGTCAAATTTGGAAACAGAGGATGGGGGACACAAAAAGGAAGAAAAGACTTTCCCTGATGGTTTGAACAAATTGCTTATTTAAACACTCCATATTATTTCTCATAGAAAAGCTTGGTGCACTCTGGGAGTACTGAACTACTGGTGAAAGAGGGAATGTGAGTAGTAAACACACTTGTAGGATTAGATCCTGTCGTGGTTTAACCCCAGCCAGCAACTAAGCACCACGCAGCTGCTTCCCCCTCCCCCCTCCCAGTGGGGTGAGGAGGAGGAAAAAAAAAGTAAAACTCGTGGGTTGAGATAAGAACAGTTTAATAACTGAAGTAAAATAAAATATACTACTAACTAAGAATAATAATAATATAATAATTGTAATGAAAAGGAATATAACAAAAAAAAAAAGAAATAACAACCAAGAACAGACAAGTGATGCACAATGCAATTGCTCACCACCCGCTGACTGATGCCAGAGCCGCGATCCACCCCTCCTGGCCAACTCCCCCTAGTTTATATACTGAGCATGACGTTCCATGGTATGGAATACCCCTTTGGCTAGTTCGGGTCAGCTGTCCTGGCTATGTTCCCTCCCAGCTTCTTGCACACCTGCTTGCTGGCAGAGCATGGGAAACTGAAAAATCCTTGGCTTAAGATAAGCGCTACTTAGCAACAACTAAAACATCAGTGTGTTATCAACAGTATTCTCACACTAAATCCAAAACACAGCACTATACCAGCTACTAGGAAGAAAATTAACTCTATCCCAGCCGAAACCAGGACAGATCCCAAGCAGGCAACTACCATATAATGTGATCATACACTTGAATTTTAACAAAGACTAAGACAAAGCAAATAAGCAAACAGGCCAAGAAACAATCAACTGTTCTTTACCCAAAAGAAAACCCCTCCAACCAGTCTTCTCTTCCACCTCATCCCCATAAAGCTGCAATTAAAAAGAGCAAAGGTATTATGAATGGCACAGGCATCAAGCCCAACATTCATACTTTAACAAATACACATTATGAAGCCAGTAACAAATATATTAAGGAAAAGTCCCCTTCGAGTTGGTACACACTTCATCTGTATATATCTGTATATATCTGTATATATCTGTGTAGTGGGTTGACCCTGGCTGGATGCCAGGTGCCCACCAAAGCCGCTCTATCACTCCCCCTCCTCAGCTGGACAGGGGAGAGAAAATAAAACGAAAGGCTCGTGGGTCAAGATAAGGACAGGGAGATCACTCACCAATTACCGTCACAGGCAAAACAGGCTCGACTTGGGGAAAAATTAGTTTAATTTATTACTAGTCAAATCAGAGCAGGATAATGAGAAATAAAACCAAATCTTAAAACACCTTCCCCCCACCCCTCCCTTCTTCCCAGGCTTAACTTTACTCCCGATTTTCTCTACCTCCTCCCCCCGAGCGGCGCAGGGGGACGGGGAATGGGGGTTTCGGTCAGTTCATCACATGTTGTTTCTGCCGCTCCTTCCTCCTCAGGGGGAGAAGGACTCACACTCTTCCCCTGCTCCAGCGTGGGGTCCCTCCCACGGGAGACAGTCCTTCACGAACTTCTCCAATGTGAGTCCTTCCCATGGGCTACAGTTCTTCACGAACTGCTCCAGCATGGGTCCCATCCACAGGGTGCAGTCCTTCAGGAGCAGACTGCTCCAGCGTGGGTCCCCCGCGGGGTCACAAGTCCTGCCAGCAAACCTGCTTCAGCGTGGGCTCCTCTCTCCACGGGACCACGGGTCCGCAGGTCCTGCCAGGAGCCTGCTCCAGCATGGGCTTCCCACGGGGTCACAGCGTCCTTTGGGCGCATCCACCTGCTCCGGCGTGGGGTCCTCCAGGGGCTGCAGGGTGGATATCTGCTCCACCATGGACCTCCATGGGCTGCAGGGGGACAGCCTGCCTCACCATGGTCTTCACCACGGGCTGCAGGGGAATCTCTCTGCTCCGGCGCCTGGAGCACCTCCTCCCCCTCCTTCTTCACTGACCTTGGTGTCTGCAGAGTTGTTTCTTTCACATCTTCTCACTCTGCTCTCTCTGGCTGCAACTGCTACTCCCCTGTAATTTCTTTTCCCTTTCTTAAATATGTTCTCACAGGGGCACTACCACTGTTGCTGATTGGCTCGGCCTTGGCCAGCGGCGGGTCCGTCCTGGAACCCGCTGGCATTAACTTTATCGGACAGAGGGGAAGCTTCTAGCAGCTTCTCACAGAAGCCACCCCTGTAGCCCCCCTGCTACCAAAACCTTGCCACACAAACCCAATACCTTTTCTCTTTCCAGTGCTATGAAGCACCATTTCTTGTGATACCCAAGTTGAAGCTGAACTGCATTTCTAAGTTAAAATAAGCACTCCACATCTCTGTTGTGTAAAAAATACAGTGTCTCCTCCAAACTAGAGCTCTTACTCTTGTATGCAAATGTATTTTTATCTGAGATTTCAACATAAGTCGGCCACAAGGACAAGTCTTCCTGGGCATCTCTGAAAAAGTTACTGTGCAGCAGTATCTGCTGAAGGATAAACTTCTGCTAAAAAAAAATACTGAAAAAACAATGATCACCATGTATAAGTATTTATTTTCAGTAAGCATATGCTGCATCTGATTAAATTAACAAATGGGGTAGAAAAAGATGGAGATAGGTAAATGAAGGTGTTGGAAACCAAAAGGAGGCTGGGGTTTGGATAGAAGAGGACAGAAAACTATAAAAGAGACCAGACAAACTGGTGGAGATGATAGTAGCTATTTTGCATCATCCTGCAAAATTAATCCAAATTCCATTTGATGGGCCAGTATGTTGCAGTACTTTTGTGCTGTTCAAAGTGGCTCAATGCAACCACACAAAGAGGTGAATCTGGCTATAATATATGACATAAAATATTTAGGTTGGACATGCCATATCTTCAAATCAGAAAAATTGCACAGTAATTTTTTCTCTTGAATTTTCTCTTTAGTGTCCATGTAGCACATTTATAATAATCTCCTCCACCACACACATAGGCATATTTCATCCCAGCTGTGAAAAATTATGTTAAACTTGAACTATAGTTAAGATTATCTATTTGTAGGGAATGTGACTGATGCTGTAACTGTCAAAAAACGATGTTTGTGAAAATCCCAGTAGTTCAGAATCAGGTTGAAATTGAGACAAAAATATAAGGCTAAATATGTTAAACTCTGCAAATGCATATACAACATTCACTTATTTGCCTTTCCCTTTCCTGTGCTGGAAGAAAAGAAGAAAAATATTCAATATGCCTTTAAAAAACCTACTTAACATCAGAATATCTTTGTGTGGGGTCACAGTAGGATAAAATAAACTTGTCATCAACAATTCCAGTTCTCATTTGGTGAATTATTTGCCAGATAACTCAGACCATTGTATTTACAATCCTGAGACTCTATTCTTTCTGCTATTTAATAATACTGAACAGTTTTTACTTCTCACCAACAGTCCTAATGGTAAACATCACTAATCTCAATTCTATAGAGAGTGAAACTGAGATAAAGTTCAGTAAGAATATCTTGCAGATGCATGACAGGCTCAGGGAGACTTTTGAGCCTCTGGGTCCTCTTGCTACCTGCCTGCAGCTTGTTTGAGAGGATCTCATTAATGCTTGCCAAAGGACATATATCTGTGTAAGCTTCAGCACCTGTGAGCACTCCAGATGTTACCCAGGACATCTTCACTGGATGTGTCTTGTGAGCTTGATGATCTGGAGGGCTCCACAACCCACACCGACTTAGGCCAAGAGCCTGCAGAAGCGGGGAAGGATGGATGGGGCTTCACTGAGTTGCAGCAGTCTAGTTGTAGGCTTGTAACATGGGGATCTATGTCTGCAGAAAGAAATCTCCTGTAGCAGGTGTTAGCCAGGAACAAGCTCAGGAAGATGTGAGACACTAAGATGTAGAAGTCATTTGGAACTGGTCACAGAAGGCAGAATTATTATCTTTTTAAATTCACAAGCACCCCTTTGAAGGCATCCATCCAGGAGCTGTGTTTGCCAATCTCTTGCTTGTCCCAAAGAAATTAGATCTGTCTGATCATACCCCAGGAGGTAGATACCACACATATGGGTACCCCTCACCTTTGCTCGTGAACCTTTCTCCAGACTACCATGGGTAGCAATGTATGGAAAACAGTTGTAGTTCCAGAGATTTCCCATCTTGCTGTTCTTAACACCAAAAAAGCTCTGTTGAACACAAAAGAAAGTGAGAGATGATTGTTCAGCTTTGCATTTTAGGGGAAGAGGGAATAAGGGGAATTGGCTGTATTTTCCACCCAGTTCCCTCTGAGTCTTTCCTTTGTTGCTGAAGAGGTAGAGCCCCCAACATCCCAGCAGAGTGGAGAGAGCACATGTCTCTCCACTTCCCGGCAGGGTAGGCTGCTTCCATAGGAAGGTAGAGCAAGGCAAGTAATACCTGGGCTGGCTGTCCTGAGCCATGCACCAGGGGATTAGAGTGCACCTCTCGATTTCCAGTGTCATGTCTGGTCAATATGTTGTCTTTGTGCATTTAATATAGAAAATAAAAGGTGGTGCAGGAACAAAGGATTATTTTCCTCACTGAAGTTTTTGGCCACAAATGTTTGAATATATGATCAATTGGCCTAAATGAACTCTCTCACTTGGCTTCTTCTCCAGATGCCTAAATAGTGGCAGCTCCACCACATTTGCACTCTGTGTGACTCCTTCCCTGGAATGGAATTAATGGAAACTGCTTGATGCTCAGCATTTCTGAAAAATCAGGCTTAACTGTGGACACTGCAGCTGAACTTTATTAGACTACTATTTTGAACATTAGTGCTGGATTTTATTCAGATTTATTAGCATGATGACAAAAATATCTATAGTATGGAAAAAAAAAGTACCCCGTCACTCAATTGGTTTGATTCATTTTCCTGTAGTATCTCTTGCAGTCCATCTGCTGAAAGGTGAAGCCAAAATGGTTTAGAATTATGTTTTCATAGGGAATTCTCTGTTAATTAGTTATCTCTCTCTGCCACGTGTAGCAAGTGATGAAATCAGCTACTGTAATTTCATGAAAGGCAATGTTGGACTGTTTGTTTGTATCAGCATGAACACTTTCTTACATGCAGCACTAGTGGAACACAAGTGGTCCAAATAACATTTTTTTTTTAAATATAATGAGGACACACAGCTACTGTAGCATCACAATTTCTTATTTCCTTGTGTCTAAAAATGTGGTCTTAGGCTAAATGCAACAGAAAGATTTTATGTACTCAAATTCATTTTTACATACATTTTTATGTATTTTTACAGAGTAGAGCTTAGCTTACTAAAGTTACTGCTAAGACTGATTTATTTTTCTAGAATGTAGTGGGTTGACCCTGGCTGGATGCTAGGTGCCCACCAAAGCCGCTCTATCACTCCCCCTCCACAACTGGACAGGGGGAGAAAATAAAACGAAAGGCTCGTAGGTCGAGATAAGGGCAGTTTAATAAAGCAGAAGCAAAGGTCGCGCGCGAAAGCAAAGGAAAACAAAAGATTTTATTCTCTACTTCCCATCAGCAGGCGATGTTCGGCCACTTCCCGGGAAGCAGGGTTTCAGTACACGTAGTGGTTGCTCCGGAAGACAAACGTAAACAAACGAATGCCCCCCACTTCCTCCTCCTCCCCCTAGCTTTTATACTGAGCAGACGTCATATGGTATGGAATATCCCTTTGGTCAGTTTGGGTCAGCTGTCCTGGCTGTGTCCCCTCCCAAGATCTTGCCCACCCCCAGCCTACTGGTGGGGGGGGCAATGTTGGAGAGACAGCCTTGATGCTGTGGGAGCACTGCTCAGCAGTAGCCAGAACACTGGTGTGTTATCAACACTGTTCTAGCTACCGATACAGAGCACAGCACTACGAGGGCTGCTGTGGGGAAAATTAACTCCATCTCAGCTAGACCCAATACATAGAATAAAACAGGCTGCTCTGCAGTTGTATTTAATAGGCCAAAGTTACACATCTTCTAGTGTCATTTGCTCTTTGCAGTTCATTTAATGAGGACATGGCACTGCCATGCTGTGGAAAAGCGTGTTTTGTAATTGCAAATGAAGTATTTCAACCTTTTAACCTTTTAATACCACAGAATACCATGGGTAGCTAAAGACTGGCTTGTTTCCAGAGAACTTTATTATAGAGGAAAAACACAGAATACCATTTTCTGTACTTTTAATGTTTGCATTTTTATTTTTTTCTTTTAAATAATACCCTGTTCTTAGGTAGTGCTTTCCATCCACAGGTCCCAGTGTGAGTCCTAAAGTGGGTGCTTCATTAGCTTCTTCTTTATAATGGATAACATCCAAAAGGAAAGCAGGGACAAGCTGTAGGTGGGGAGTCCAGGTCTACTGACTACTAGTAATCTGCACTAACCACAGGATAACTAACCACTGCCGCCTTCTAGAGTAAGATTGTCTCCCTCCATGCTTTGCTGATCTCACCGGCATGAGGAAAATGCACCACTGGTTGAGCTTAAGCTGTCACTGGAACTCCTACGCTTGGCATAGGAGAAGTGAGAGGATGAATCAAAAGACTTACAACTTGAAGGCACTTGTAAAAGCATCATTAGGAGCATTGTTGTCTCTTTATTCAGCTTCTCACTTAGGAAAAGGTGCAATAAAGGCCTCATCAAACAATACACTTTTCCAAGACTAGGGAGAGAGCATGAGAGGTTCTTACTTTTGGTATTCCCTCCTGGAGAGATAAAAGGTAACGATCTGATACTACCTCTAAGACCCTTAACTTGTTGGTTTTAATGACTCCATTCTGCAGCCTGTCATGTGAAGAAGCCCTCATTCGGCCAATATATCCTCCTAGGTCTACTGGTGAACACATATGATGAAAGATTGGTTATATCAGAACAGGAATCAACAGTATTATATTGAAAACAATGGGCTAATGGTGCATAGCACAATTTGTGCAACTAGTGATTGCTTGCTTTGGAAAGAAAAGGTATTAGAGCTTCAACATAAAAGGGATCTAAATATACCACTTTCATTGCTTTCAAGATGCCCTCTGTAAATCTTTACGAAGATGGACTTAAGATGGTAGATTAATTAAAAAAACCAGTTTAAACCATGTGGATAACATTTCAAATAGTGTTTGAGGTTGGTATGAGATGTGTGGAAGAAAAAATGAAATTAAATGTAGTATTTCCCTTCAGGGTGATAAAGAAAACACTGACACTGGCATTTGACAGTGGTGGCATTTGACAATCTTCATTTAGCTTGTCCAAAACCAGCAGCAAGGCCCACGTGATGAAGAAAATTTCTCAGTGTTTCTCAGAGGAAAATGCTAGGACTTAATAAAAACCCAACGGGAAGAAACATCCTTACACAGGAATGGAGATGTCAGGAGCATGAAGAAACACAGGGCAGCAGCATGGGAGATTTAAAAATAGGTCCTTTTAATATTTTAGGAGCCTTCCCCTTTCTGTATTTTATTTTAAGATACCTAGTGTCTTGGCCTGGTGTGAGTCATCTTGAACAAACTCAAACTCCCTGCCTGTGTCCATAAATCATAGAATTAAAAAACTTCTGGCACAATGTATGTAATTTAGAAATCTAATTAGCTGATATATGTATGTATGCAGAATCAGCGAGGCAGACTTCCTAAAGAAGTAATTTTAATTATAGGCTTCTGCAACACTCTGGGTGTCAAACAGCAGCTGAGATAATGGAGATGTGCGAAGCAATCTATAGTGATTGTATTGGGTTTGTCCTCTCACATTTCTCCTTTTTCCTCTCTCTTCATGTATACAGAAGATATTTCTGCCTGATTTCACTTTAGAATTATCAGAAGACTCACAACTGTTTTTCCTGCCATTGCTGGATGACTTGTTTTGGAGTCTATGTCTAGCAAGATGTAATATTGTGAGTCTTGGACATTAACCAGAAGGGTAGAATCAAATAAACCTTGCCTTGCTGTAATATGTCATTGCAGTTAAATGTGAGCAAATGCAAACAGTAAACAGTTAAAAAAAAAAAAAAGTACAACCCCCAATTTTTGTAAGTTGCTAAAATTTCACTCCTTCCCATTTTGTGACTTTATTCTTTCACTGATTCTTACTGTATTTTGTGTCAGGTAAGACCTGGATCTCTAAAGCAATAAAGAAGAACATATTTTTTTAAAAGAAAAATATATGTTTCAAGACTTCTTTAAATGTCAAGAAGAAACAAACTAAAGGTATAAACCAAATGTCTTCTCCATTCACAATGTTTCCTCCAGGTTGTCCCTCTGTAACGACAGGGCTATGCTGTGCTTTTTGAGACTTACATCCTGCTCCTGAAAAGCAGAGCTACATAAATCAGCTGAAATTAATTTCTTGTACTGGTCACAGACCATCCAGTAGCAGGTCATAGTTTTCTCTGAGTTATTCAGTAAATGGTTATCTGAGATCATGTCAGTAGAGCTTTTTAAAGAACTACCTGGTTGAGTGTGATTAGTTTGTGAATATTCGCTATTCATACTGTGCTGTCTACCTATGATGGATCTAACCAGTTGCACTGGGCTGATTTTGCTCTCTGATTAGGTGAGCATGTAGGTGCTTCTGATGTGATTACTTCCATGTGCAAATTTAAAAATTCGTCTCCGTGAATCAGGCAACTGCAAATTTCTTTTCATGAAAATTCATGTCAGTAAAATTGAATTACATAAATGATTTAGAAATGCCAAACACATAATTTAAAAATACAAAAGAGCATTCAAAGGCTCCCCCTGCCCATCCATCAGTCTATCAAAGATAATGAGAGGAGGTGGGTGAATTTTATTCCAGTCTTAGCAAAAGATATAACTTAAAATCTTTTGGTAAATCCTTTAGCAAACATTTTTATTTGAAATTAAAAAAAAAAAGTTGGTTTTTTTTCTCAATGAAGTTTTGAATTGTAGTTTTTTGGGGAAATCACATAACAATTTCCTTAAAAGATGCTGGGAGTATTTATGTTAGTGAACGAGGGAATTTGGCCCTGTGCAGAGATATGCCACAGACCTGTAGGTTAATAATGGGCTATTATTTAAAATTCAGGGATTCACAGACTTTGGGTTGTCATAGAGCAGTAAAATTCATCCAGAACTTGCCTTGGGTCTTTGTATCCCTTCAAAGGTACACTTGAGAACAGGAACAGTATAAATATAGGGCTTAATGCTACTTCTGCTCAAGTGGCTGTGAGCTTTGATGATGATTTCAGTGGAGATAAGTTCATATACTGCATTAACAATGGCATTGTATGCTTTGACTTCCATGATATATAGGCTGAGTGATGTACAGCAAAATCTTGTGAAAAAAATTATAACAATTTTAAAAAGCCCCAAACTAGCCCAGTCTCATCTTTCTTTTTGCTGCTAATCTCTCTCTCATTTTCCTCTTTCTTTCTTTTTTTTTGGTACCCAAATAAAAATAAATATCACCAGTAGGGGGAATAGATGTATATAAAACAAACTCAAAACGTTTTTATTATTGATTTGGAAGGCAGTTAGTTCACTTAAAAAGTTACTGGTTTTTCGTTTTACCATGTCCTCCGCAAGAGAAAGATGTCAGGGGAGAGTAGAGTTCTTAGATGTGTAGCTGAGGTTGGTTAGGAGTTATAATTTATTCAGAAATACGGTAATGCTGTTTCATTTTCTGGAAAAAAGTTATGTCTTCATACAGCAATCGGGCTGAGAGGTGGTTATTCTGTCTGCCTCTGCTTCCCCAGCACTATTCCCACAGCACACGTGTGCTTATCTCCCATAAACAATACGAAAGAAGTTGTGAAAGAAAGTTGAGAAAGAAAGAGGAAACAAGCAAACAAAAAGCCTGAATGAGAAGGGAAGAGTGCTACCATTCCCTCTGAATGGATACCATCCACAGCACCACGCAACTTCTCCGCATCTTCTCTAGACCTTAAGAACCACATACCACCTGTACATCTCCCTTATGGCACTAACTGGGCAGCAATATCCGCAAGCGAGGAATAAAATCTCCAAATATCACAAAGCAAGAAATGAGATAGATGAAACAGCAGTTTTCAGTCAACTCAGCCTTTGTAGATGGACCCCTAAAAGGGTGAAGAATTAGCCTTGGATTGTGAGCTCACAGCAGTGCTCTTCTCCTAAGCCATTTGCAAAATCAACCCCCCAAATTAAATAATACTGTGCTACTAGTTTTCAAATAGCATTCCACTTCAAATTGATTACAAGGGTGAAGTTAAAATAAAACAATAGGAAAAAGGACAGGCTGAGAAATGGGAAAGGGAAACAGGTTTTTCAGGTGCAGCTTGATGCTGATGGATCCAACGAAGACTGAGAATGGGTGGCTGGAAAATGGGACTGACATGCAGTGCCTGACTCGGACCAGAGCATGCCAGTAAGAAGGCCATTTGGGAGATAAAACTAGCAACCTCTGTTTCTGTGTTATTTCAATGATTTTCTGCACTTCTGTGCTGGCCCTGACATGATTGCAGATTCCAGGAATTAAATTTAGAAAGACTACCTTTTTTTTTCTCTAGGAATACATAAGAAATCATTAGTCGATAGCCAAGCTGAAATAAAATTGCTAATGAAGCTATTTAGAATTATAGAATATCTCAAGTTGGAAGGGACCCATAAGGATCATCAAATCCAACTCCCTGCTCCTCACAGGACTACCTAAAACTAAACCATATGACTAAGAGCGTCATCCAGACTCTCCTTGGAACTCTGACAGGCTTGGTGCCATGACCACTTCCCTGGGGAGCCTGTTCCAGTGACTGACCACCCTCTCAGTGAAGAGCCTTTTCCTAATGTCCAATCTGAACTTCCCCTGACACAGCTTCATTCCATTTCCTCGTGTCCTATCCCTGGTCACCAGAGAGAGGAGATCAGCACCTCCCCCTCTGCTGCCCCCCTTGAGGAAGTTGTAGACTGCGATGAGGTCACCCCTCAGCCTTCTCTTCTCCAAGCTGAACAAACCAAGTGACCTCAGCCGCTCCTCATAAGTCTCGCCCTCGAGACCTTTCACCATCTTGGTCGCCCTCCTCTGGACACACTCTAATAGTTTGATGTCCTTCTTATATTGAGGCACCCAAAACTGCACACAGTACTCGAGGTGGGGCCGCACCAGTGCAGTGTAGAGGGGGACAATCACCTCCCTCGACCGGCTAGCTATGCTGTGCTTGATGCACCCCAGGACCCGGTTGGCCCTTTTGGCTGCCAGGGCACACTGTTGACTCATATTCAACTTGCCATCAACCCAAACCCCCAGATCTCTTTCCACGGGGCTGTTCTCCAGCCTCTCGTCCCCCAATTTGTATGTATAACCAGGATAACCCTGTCCCAGGTGCAGAATCCGGCACTTGCTCTTGTTAAATTTCATACGGTTGGTGATTGCCCAGCTCTCTAGTCTATCCAGATCTCCCTGTAAGGCCTCTCTACCCTCGAGGGAGTCCACAGCTCCTCTAGTTTAGTATCGTTGGCAAGCTTACTTAATGTACATTCGACTCCTGCATCCAGATCATTTATAAAAACATTAAAGAGCACTGGCCCTAAAACTGAGCCCTGGGGAACCCCACTGGTGACTGGCTGCCAGCCTGATGTAACCCCATTTACTATAACTCTTTGAGCCCGACCCGTCAGCCAATTGCTCACCCATCGTATTATGGACTTGTCTAGCTGTATGCTGGATATTTTGTCCAGAAGGATACTGTGAGAGACAGTATCAAAAGCTTTGCTAAAATCCAAAACCACCACATCTACTGGCTTCCCTTGGTCAACTAGATGGGTGACCTTGTCATAAAAGGAAATTAAGTTAGTTAAGCAGGACTTTCCCCTCATGAACCCGTGTTGACTATGACCAATGTCTGCATTGTCTCTCAAGTGTTTTTCAATAACTCCCAGAATAACAATGACATCAAGCTGAGTGGTGCAGGCGTGTCAAGCCTGAGGGACGGGATGCCATTCAGAGGGACCTGGACAAGCTCGAGAAGTGGGCCTATGTGAACCTCATGAGGTTCAACAAGGCCAAGTGCAAGGTCCTGCACCTGGGTCAAGGCAACCCCCAGTATCAATACAGGCTGGGGGATGAAGGGATTGAGAGCAGCCCTGCAGAGAAGGACTTGGGGGTACGGGTGGATGAAAAGCTGGACATGAGCCAGCAATGTGCACTCGCAGCCCAGAAAGCCAACCGTATCCTGGGCTGCATCAAAAGAAGCATGGCCAGCAGGTCGAGGGAGGTGATTCTGCCCCTCTACTCTGCTCTGGTGAGACCCCACCTGGAGTACTGCATCCAGCTCTGGAGTCCTCAGTACAAGACAGATATGGACCTGTTGGAGTGGGTCCAGAGGAGGGTCACAAAAATGATCAGAGGGATGGAACACCTCTCCTCCTATGAGGACAGGCTGAGAGAGTTGGGCTTGTTTAGCCTGGAGAAGAGAAGGCTCCGGGGAGACCTTATTGCAGCCTTTCCAGTACTTAAAGGGGGCTTATAAGAAAGAGGGGGACAGACTTTTTAGCAGGGCCTGTAGTGATAGGACAAGGGGTAATGGTTTTAAACTAAAAGAGAGTAGATTCAGACTAGATATAAGGAAGAATTTTTTTACAATGAGGGTGGTGAAACACTGGAACAGGTTGCCCAGAGAGGTGGTAGATGCCTCATCCCTGGAAACATATAAGGTCAGGTTGGACGGGGCTTTGAGCAACCTGATCTAGTTGAAGATGTCCCTGCTCATTGCAGGGGGGTTGGACTAGATGACCTTTAAAGGTCCCTTCCAACCCAAACCATTCTATGATTCTATGATTCTATGATTCTATGATTCTATGATTCTAACCTTCTCCATAATTTTACCAGGCACTGAAGTGAGACTGACAGGCCTGTAATTACCAGGGTCTTCCTTCTTACCCTTCTTGAAAATTGGGACAACATTTGCCAGCTTCCAGTCGACTGGGTCCTCTGCAGACTCCCAAGACCATTGAAAAGTAATGGAGAGAGGTCCCGCGATGACATCGGCCAGCGATTTCAGTACCCTGGGATGAATCCCATCGGGTCTGTGAGGAACTGAAATATCTGTTAACTGTCTCAAAGCTTGCTTGTGTGTGCTTGCCTGATAAAACACGGCGGAATTGCAAAACCCGGCGACATTGCAGCTTGCAAGGAAACTTGTGCAAACTTGCTGAAGCAGCAGACCATTCTTTTGCTTATCAGCCACCACCAAAACAAGATATCCGGGCTGGGCCAGCTGCCCGCCAAGAATATGCACTGTTTCCCGCCGATGTTCACATGAAAGTTGCATGATAGGCGAGACCTAAAGCGCATGAACAGTGTATGGGACGTATGCGCATGTGCCGGACTGTGCTCTATAAAAGACCGTGGAAACAGCCGTGGTGTGCACCCACCACCGAAGAACTGAAGTCTGAGGACCAACGGGATGCCGCTGGATCCATGGTGGTGACTATCCTTTGCCTATCTCTCCGAATGCTTGCTTAGTTTCCTCCTAATATTTCCTGCCTTTCCTGTCGCTCCATTCTTCTGCACTCATTCAATAAAAATGGCCTTATTGGTGGCATTTGACCTCGTTTGTGTCTTAATCTCACTCTTGGGATCATTACAAACCTTTCCCGAGCCAGAAAACGTATCGGGACCCTACAGGCCCCATAGACTTATGCACATCCAGCTGGAGCAGCAAGTCTCAAACAAGTTCAGGGTCGGCTGGGAGTTTATCATCCCCCCAGTCACGGTCTTCCAACACAGGGCTCCAGGGGTCCCAGGGCCCATCATCGGTGTTAAAGACAGAGGCAAAGAAGGCATTAAATGGTTCTGCTTTGTCTATGTCCCTATTTGTGAGGTGACCGACCTCATCAAGTAATGGACCAATGTTATCTCTGATCCTCCTTTTGCTGTTAGCATATTTTAAAAAGCCCTTTTTGTTGTCCTTCACAGTGCTGGCCAGCTTGAACTCTAATCGAGCTTTGGCCACATGAATTTTCTCCCTACAGTGGCGAACAGCATCTCTGTAGTCCTCCCGTGTTGCCTGTCCTTGCTTCCAATGTCCATACACTTTCCTTTTCCACCTAAGTTCTAGAAGGAGATCCCTGCTCAGCCAAGCTGGCCTTCTGCCCCGCTTGCTTGACTTCTGACATTTTGGAATTGCCTGCTCCTGCGCTCTTAAGAGATGGCTCTTAAAAAGTGACCAGCATTCATGGATCCCTATACCTTCAAAAGCAGATTCCCAGGGGACCTTAATAACTAGCTCCTTCAGCAGCCCGAAGTCTGCTCTCCCCATATCCAGGGTCGAAGTTTTGCTGGCACTTTTTCTCCTATATCGCCAATGATTTGAAACTCAACTACTTTGTGGTCACTGTGACCAAGACAGCCACCAATCACCATTTCGCCCACGAGTCCCTCTCTGTTTATAAGCAACAAATCTGGGAGGGCACTTTTCCTAGTTGGCTCCCTTAGTACCTGCACCAAGAAGTTATCTTCAACGTGCTTCAGGAATTTCCTGGACCTGTTTGTGTCTGCTGTATGATATTCCCAGTTGATGTATGGGAAGTTCAAATCATCCATAAGGACAAGGGCAGCTGATCTAGAGATATCCCTTAATTCCTTATAGAATAGTTCATCGGTGTCATCATCCTGGCTGGATGGTCGATAGTAGACTCCCACAACAACATCCGCTTTATTTGCTTTCCCCTTCATCCTTACCCAGAGGCTTTCAACTATGTCGTTGCCAACTGCAAGCGCCATACAATCCAACCCCTCCCTTACATACAGCGCCGCCACCCCTCTGCCTCACCTGCCCTGCCTATCCCTCCTGAAGAGCCCATAACCGTCCATCACGGCACCCCAGTCACAGGACTCATCCCACCAGGTTTTGCTTATGCCAATGATGATGTAGCTCTGGGACTGGGCCAAAGGTTCTAGCTTGTCTTGTTTATTCCTCATGCTGCGCGCATTAGTATAAAGACATTTCAAATGTGCTCCAGTGTACTCAGCACATCGTGGAGCAGACTGAAGGACCTCGCTAGCACACCGTCCCTCAAACATTGGCGTGCTGCCCCCAGGCTTATCTTTAGCAAGTCTGGTTTTATCCCTTTCCCCCTTCAAATCTAGTTTAAAGCTCTTTCAGTGAGCCCTGCTAACTCTTGTGCAAAGATCCTTTTCCCCCTTTGAGAAAGGTGTACCCCATCTGTCACCAGCAGGCCTGGTGTCGTGTAGACCGACCCATGATCAACAAGCCCAAAATTCTGCTGGTGACACCAGTCACGGAGCCAGGTATTGATCAGCTGGGTCTTCCTGTTTCTTCCCTCATCATTCCCTGCAACTGGAAGGATAGAGGAGAACACTACTTGTGCTCCTGAACCCTTAACCAGTCATCCCAAGGCCCTGAAGTCTCTCTTGATTGCCCTCGGACTTCTTATTGCAACTTCATCGCTGCCTACCTGAAAAATCAATAATGGATAATAATCCGAGGGCCGTACCAGGGTAGGAAGTTTTCTTGTAACATCTTTAACCCGAGCCCCAGGGAGGCAGCAGACTTCCCTAACAAGTGGGTCCGGTCTGCATATTGGGCCTTCTGTTCCCCTCAGGAGAGAGTCTCCTATGACAATGACCCATCTTTTTTTCTTTATGGAAGTGTTTTTTATTTAGTTATATATTTTTTAATTTTTCTACAATTTTTATTTTTAAAGAAAAGTTAGCTCTTGGGAAAATAATCTGGAAGACTCTACCATTTTTTGATGCCTCTAGATACAGATAACATTGCAAAGGCTGACTTGTGCTGTTTTGTGTTTTTTCCGATGGCCAAAAGGTTACTGAGGAGCTGTGAACATGGGTTAATCTGCTCCCTAAGTGAAATTCCTAAAACTTTTGAGATTCAAATGCAGCATTGCTTTGTGTGCTGGACTCTCACAGAACTGAATTTGTGACTGCAGTTTAGCGTTCTTACTCTACACTGTGCTATCAGACAGCACCTCCTGAAATAATTTGATACATGAATCAGAATAAATGTATTGCTGCGCAGAGAGTACCTAGTGGTAGGACTGGAATTTGGGACCCAGATGGCTTCCCTGCCATTTGAATCTGGGGCCATCACTGCTCCTAACCTTCTGTGCTTTTCTGCCAATTTTTTATGGCACTCTCTGGAGGGTAAGCCAGACAAGGGATTCCAGCTATTGTCATTTATTTCTCCACTCATGAGAATCTCCTCCATGTGCAATGAGTGAAACATGGAGAATGAGCAGGAAAATTGGTTTAATTACATGAGGAGGCAGTAAGAATGAGAAGAAAATGAGGTCAACTATAGGGTTTAGGATGCATGTTTGAGGAGGGGGAGAGCAGGGAAACAGGAGAGGGCAGAGCAGCCGTTTGGTTTACGCGACCAGTCTGATATCCAGCTTCCAAGTTTTTCAAACCTTTTTAGTGTCACTTCTACCAAGGCAGAAGCTCCACCCTCCAAGCCCAGTAGAAAAGCTTGTGAAGGAAGGCTGGAGGCTCTTTATGTGACACAGGCTACTTCTCTGTCCTGATCAAGGCCACGGGAGCACGCTTGCAGGTTGAAATAAACTTGCGCACCTCATAAAAAGAACCAGTAATGATGCTACCATTTCATGGGATATTACACCATAATGATGATAATTCTCCCATTTACATCTGATCTTCCACAGACTTAGTGAAATTAGCTTCCATGCCACCTAGCAGGGGTAATTTATGATATAAAAGGGGAACCATTGAGAGATAATGTAATGAGTATTTACTGTAGCCTTGATGATATTCATATCACTGGGGGAAAGAAAATGCTGGCTAGTGAGTTTAGACTGCTGTGGTATGGTACTAATAATCTGAAATGGGAAGTGTGTGTGTTGTTGTACATGCCTGTATGTGTATTATATACACTACATATATAACTATATGTGCACGTGTGTATAATCTTACTATGGAGTCACTAAAATCCTTTCCAAAATGCTTTGCAAACTCATGCAGTCATTTGTGTTCCTGTGTGCTGTGAATTTCTTCTGCCAACCTGAGCTGAAAGAAGCTAGAAAACTGCGTATTTTACTTTCAGAGTTAATGGGAATAAAATACCTCAGTGGATGAGTGCAGATGTGTTTGATACAAATAGTCATTTTCCTATTTGCTGCCTCATTGAACATGATGAATGATTGGAGTCAGAGAAGCAGCGTGATAAATGGCAGCACCTTGGCTCCGTTGCATGCCCTATTGATTCTCCTTCTTTATTACTCCTACAACCCAGCTGGTTGCTTTGCCTTCCCCACAAGCCATTTCTTGGGGGAGGGATTGCTTCCTAGAAGCCCAATTTATGGAGAAGGGGAGGGTGGCATTTTCTTACCATAGCAAAACCCCATGTTTAGCTTTTGTTAACATTTACAAATATAGCTTCTGCTTTGCTTTGTGAAGGGTTCCCCCCCCCTTCCTTTTTTTTAAAGGTTTGTTTGGGGTTTTTTTTGGTGGCAGTCAATTCACCTGGGGGAGCATAAGATGCTAGGGAGGGATTACCTTATGTAGCCTCTTTAATGAAAATGGAAATATTTTAACTGCCACTTTTTAACCAATTGAAATGTGTGTTTCGAAACTCCAGTCAAAACAAATATGGTGAACATATCCAGCTGGATTCCTGTGTAAGTGTAGCTATAGAGCTATTTACAGATTATTGTCAGAGTAAACTAAATGCCAGTTTAAATCTGTGATCAACCATTCCGTGTTATCACAATCTTTGTTATTCCACAGATAACATGCATCCAAGGTCTGATGATGCATGTTAGATTAGGTGAACAAATAGTACATAGAAGTTTGTGCTGTATTACAGTCAGCTTTGTCTAGGATACAGCATGTCAGTTGTGTAGTTAATGTCAAGTGAGAAATGGTAATACTTCTCATATCTGAGAATAAGTTCATTTTTAAAGGTATCAATATTTCAAACCTTTTTGCTCACGTATTATAACTTTTCAGTCACCTTTTCATGGTTTCCCATATATTTCGAATATGCTTGCCACCTTCCTGTGGTACCATTTGAGACATGGTGTGCTACAGTACTATTAAAAGAACTTTTTATTAAAAGAAAAAAGTAGACCATCATGTACAAAGTGCTTTCGCAGGCTAGTGCCATTCATTCCATGACCTTAGTAGGTGCTCATCAGCTTTTAAATGAAAGTACTTAGCAATCGTCCTCTAATTGAAATTCTGGCATCCAAAGTCACAAATCTGCAAAGCTATGCCATTCAAAGTCAAACATTTTACATACACTTCACCTTCATTATATTGCTATTCTGGGTAGTAAAGCATTTCAAGAAGTTATGAGGTAGTTGTGTTAAGAAAAAGAGTAATTAAAATGAGTTTTAGTATAGTTGAGAAGCTGATAGTTTTATACTAAAGAAAATTATATACTTATAGATGGATGACCAATAAAATCTAAGCCCTCCTACCTGACCCCAAATAAAAGCACCAAAAAAAGAGGAAAATGCAATGATGACAACATTCACAAAACACCCACCACTGAAAGCCTTCACTTTAAGCAAAAGAAATCACAACTGACCTGTCAGATTTCACACAGTGCAGTGACTTCATCCTTAAAAATGCTACTCTCCCTTGTCAGGGCATTCATGCATCAGCAGATTATTTCAGGCCTAAACTCAGCAAAAGATAAACATGTGGTTAACTTTAAATGTGGGAATAATCCATTGAAACATGATGGAAACATCACATAAGAAGAGTTAGGGTTAAGTGCTTTCATGGGTGAGAACCATAAACCAGTAATAAATAGTTCTTGGGTTCTGGGTTGAGTCAGAGTATCACTCCAGCCTGTATGTTTCTATACATCTGCTGATCAGATAAATTAGTTATTTGGCTCTCTTTCTGGCATACCTGGTATTGGATACGGGGTACATCATGGAAGTGTCTTACAATCCATGTAACCAGTGAAAATTTGTCAACTGTTGTTTTTTTCTCACCTTATTTTGTGAGTATTTATTTAAAGTATAAGAGACTCCAGGATGGCTGGAATTCTGCTTAAATCAAACATTTTCACTAAGGTGCCTGGTTTTAGTATTCACAAGCTGATTTTACCTCTACAGTTTTCAAGTAATTTTAGATTGTAATGTTATTCAAAATGCTTTTGTGCATGCTCTGATGTTTCTGTTAGTTGGATTAAAAATGATTTAAGCTATGCATATGTCGCAGGTGAATTACTGAGACGAGTCATCATCGTGGGGTTAACCAAAAGGTTTTATTAAACAATGATTAAACGATGATTAAATGGTGGTCAAGCACTCTACTACTTACTACACATCTAATAATTAAGCTATAGCTTGATGTGTAAAAAATGTCACTTACCTTGCTGTAGACATCAGATGCCAGGTAAGGGATCTCTCAGCCTCGAGGGGTAACCTTGAGAGGCGTCCCTACTCAAGGGGAGATCACCGCCGTGCAGCCAGCTGCTATGGAGGGAGAGCTCAACGGACCCTGGTGGCTGCAGATATTTCTAGCGTAAAGTGGTTGACTTGTAGTCAGATTTTCTGCTGTGTTCATGCAGTTTCTGCTGCTTATCAGCCCAGTCTACAGCCAAACTGGTTTTTTGGTTTTGGTGCTGGGTTCTCGCTGATAGCCTCACACAATAGGATTAACTTTGGTTAGGCCTACTTGTGGAGCATCTGCCTGGACCAAAGTTCAGTTAGTTCAAACAGGAGGACTGCACCCGCCACAGCATATAGCAATGGCGTTTCTAGACGCAGGGGTGGAATAAGAGCCCCTAACACTGGTAGCAGGCCTACGAATCCTCAACTGGAAGGCTATAACTTAAGTGACTGTATGCTGCTTAGCCATCACACCACGTAAGTGAATAATTGGCATCATAAGACTTTTCAGTTGGAAGCTGCCCATCTCCATCACTGATGTGGGCTTCAGCACAAAAACAAAATTTAAGGGTGGGGGGCAGAGAAAGCAGGGATTGAAAGAGCCAGTAGAAAATGAGAAAGCCTAATATTAACAGAAAGGAAACTACAAAACACTCTTCATTACTTTTATAATAAACAAGCATATTGATTAAAAAACTCCACTGTTGCTGTCTTTTGTAAATTGAGACAATTGCACTGTTTTGCATTAAAACATGCTATCCATCCAAAAGAGCAAGTATGATCTTATGCAACTAATATCTGCTAAAACATACCTGACTGCACTGGAAATGTTGCAGTAGATTGGTATAGCAGAGAATAATGAAACGCTGCACCCTATTGAAATGTAATTACACAGCACTCTTGTTCCTAAACCTATAAGGTGAAAGAAAGATGAATAGTGAAAGTAAAAATCGCTGACCCTTCAAAGTTTAATTTATGTTATGTATTCCCTCACCCTTCTGATAGGTATTAGAAAGGTCATAATTTAGGGTATTTTGCATTTGATAAATGATCTGTATGTTTGTGTTCACACGCACCGATTGATTTGTTATAGCTAAAATATTGTTTCATAGAATCATAGAATCATAGAATATCTCAAGTTGGAAGGGACCCATAAGGATCATCAAATCCAACTCCCTGCTCCTCACAGGACTACCTAAAACTAAACCATATGACTAAGAGCGTCATCCAGACTCTCCTTGGAACTCTGACAGGCTTGGTGCCATGACCACTTCCCTGGGGAGCCTGTTCCAGTGACTGACCACCCTCTCAGTGAAGAGCCTTTTCCTAATGTCCAATCTGAACTTCCCCTGACACAGCTTCATTCCATTTCCTCGTGTCCTATCCCTGGTCACCAGAGAGAGGAGATCAGCACCTCCCCCTCTGCTGCCCCCCTTGAGGAAGTTGTAGACTGCGATGAGGTCACCCCTCAGCCTTCTCTTCTCCAAGCTGAACAAACCAAGTGACCTCAGCCGCTCCTCATAAGTCTCGCCCTCGAGACCTTTCATCATCTTGGTCGCCCTCCTCTGGACACACTCTAATAGTTTGATGTCCTTCTTATATTGAGGCACCCAAAACTGCACACAGTACTCGAGGTGGGGCCGCACCAGTGCAGTGTAGAGGGGACAATCACCTCCCTCGACTGGCTAGCTATGCTGTGCTTGATGCACCCCAGGACCCAGTTGGCCCTTTTGGCTGCCAGGGCACACTGTTGACTCATATTCAACTTGCCATCAACCCAAACCCCCAGATCTCTTTCCACGGGGCTGTTCTCCAGCCTCTCGTCCCCCAATTTGTATGTATAACCAGGATAACCCTGTCCCAGGTGCAGAATCCGGCACTTGCTCTTGTTAAATTTCATACGGTTGGTGATTGCCCAGCTCCCTAGTCTATCCAGATCTCCCTGTAAGGCCTCTCTACCCTCGAGGGAGTCCACAGCTCCTCTAGTTTAGTATCATTGGCAAGCTTACTTAATGTACATTCGACTCCTGCATCCAGATCATTTATAAAAACATTAAAGAGCACTGGCCCTAAAACTGAGCCCTGGGGAACCCCACTGGTGACTGGCTGCCAGCCTGATGTAACCCCATTTACTATAACTCTTTGAGCCTGACCCATCAGCCAATTGCTCACCCATCGTATTATGGACTTGTCTAGCTGTATGCTGGATATTTTGTCCAGAAGGATACTGTGAGAGACAGTATCAAAAGCTTTGCTAAAATCCAAAACCACCACATCTACTGGCTTCCCTTGGTCAACTAGATGGGTGACCTTGTCATAAAAGGAAATTAAGTTAGTTAAGCAGGACTTTCCCCTCATGAACCCGTGTTGACTATGACCAATGTCTGCATTGTCTCTCAAGTGTTTTTCAATAACTCCCAGAATAACAATGACATCAAGCTGAGTGGTGCAGGCGTGTCAAGCCTGAGGGACGGGATGCCATTCAGAGGGACCTGGACAAGCTCGAGAAGTGGGCCTATGTGAACCTCATGAGGTTCAACAAGGCCAAGTGCAAGGTCCTGCACCTGGGTCGAGGCAACCCCCAGTATCAATACAGGCTGGGGGATGAAGGGATTGAGAGCAGCCCTGCAGAGAAGGACTTGGGGGTACGGGTGGATGAAAAGCTGGACATGAGCCAGCAATGTGCACTCGCAGCCCAGAAAGCCAACCGTATCCTGGGCTGCATCAAAAGAAGCATGGCCAGCAGGTCGAGGGAGGTGATTCTGCCCCTCTACTCTGCTCTGGTGAGACCCCACCTGGAGTACTGCATCCAGCTCTGGAGTCCTCAGTACAAGACAGATATGGACCTGTTGGAGTGGGTCCAGAGGAGGGTCACAAAAATGATCAGAGGGATGGAACACCTCTCCTCCTATGAGGACAGGCTGAGAGAGTTGGGCTTGTTTAGCCTGGAGAAGAGAAGGCTCCGGGGAGACCTTATTGCAGCCTTTCCAGTACTTAAAGGGGGCTTATAAGAAAGAGGGGGACAGACTTTTTAGCAGGGCCTGTAGTGATAGGACAAGGGGTAATGGTTTTAAACTAAAAGAGAGTAGATTCAGACTAGATATAAGGAAGAATTTTTTTACAATGAGGGTGGTGAAACACTGGAACAGGTTGCCCAGAGAGGTGGTAGATGCCTCATCCCTGGAAACATATAAGGTCAGGTTGGACGGGGCTTTGAGCAACCTGATCTAGTTGAAGATGTCCCTGCTCATTGCAGGGGGGTTGGACTAGATGACCTTTAAAGGTCCCTTCCAACCCAAACCATTCTATGATTCTATGATTCTATGATTCTATGATTCTATGATTCTAACCTTCTCCATAATTTTACCAGGCACTGAAGTGAGACTGACAGGCCTGTAATTACCAGGGTCTTCCTTCTTACCCTTCTTGAAAATTGGGACAACATTTGCCAGCTTCCAGTCAACTGGGTCCTCTGCAGACTCCCAAGACCATTGAAAAGTAATGGAGAGAGGTCCCGCGATGACATCGGCCAGCGATTTCAGTACCCTGGGATGAATCCCATCGGGCCCCATAGACTTATGCACATCCAGCTGGAGCAGCAAGTCTCGAACAAGTTCAGGGTCAGCTGGGAGTTTATCATCCCCCCAGTCACGGTCTTCCAACACAGGGCTCCAGGGGTCCCAGAGCCCATCATCGGTGTTAAAGACAGAGGCAAAGAAGGCATTAAATGGTTCTGCTTTGTCTATGTCCCTATTTGTGAGGTGACCGACCTCATCAAGTAATGGACCAATGTTATCTCTGATCCTCCTTTTGCTGTTAGCATATTTTAAAAAGCCCTTTTTGTTGTCCTTCACAGTGCTGGCCTGCTTGAACTCTAATCGAGCTTTGGCCACATGAATTTTCTCCCTACAGTGGCAAACAGCATCTCTGTAGTCCTCCCGTGTTGCCTGTCCTTGCTTCCAATGTCCATACACTTTCCTTTTCTGCCTAAGTTCTAGAAGGAGATCCCTGCTCAGCCAAGCTGGCCTTCTGCCCCGCTTGCTTGACTTCTGACATTTTGGAATTGCCTGCTCCTGTGCTCTTAAGAGATGGCTCTTAAAAAGTGACCAGCATTCATGGACCCCTATACCTTCAAAAGCAGATTCCCAGGGGACCTTAATAACTAGCTCCTTCAGCAGCCCGAAGTCTGCTCTCCCCATATCCAAGGTCAAAGTTTTGCTGGCAGTTTTTATAACAACCTGCAAGTCCTTAACTAGGCAAACAGCAGATGAACAGAAATCCAACTGGGAGGTGAAGGGAAATCTGATCCTTCTCAGAGGAAGAGGAGCAGGAGGATGAGAAGACGGAGGAGGAGGAGGAAGAAGAAGAAGAGGAGGAAGTGGTTTTATGGGGATAGCGGAGAGTGTGGAAGTGAACAGGGTGGCAGTAAGTTGCCTAGCTCTCTCCTTGCCCTTCATTGCTCTTACTGGTTTCCCTCTCCAGAGGCTCTTCTGCTCTCCAGGGCCTTGTGTCTGCAGATGACAAAGTCTTTGCAACTTGGATTGCTCCCATGGTGCAAAGGGCTGTTGGGCCAATTCTCCTGCCTTTCCAGCCTTAGATGAGGCTCCTGTTTCCGGGCCCAGTTGATGCATTATGCATCAGGGCTGCTGGCAACTGACAGCCCCTCAGCCAGCATCTACTTGAAAAGCAATGGTGCTAATCAAAGTCGACACATTTGAATATCCAGACACACACACAGAGAAATTTACTAATCAAAAAGTGTATTTCTTAGGGCTGTCTCCAGAGAAATCCGCAGGAAGAAATTGGAATAATTTATTAGTTTGCAAGTTTTCATTGACAGTTAGCCCAAGGCTATTTATCTCTGTAATAGAGGACGTCTCCAATGTGGGAAAATTGACCAAATCTAACAGCTTTGATCAGAAAATGAATCTGGCAAGGCTGTCTGTCTGTGAGTCCCAGGGGAAAGGTGGGAAACAAACAAAAAGATTTAACAAGTGGTCAATAGGAGAAAGAGAGAGAGAAAATTTGCAGCCTGGAAAGTCAGAAGCCTGCAAAATCTTCACACACAAACACTGAAATGAATTACTGGAGAAATAAATTGTGTCTCACATCATAACATTTAACATTGTGCTTGTGCATAATCAGAGCTATGCAGCCCAATGTGATTCTTGCATTAAGGTGATGATAAATAACTGCAGGAGGGGGAAAATGTCTTAACTTCTCCTTAAAGGAAAACAAAATACAGAGGACTCCATATCTTCACAAGAACACTGGCAGCTTCACTGTAATCTACACTTACTATCCATTATTAATACTTGCTTTGCCACCAAGATTCAGATGTCTGATAGACTGAAGTACGTTGAAAGCCTGAAAGGTCACACCAAATTCAGTTTTAGGGGAACAGGGACATGTTTCATCTGTTTCACTGCATAGTCCAGCCATGACTTTGACCATCTTCCTGCTGATCACCAAAGGCTTTTTAACTACAAAATAATTAAAAATAAGAACTTTTAGGCATAAGATTAAAAGACAAACTTGCAAGTACAGAACTTTGCTTTATGTAATAAAGAGACTTGCCTTCTCTTGGAAAGAAAATCTTTACCCATCAAAGATCATCTGACAATAGAGAATATGGAGGAAAAAGTTCAGGATAGCAATCAGGAGCTTTTACTTTGCCACAGTTCTTCTATTTTTATATTATTTAGTACTCTCTATTTCTATTAATCCATATGTAAAATGGGATAATAATAGCTATGAATGAAAAACCTCATTCTTGTTTGGAATTAAACTGCTTTGTGATCTTTAGGTATAGATGCTTCAGATGCCCATGATATTATTATAATATATTCTCAATGCTACTGCCTCACAGAGAACAGAATGCCAAAGGACCATATGCTGATTCCCTTTTGCTAGGAATTACAGCATTTGTCCCCAGGTAAGCAATGACTTTATTCAGATTCTGGTGCTCCTGGCTTTAAGCAAGAAAAGGTAGAAATAATGTGTGTGTGTGTTTGTCCACCCCATAATAAATGTTTCTAAATTACGTGAAAGAAACAAAAGTGCAAGCCTATCTTAACTTAATAACAAAAGATCAGGAATTTTGTTCTGTTTATATCAGTGAATTGAATAAGCAACCTGCAAACTGAAGCACTCAACTTGAGTTTGAAAGCACTCCAGAAAGTAACCAGGCAGCCTAGTCAAATATCCAGCAGGAAACTGAAGGTGACAGGCTACCTTCTCACATCTTTCCAGGCCATTTGATGGGACTGTAAGTCCTCACACCTGATCTATATTGTTACATATGCTTAGAGAGATCAGTAGGGAATAGCCCGGGAATTTATTTATTTGTCACTGTTTGAGGTGTTAAATTTATCACTATTTGAGGAGAAGAGAGAGGTTGGCCTCTTGAATGTTGTTCATCAAATTGAATTTTGAATGGTTTTGTATTGTTATATGAAATATCCAACATGAGCTATTTTTGTACTTGGAAAAATGCAAACTCAAGATATCGATAGTCTGAAGATGGCTAGCATCCATATAAGGTATGCTTTGATATCACTGGGCTGAACCATGAAGTCCTTCATGAGCTCTTAGGCTCTTGGGAAGCAAGGGGGACTTTTGCCTTATTAAGAACTTGAGAGTATTTTATATTTGCATTATAATATGTCCCATTTACAGATTAAATCAATATAAAAATGACGTAATTAGAGTTTCTATGTAATATGTCAAAATTCAGCATTTTCATGACCTGGCAATATAAGAAGCCAAAAAGACCATGTTTCCACTCCCATCTCTTCTACTGGCTCACTGTTTTACATACAGTGAGTCTTTTAAGTTTTTCAGGATATCTACCTCTATTCTAGAGAAACAGGCACATTTTAGGTTTGAGTCATCTTATCATAAAGCAACAGTCTAAAAGAGGTTGGATGAATTGTAAAAAGAACTTGTGTTGACTAGCAGAGATACAGGTATCCAAGGAGTAGATCTTGAAAGTTAAGCGAGTCCAACTGAGTGGAAATGATTTATGGTGACATCAATCCAGAGTCTGCTGAAGACAATTGAATTCTCTTCCATAGTTCCAGTGAGTAGCTATTGTAGGACTGGTTGGAATGGGATCACACCTTTTATAGTCCAGTAGGCAGGGTCCTGAAAGGTCTTGGTCTTCGATGACCTTGCCCTTTCCATGTGCAATGTATTCAAAGCTCTTTAAGGCATCCCTGGAAGTCACACTAGAGACAGATATATACTGATATCTAAAACCATAAAGCAGCAAGACACTTGTAAGAGCTTCAGTTTAATTTCTGAGTGTAGCTCAAGATGCTAAAGATAATCTTTGGAGCCATGGATGGTGCTCTCTGCTCAAGAGAATACACATCACCACATACCCCAGTGAAAACTGTGTTGCAAGAAGATGCTGCCAGTTCATAGGCAGAACACAGTCATGTACAGGTTTTCCATTTCTGTCCTGTTAAGTTTGCCCTACCCCATTCTGCAAAGGATGAAAATTAATTAGAACAGTCATATCTGCTGCCTACTGATTCTTGTTTATGATGGCCCTTCTGGCTACGTGCTGTCAGTCACAGATCGGACATCATGGCTGGGACTTCTGAAGAGGAAACTCACTCTGTTTCCAAAATGCTAACATTTTCTTTTGTAAAGCTGTCACATTATCTCACACCATCTATCATCTTATATCCTAATTTTTCCACCCTAAAAAGGCCACTGTGGCATTCCACTTCCTTGGAAGGTGAAAGCACTGCTTATTTCCCAACACACCTATACCAATCTTTTTGTGTGCAAGCACAGGCAAGCCAAATGTAAACTATGGTACATTTGCACAGAATTGGCTTCCAAATTATTCTGTGACCTTGAAGCCTTCAGGTAAGTCTTCACTTTGCTCCTTTTTATTTCTGAGTAAATATCATCACTGGCCGTAACTCTTCTGACCTCCCACAAATTTCTTTAAATGAAATTGCTTTGCACTAGGGAGGAGAGAAACTGAAGAAAAAATAAAAATACCAAAAAAAAAAGAAAGAATCTCTGTGTAGACACAGTTAAGAAACTCTAGAATGGGGAACGTAAGTTAAAGAAAAGCTGGCAGCTTTCTCTTTTTCTTCCTCTCAAACTAATTTTTTTCCAGAAACAACCTCTCTTATGTCATCAAGGTTGTAAGGATACTAGTAAATGGCACAATCCAAAAGCCTACACAGGAGTAGAATACTTGTCCTGTGCCACTGCTGGCAGCTCTGCCCAACCCAAAGCTTACCTGGAATGTTCCTCTGTGCTTCTCTGGTGGAAGTGGTATGGCCAGAACAGCACTGTAAACTGCAGTGTATTTAACCTACATTTTCTTTCTTGTCAGAATAGAAATGCAATTTGCCAGATATCAGCCAAAATTTTCCCATTTTGTCTCTTATTTCTCTTGACATGAATTATGCTAATGCTTTTTCTATTCCCTTCTGGGCTGAAGAAAAGGGAGAATTGTCTATGTGTGAAAGTGTCTCCTTCCTCTACATAAAAAGTTGCATTTTTTTAACCTGCCAGTGCAGAGCTTGGTGTTCCCTTTAGTTTGCAGATGAATGTTTTCTTGGCAGTTGTGGTGGGTTGACCCTGGCTGGATGCCAGGTGCCCACCAAAGCCGCTCTATCACTCCCCCTCCTAAATTGGACAGGGGAGAGAAAATATAACAAAAGGCTTGTGGGTCGAGATAAGGACAGTTTAATAAAGCAAAAGCAAAGGTCGCGCGTGAAAGCAAAGGAAAACAAAAGATTTTATTCTCTACTTCCCATCAGCAGGCGATGTCCAGCCACTTCCCGGGAAGCAGGGCTTCAGTACACGTAGCAGTTGCTCCAGAAGACAAATGTCGTAATAACGAATGGCCCCCCTTCCTCCTCCTTCTCCTAGCTTTTATTGCTGAGCAGACATCATATGGTATGGAATATCCCTTTGGTCAGTTTGGGTCAGCTGTCCTGGCTATGTCCCCTCCCAAGATCTTGCCTACTGGCGAGGGGGGGAAATGTTGGAGAGACAGCCTTGATGCTGTGGGAGCACTGCTCAGCAGCAGCCAAAACACTGCTGTGTTATCAACACCTTTCTAGCTACCAATACAGAGCACAGCACTATGAGGGCTGCTATGGGGAAAATTAACTCCATCTCAGCCAGACCCAATACAATCTCCACCCCTTATTCCATACCATTTGCATCATGCTCAGGTCCCACATAATTTAATACACACATACATATATCTTCTAACCATCCCATTGTATTTAATTCTCATTACTGAAATCCCTTCTTACCAACACTTATGACTTAAACTACATACTTAAACCATCTTTATACCCAACATACAGATTTATACATTAACTACTATCCCCTGTCCTTTAACAGAGAGGGATATTACTCTCCCATTCCATGGGCTTCTTGCACTCCTCCAGATGTTCACAAACAGGCTATGACTTGGGCCCCATCTGTCAAGATGGGTGCTCAGGACAGGAGAAGCAGTATGTTTGATTGTTGGGCACCAACACCGGCTTGGTTTGGGTCATCGTTGCACTCATCTGGTGTCTTGCGAAACTCACTCTTCGTTGGTTCAGGTCATTCCTGCTACATTACTTCCTACAACACACAGCTCACATCACAGATTATTTTTCCCCCAAGGTTAAATCCCCTTGAGGCACACACCGGGTCTCCCCATCCTTCCGCATTACCCACCAAGTACACCCAGGTCCTTGAGCAAAGACAATCCCATGAATGGGTTTGCCTTTTCCCATGGGAGGAGCAATCCATACCGCCTTCCCCAGCTACTTCCCCATGTGCACTACGGGGACCTTATCTCCTCCCACAGTATGTAAGGGTTTTGTTTGGGCAGGACCAGGACAGTTAGCAGATCCTCTGATCTTAACCAGCCAAGTGGCTTCTGCTAAATTTGTATCCGAGTGCTTCCACACCCCATTGCCCAGCACTCTCAACATAGTCTTTAACAGTCCATTATATCTCTCAGTCTTTCCAGAGGCTTGTGGGTGATAGGGGATGTGATACACCCACTCAATGCTGTGTTTCTTTGCCCAGGAGTTTATGAGGTTATTCTGGAAATGAGTCCCATTGTCTGATTCAATTCTTTCTGGGGTACCATGTCACCACAAAATTTGCCTTTCAAGGCCTAAGATGGTGTTTTGGGCAGTGGCATGGTTTACAGGGTATGTTTATAGCAAGCCAGTAGTCGCTTCCACCATGGTGAGTATGTAAGGGGTGGAATGTATTGGGTTTGCATGGCAAGGTTTTGGTGGTGGGGGGGGGCTACAGGGGTTGCTTCTGTGAGAAGCTGCTAGAAGCTTCCCTATGTCCGATAGAGCCAATGCCAGCCAGCTCCAAGACGGACCCGCCGCTGGCCAAGACCGAGCCAATCAGTGACAGTGGTAGCGCCTCTGTGATAACATATTTAGGAAAGGAAAAAAAATTAATGCGCAGCAGCAATTGCAGCCGGAGAGAGGAGTGAGAATATGTGAGAGAAACAACCCTGCAGACACCAAGGTCAGTGAAGAAGGAGGGGGAGGAGGTGCTCCAGGCACCAGAGCAGAGATTCCCCTACAGCCCATGGTGAAGACCATGGTGAGGCAGACTGTCCCCCTGCAGCCCATGGAGATTACTGGTGGAGCAGATATCCACCTGCAGCCCCTGGAGGACCCCACGCTGGAGCAGGTGTATGTGCCCCAAGGAGGCTGTGACCCCGTGGGAAGCCTGCGCTGGAGCAGGCTCCTGGCAGGACCTGTGGACCCATGGAGAGAGAGGAGCCCACACTGGAGCAGGTTTGCTGGCAGGACTTGTGACCCTGTGGGGGACCCACACTGGAGCAGTCTGTTCCTGAAGGACTGCACCCCGTGGAAGGGACCCATGCTGGAGCAGTTTGTGAAGAACTGTAGCCCGTGGGAAGGACTCATGTTGAAGAAGTTCATGAAGGACTGTCTCCCGTGGGAGGGACCCCATGCTGGAGCAGGGGAAGAGTGTGAGGAGTCCTCCCCCTGAGGAGGAAGGAGTGGCAGAGACAATCTGTGATGAACTGACCGAAACCCCCATTCCCCGTCCCCCTGCGCTGCTCAGGGAGAGGAGGTAGAGAAATTGGGAGTGAAGTTGAGCCTGGGAAGAAGGGAGGGGTGGGGGGAAGGTGTTTTAAGATTTGGTTTTATTTCTCATTACCCTACTCTGATTTGACTGGTAATAAATTAATTTTTTTCCCCAAGTCGAGTCTGTTTTGCCCATGACAGTAATTGGTGAGTGATCTCCCTGTCCTTATCTCTATCCACGAGCCTTTCATTATATTTTCTCTCCCCTGTCCAGCTGAGGAAGGGGAGTGATAGAACTGCTTTGGTGGGCACCTGGCATCCAGCCAGGGTCAACCCACCACAGTAGTGTAGTCTTTGTATTTCTTTTCTTTTATTCATATTCTGCCCCCCTCCCCCGATATTCATCTTCATCAGGATGTCCTTGGTGCTGTGTCTCAGGCTCTTGTGCACACCAAAAAGGGGCTATGAAAACGTGAGCTAGGCAATACTAGATGACAGTGAAAAGGATGGGTGTTCTGTAAGGTGCTGGGGTTAGTAGGGCTGCACACTGCCTTTATCTCATGTTTATTTTATTTTACTTTGTTTTATTATTAAATACTGTACCTCTCCCAAATTAGCTGATGTAGAATCTGATAGGCATATGGTTTGGGTTATTCCATGCATTCAAATTAAACTACCAGTAACCTTGAAGAACCAAAATGTTCCAGGGCTAGGCCACCAACCAGATCCTGGGAGTGTAGAGAAAGCCATAATACTCAGATCGCTCATAAGAGCAGACCTCTGTTCTGATACCCCTTACAAATAACACAACCTTTGCATTTTTCAGCCATTGTCCTCTATCAGGTCAATACCTAGATACAATCCATTGTATCGCTTGATTTTCCCGGAGGCTGGTGCATGATAGGGGATGTGATACACCCACTCAATGCCATGCTCTTTGGCCCAGGTGTCTATGAGGTTGTTTCAGAAATGAGTCCCGTTGTCTGACTCAATTCTTTCTGGGGTGCCATGTTGCCATAAGACTTGCTTCTCAAGGCCCAGGATAGTGTTCTGGGCGGTGGCATGGGGCACGGGATATGTTTCCAGCCATCTGGTGGTTGCTTCCACCATTGTAAGCACATGGCGCTTGCCTTGGCGGGTTCGTGGGAGTGTGATATAGTCAATCTGCCAGGCCTCCCCATATTTATGTTTCAGCCATTGTCCTTCATACCTCAGAGGCTTTAACCACTTGGCTTGCTTGATTGCAGCCCATGTTTCACATTCATGGATGACCTGTGCGATAGTGTCCGTGGTCAAGTCCACCCCTCGATCACAAGCCCATCTATATGTTGCATCTCTTCCCTGATGGCCTGAGGTGTCATGGGCCCATAGAGCCTTAAATAATTCACCCTTATGTTGCCAGTCCAGATCTACCTGAGCCACTTCAATCCTAGCAGCCTTGTCTACCTGTTGACTGTTTTGATGTTCTTCAGTGGCCCGACTCTTAGGTACATGGGCATCTACATGATGTACTTTCACAACCAGGTTCTCTAGCCAGGCAGCAATATGTTGCCACAATGGGGCAGCCCAGATGGGTTTGCCTCTGCGTTGCCAGTTACTCTGCTTCCATTGCTGCAACCACCCCCACAGGGCATTTGCCACCATCCATGAGTCAGTATAGAGATAAAGTATTGGCCATTTTTCTTGTTCAGCAATGTCTAAAGCCAGCTGGATGGCTTTCACCTCTGCAAACTGACTCGATTCACCTTCTCCTTCAGCAGTTTCTGCAACTTGTCACATAGGACTCCATACAGCCACCTTCCACCTCCGATGCTTTCCTACAATGCGACAGGACCCATCAGTGAACAGGGCATATTGCCTCTCATTTTCTGGCAGTTTATTATACAGTGGGGCCTCTTCAGAATGCGTCACCTCCTCCTCTGGTGATATTCCAAAATCTTTGCCTTCTGGCCAGTCCGTGATCACTTCCAAAATTCCTGGGCGACTGGGGTTTCCTATTCGACTTTGTTGTGTGATCAGTGCAACCCACTTACTCCACGTAGCATCAGTTGCATGATGTGTAGATGAGACACTCCCTTTGAACATCCAGCCCAGCACTGGCAGTCGGGGTGCTAATAGGAGCTGTGTTTCAGTACCAACCACTTCTGAAGCAGCTCCAACTCCTTCATATGCTGCTAATATCTCCTTTTCAGTTGGAGTATAGCGGGCCTCAGATCCTCTGTATCCCTGACTCCAAAACCCTAGGGGTCGACCTCGGGTCTCCCCTGGTGCTTTCTGCCAGGGACTCCAGGTAGGGCCATTCTCTCCCTGGCTGCGGTGTAGAGCACATTTTTAACATCTGGTCCTGCCCGGACTGGCCCAAGGGCTACTGCATGAAAAATCTCTGGTTTATTTTGTTCAAAGGCTTGTTGTTAGTCAGGGCCCCATTTAAAATCGTTCTTCTTCCGAGTCACTTGATAGGGAGGGCTTACAATCAGACTATAATTTGGAATATGCATTCTCCAAAAACCTACAACACCTAAGAAAGCTTGTGTTTCCTGTTTACTAGTTGGTGGAGACATAGCTGCTATTTTGTTGATCACATCCATTGGGATGTGACGACGTCCATCTTGCCCTTTTATTCCTAAAAACTGAATCTCCTTTGCAAGTCCCTTCACCTTACTCTGTTTTATGGCAAAACCGGCTTTCAGAAGGATGTGGATTATTTTCTCCCCTTTCTCAAAAACTTCTTCTGCTGTGTTGCCCCATACGATGATGTCATCAATGTATTGCAGGTGTTCTGGAGCTTCACCCTTTTCCAGTGCAGTCTGGATTAGTCCATGGCAAATGGTGGAGCTGTGTTTCCACCCCTGGGGCAGTCGATTCCAGGTGTACTGGACGCCCCTCCAAGTGAAAGCAAACTGTGGCCGGCACTCTGCTGCCAAAGGGATTGAGAAAAATGCATTAGCAATATCAATTGTGGCGTACCACTTGGCTGCCTTTGGCTCCAGTTCATATTGAAGTTCTAGCATGTCTGGCACAGCCACACTCAGCGGTGGTGTGACTTCATTCAGGCCACGATAGTCTACTGTTAGTCTCCATTCTCCATTAGACTTTTGCACTGGCCACATGGGGCTGTTAAAGGGTGAGCGAGTCCTGCTGATCACTCCTTGGCTCTCCAGTTGACGAATCAACTTATGGATGGGAATCAGGGAGTCTCGGTTGGTGCGATATTGCTGCCGGTGCACCCTTGTGGTAGCAATTGGCACCTGTTGTTCTTCAACCCTCAGCAACCCCACAACAGAAAGGCCCTCAGAAAGACCAGGCAAGGTGGACAACTGTTCAATTTCCTCTGTCTCCAAGGCAGCTATATCAAAAGCCCACTGATACCCCTTTGGGTCCTTCAAATACCCTCTCCTGAGACAGTCTATGCCAAGAATGCATGGGGCCTCTGGGCCAGTCACAATGGGGTGTTTCTGCCGCTCATTCCCAGTTAGGCTCTCTTCAGCCTCCAATAGAGTTAGCTGTTGGGATCCCCCTGTCACTCCAGAAATACAGATGGGTTCTGCCCCTTTATAACTTGATGGCATTAGAGTACACTGTGCACCGGTGTCCACTAGAGCCTTATACTCCTGTGGGTGTGATGTGCCAGGCCATCGAATCCACACAGTCCAGTAAACCCAGTTGTCCCTTTCCTCTGCCTGGCTGGAGGCAGGGCCCCTCTAATCCTGGTCAGAGTATTTGTTACTTGCTTCTTGTAAAAATGTCTTAGAGGTCCCTTCAAGAGGGTCAGAAGCCCTTCTACTCTGTCTGGGGAATTGCTTGCTGGAAACTGGAGTGGCATCTTTCCTGGAAGAATCCCCTTTTGTGGTTGTTTTTCCTTTCAATTCACGTACCCATGCATCTAGGACCGAGGTAGGTTTTCCATCCCACTTCCTCATGTCCTCTCTGTGGTCACGCAGGTAAAACCACAGGGTACCCCGTGGTGTGTACCTTCTATCTTCTCTCTTGATCAGAGGAATGCTCACTCCTAATAGCTGAGATACTGGTCCGTCCAGGTGGGGAGTAGGACCTTTTGAACAGTTTGATCAGTTTTATGGACTTTTTGGATAGTTTTTCCACAGCCGAGACACAGGCCAGTAGGGATGAAGAGAGATTTTCTTCATATTGCCAGAGTTGGCGAGCCATTTCATCCACCGTCGGTGCCTCTTCGTCTTTCCAGTCCATTACTGCCAATGAGTTGGCATACGATGATGGTGCGCTCCTTACAAACTTCCGCCACATGGGTCGTGTGCATTGAACTTCATCTGGATCTCTGGGTAATTGTGAACTGTCCGGGTCATAATAAATCATCTCTAGCACGGCTAATTCCCTCAGGTACTGGATACCTCTCTCCATGGTGGTCCACTTGCCTGGGTGACATATAACATCTTCCTTGAAGGGATACCTTTCCTTCACACTTGACAGGAGTTGCCTCCAGAGGCTGAGGGCTTGTGTCCCTTTTCCAATCACCTTGTCAATGCCCCCTTCCCTAGAAAGTGATCCCAGCTGCTTGGCTTCCCTACCCTCTAATTCCAGGCTACTGGCCCCATTGTCCCAGCATGGGAGCAGCCAGGTGATAATGTGCTCACCTGGACGATGGCTGAAATCTTTTTGCATATCCCACAGCTCACTCAGGGATAGGGATCGGGTGATTACTTCTGGTTCTGCCTCTTCCTCCTGTTCTCATGATGACCCTGGTTCATCTTCATCCTTCACTAAGCAAACTGATTTTTTTTTGTATATTTCTTCTTTTGTACAGGGGCGACTGATACCGGCATGGGTTGGTTCTCTGGTTCAGCAGCAGTGCCTGTTGCGGGGGTTGGAGTATCCACAGTGCCTGTCGCAGGAGTTGGAGTAGCCGCAGTGTCTGTCGCAGGGGTTGGAGTAGCTGCAGTGTCTGTTGCAGGGGTTGGAGTAGCTGCAGTGTCTGTTGCAGGGGTTGGAGTAGCCACAGTGCCTGTTGCCAGGGTTGGAGAAGCCGCAGTGCCTGTCGCTGGGGTTGGAGTAGCCACTGTGCCTGTTGGTCTGTTTTCCCTCCCTTCCCCCTGAGGGTGCTGCATAATATCGAGCAGTGTTTGGTAGATACTGGCCAGGGCCCAGCACAGTGCAATAAATTGTGCCTCTTTGGAATTGCCACAGCATTTTCCTTTCAGATAGTCTATCACTTTATCAGGGTCCTGTAGTTGTTCGGGAGTGAAGTTCCAAACCATTGGAGGTGAGAAGTTCTCTAGATACCTGCCCATATTCTCCCACACGCCATGCCACCCATGGCTATTAAGCCTCGGGGCAGATTTCCGAAAGGTATTCTTAAACAGTTGTTTAACCTTAAACAAGGCCTGGAACACATTCAGGAGACATAATGTCGTGGTTTAACCCCAGTCAGCAACTAAGCACCACGCAGCCGCTTCCCCCTCCCCCTCCCAGTGGGGTGAGGAGGAGGAAAGCAAAGGAAAAAAAGTAAAACTCGTGGGTTGAGATAAGAACAGTTTAATAACTAAAGTAAAATATAATACTAACAATAGTAATAATGAAATATAATAATAATAGTAATGAAAAGGAATGCAACAAAAAGAAGGGGGGGGGGAAGGAAAAAAAAAACAGTGATGCACAATGCAATTGCTCACCACCCGCTGACCGATGCTCAGTTAGTTCCCGAACCGCGATCCACGCCTCCCGGCCAGCTCCCCCCTGTTTATATACTGGGCATGACGTTCCATGGTATGGAATACCTCTTTGGCTAGTTCAAGTCAGCTGCCCCGGCTCTGCTCCCTCCCAGCTCCTTGCACACCTGCTTGCTGGCAGAGCATGGGAAACTGAAAAGTCCTTGGCTTAAGATAAGCGCTACTTAGCAACAACTAAAACATCAGAGTGTTATCAACATCATTCTCACACTAAATCCAAAACACAGCACTGTACCAGCTACTAAAAAGAAAGTTAACTCTGTCCCAGCCGAAACCAGGACACATAACAATAGGAACATGCTGCTTTGAACATCCCAAGGATATTCAAAATTCTCAAGAGCCACTGTAATTTGCCTGGAGGAGAAGGGGAAGGTGAAGAAATGTGTCTCCCCCCCCATGGATTGGCTCTCCGATGAGAAAAGGTACAAGGTGTAATTATTAATAGTTTCTGATAGATGGCTCCCGAAGCACGGAGGTGACGGCAATGCTGAGTACAAATACCAGATTAGTTCCACGACCAGCAATTCTATCGTATCATAAGCCAGTGTTACAAAGTAGAACAACATGATAACTCTGGCCCAGTTCCCACGGGTGATAAACAGCACAACAGGGAGCATATACTGCAAGTACGGTATTACATAACGCGCCTTTAAGAACAAGCGCACCAACTTTGAGAGTGAATACATCAACATTGTGACCAGCAACTATTGAACTAATATAATGAATGGTTATAACAAATTTGTTCTAACACATTCCAGTCAGATTTGTCATTATCTCAACCCATCAGGCCCCACGTTGGGTGCCAAAAAGGACTGTTGTGGTTTAACCCCAGCCGGCAACTAAGCACCACACAGCCGCTCACTCACTCCCCCCATCCAGTGGGATGGGGGAGAGAATCGGAAAAAAAACCTCGTGAGTTGAGATAAAGACAGTTTAATAGGACAGAAAGGAAGAAAATAATGATAGTAATAATAATAAATTGACAATACTAATACTAAAAGAATTAGAATATACAAAAGAAGTGATGCTCACCACTCGCCATCCGATGCCCAGTTAGTTCCCGAGCAGCAATCTGCCCCTCCCGGCCAGCTCCCCCCTGTTTATATACTGGGCATGATGTCATATGGTATGGAATATCCCTTTGGCCAGTTTGGGTCAGCTGTCCTGGCTGTGTCCCCTTCCAGCTTCTTGTGCCCCTCCAGCCTTCTTGCTGGCTGGGCATGAGAAGCTGAAAAATCCTTGACTTAGGATAAACGCTACTTAGCAACAACTGAAAACATCAGTGTGTTATCAACATTATTTTCCTACTAAATCCAAAACATAACACTATACCAGCTACTAGGAAGAAAATTAACTCTATCCCAGCCAAAACCAGGACAGTTAAGCATATTCATAGAGCAAATGTGTGTAACATTTTGATACTTCTTCATGTAAGTTATGTCATGTCAGAGTGATACTGTGGTAGCCTGGAGGCAGAGAGAGGATTTCTGAGGGATAGTATTATGGTGACTTCTGAGTTAGTACATGACTTACTACAGACTTTATGGACCTGTGGGACTCCAGAAAGTCTTCTTTCTTGCAGGGATCTGAGCTGCTTTCCCATATCGAATACCTCTTTTTGTCTTTCCCTTGTCATAGAGTTCAGGCCATCCCGACATGTCCTAAGCAGGGGTTCCAGACGTTTTTGGAAACACAGATTTTTCTAAACTGCAGTGTCCAACTCCCTGTGCATCAATAGGATTTCCCAGCTGAAGGCCCTTGAGATTGAAATTTCCTTCCCTTCACACTTCAGTAGAGCATTAGTCTAACCTGCTTTTGGGCATGATATAAGACACAGACCCTGTGTAGGCTCTTGTCCTTCACAGAAGAGCACAGTAGAGAACAAATTAGGGCAAAACCATTTTGAATCCAATGGCACAGCCCATCCCGAGTGGTCTCATTGCCGAGACACAGGGCAGCGGGGCAGGAACAAGCGTGCAGTGATGGGCAGAGCTTGTACGCCTGCAGATCCAAGTGCCTAGACTTACTGGGGGTTTTTTTCCTCACCGGTCTTGCAGGAAGGCAATGCAGACACAGCAGCACAAGCACACAAGCACTCGCTGCCTACTCCTCCAGTGGCATTTTCCAGGAAGATATTGCAGGCAGTTGCCTTTGGCATCATTAACTCTCCATGGATTCCCACCACCTCTGAGACACAGGGTGCAGAGATGTTTTGTAGGAATAGGAACAGATATATACACAAGAGGGGATGCTTCCTGAGTAGGCACTTTTCTCTACACGTTTGCGTCCATGGCATGTGTTTCAGTAGAATGACAATTAATTTATTTGGCTTAACTTTTGGATTCTGTGTGTTTGTTTATTTGTTTACATTTGTTTCATTTGAAAGACATTTGTCTTTCATATTATTAATTTATTTCCACTTCATTAGCAAATGCTCAGCCCTTCAGAGGCACTAATGTTATGTGAATCTTTTTCTTTGTATTTGTAGTCTGCTTTCCTAAGCTGCTGCTCCAGGAGACATGCCAGGTTTTCAGGCATGGCTTATATTGGTATTTTCTACATGTAAACTAAAACAGAACCATCCTAGTGAGAGCCTTCCTTATAATAAGGAAATAGAACTTTTTTCTCATTCGATTTTAAAATCAACTTTAAAATGTATTGTTTTCACATGAGCAAGACTTCTTCTCCCAGGTTTCTTATGTACCTCTGGCAGCAGATGCTTTCCTGGCAGTGTCTTTCTCAGACCTTTGGTCATTATCCTCCAATGTCACCCAGCTAACTATCACCACAGGCTGGAAATCACTCATGAATCATGACTTCAGTGAGTCTCTAGGACCTCAGATCTCCTCTGACCTTAACCACTCTCTTCAATGCCATTAAATAAATTAAATGTTTAAATTACCTATATTAGCTTTAATTGTATAATTATAGTCAACGAGAAATAAATCTATAAAGGGGAAACTCTAATCTAAAAAAAGACTTGCCCTCACTTCAAAGTGGATGAACATGCCAGTGGAAATGATAGAGACTGTAACCTCTGTAGGAAAGCCAGTTCATTTCAAGTTTTCCTTGGCTATAGTCATGTAATAGAAACAAAACCAGAATGTGTAGTCGAGGGCAAATGTCCTCATGTTATTTCAGTGTTTTACAGTCATATCCGAGAGAAGACAGCAGCTTTCCAGTTATGCGTTGGGATGAGGAGATAGGGAAAGCCTTCCCCTGAGACATGCATAGACTGCAGGCAGAGGTCAGGGAAGGTGAACAACAAATAGGAAAATTTTAGTACTACTAAAAATCTCTTAAAATAGATCTGAATTGTTTTCAATGTGAATAGTGTAATTAGAAGCTTAATTTAACTTAATTAAATTTAATTAAGTTTAATTAACTTAGCTTTAACTTAGTTTAACTATGCCCTTTCACATACCCAACAGCAGTCTCGCATATCTCCGTTTACCTGTAAACTGTCCCAGTGAATAAAGGCAATTGGGAAGATGAGGTTATCCAGTTTCATAGTGCCTTGGCATTCACTTTTAGGAGACTGAATGTGGGCTCAAGAGTAAACCTGTCTCCTTGTGTAATAGGGTGCAGGCGCATCCCAGGGAGCAATGGGGAAATTATGCATAGGCAAAAGCAACTTGCAGGGGGGTAACAGAGGAGATCAGCCTCTGTAATTTCTCCCCTGCAGTTCAAGACCATCTCGCAGGATGATAGGAGCTGTCGGAGCCCTGTGCCTTTGGGCAGACTGCGGAGCAGAGGAGTGAGCAGGCGAGAGTGATGTGCCTTGTGAGAGCTGGTGGTGATACCTCTGTAGTTTCCAAACGGTATTTGTCTTCAGTTTTCTCCTATTACGCTGGCGACTTACTGCAGCTGGCCTCCATGTCTGAGTGGTTAATAAAGTTGATTTACACTGTTTATTTCTGTCAGGAGTCCATTAGGCATATTTTATTTTGCCTCCGGTAAGTCCCCGATTTGTTACTCCATAGTCTGCTTCCCCAGACTCATCAGTTCCATAAAAAGAAAAACATCATTACAACATACAGCCAAACTAGCCATTCACAGAGGAAAGAAGTGTTTTTAATACTAGCACATACTAACAGTTAACTCTGTCTCTGTTGACATTACCCTTTCATTGGTAAAATACACGTGGAAGGTGTGTGTAATGTGCGACTCATGCTGATTACAGTGATTTTGACTTAAAAGTCAGTGTGGGGTGCCATAGTTTGGTTTGCCAGTCAGTTTAACTAAAAATTATGTGAGGGAGGTAAAAAGGCCTCCTTCCCTTCCCCATGAAGAGTCTTTTCACCATTAGTTAAATTTTTTTATGAAAGGGTTTCCTTTTTTCCCTTAGTGCTGCTGCAGATTTTTGCTGATGATCCTCCTTAGTGCCCTGCTCCCACCCTCCAGGAAGAGTGGAAAAACAACCCCCACAGAGAAAGAGGGGAGAAGAGTTACTTTTTGCACCTGCAAAGTTGGGAATCACAGTTGCCAAGACATCCTGTAGCAACAGGGAAGAAGAAACTCTGTTGTTACCCCCCACCCAGCAGCTCCTGGGAAAGATGATCACACTTTTATAAAGACAAACTGTCGTTGCATCACATATACTGAAAAACAAACTGCAGGGAAGCTGGGCTATGAATTGATTCTCATTGATTAAATTCTCATCTCGGTGTGCTGGAATAGTGAGGAAGATCCAAAGGATCCTGTTGTGTGACAGGGCTACATAAATCCAAGGATTTATGTCAGTGCTTTATAGCACACCTTGGAAGTATCCAGTTTTGGACTTTCTGTTTGAATATAAAACTAGGGTTGATTTTCAAAGGAAACATTAGTTAAAGCCTCAATTAAGACTCAAAATCAGTGGTGGTTGCCATTACTCTTTCAAAAGTCTCCCCAGTGTCCAGGGTGATGTTTTTGGCAAATAAGACTGTAAATGGAATAGGGAGAGTTTAAAAAAAAAAAAAAATTCATTTAGACCTCAGAAAGTGAAAAACTGAGAGATTTGTCTACGTAGTTCAAATGACCTATATGCAAAGTTTACTGTGAAATTAAATTTTTGAGCTGTTGGAGGGGTGTATAGGAGAGCTCACCTAAAGAATACCTTTCCACATAAATTCAGCTGCCATGTCCAGGTAACTCACAGTCTCTCCACTTGAGACTAACAGCCAAGCATCCAAAATAAAACACACACATATCCAAAGCCCACAACAAAGAATGCTGCAAAGACCTCCAAGTGAGCTCTGATGGAAGCCAGTGAGTCCATACGACACAACAACATAAAGCCCTATCACTTTAGATCCAGAAGAATATAGCTCTCAGTACAGGAGGCTGAGCAATGCTGTGCCTTCGTGCAACCTCTCATACCACCTACAGCATAATTCAAGCTACTAATGGATGAGTTGATCTCCTACACTTTTTTGTTGTCCCTGTTAGAATTAATGTTTTATCTAGACTGTATGCTTCCTGGAGACTGTATGCTTCTGCTTTTGTACAGCTCCTTACACAATGGAGTCCCATTTTTTTTTTCTTTTTTTCTGGGGCTCCCAGATGCTGCGTTATTACAAGGAATAAATATCAACAACAGTGAATAGATTCAAATGAAAAATAACCAAAAGCAGAATGAAAATGGTATTTTAGAAAGCTGAAGGAGCAAATGCAACAGCTAACATGGTGGGGTTAACTAGACCTAACCAACACTGGATGATTAAGTTGTATTTTTAGCAAGCTAAAGTCACATTTGTCATGGTTGTTTCTGAGGTTGTTTCTACCTTCTGCAGGAGTTGGAAGATACTGATATATGTCAATACTAGCAAGACTTTTTCAAAACAAAGACTGATTTTCTTTTTTATGGAAAAAATGTTGATTCAATTGCAAAAAGATTTAAAAAACCCCACAATGCTTAAATATTTAACATTCTAAAAAGATACAGGATAAAGACAGCAATGCTGTCATCTACCTCTCACAGATTCAAAGGCTCTGTGATTTACCTAGCTTCTTAAGAAAATGTCAGTGTCTCATATGAACTATGAATACTTTCTTATTTAAAAAAGGATAGACCTGGAAGAATTCCATCAGCATTTTGTCTTACACAATTAGCCACGAATCAGTTATTGGCAGTCAGAAAATCCATGGATATTTGCCACACATTTCCATGTTTGGTGACGGTGAAATCATTAGTGAAGAAAAGGATTGCTTTTGTTCTGGAAAAATTACTTTATGCATTAATTTTTGTGTGTTTGTGTGCCAAAGAACATACTTTACTGTGTGCTTCATGCACACTCTCTCATCAAAGACTGGCTTATTGCAGTAAAAGACAGGATTATGTGTGGCGAGTATTTGGAAGTACACAGAAGAAAATTTAGTCTGTCCAGAAGCAGATTCATTTTAATGCAGTAATGGAATTACCTATACATGTAGATTTAAATTTTTTAAAATATCCTGTACTAAAGTTATTCATATTATACCACATTCCCTTATTTCCTGGTAAGTTGCTGTCGTGGTTTAACCCCAGTCAGCAACTAAGCACCACGCAGCCGCTTCCCCCTTCCCCCTCCCAGTGGGGTGAGGAGGAGGAAAGGAAAAAAAAAAAAGTAAAACTCGTGGGTTGAGATAAGAACAGTTTAATAACTAAAGTAAAATATAATACTAACAATAGTAATAATGAAATATAATAATAATAGTAATGAAAAGGAAAATAACAAAAAAAGGAGGGGGGGGGAAGAAAAAAAAACCAGTGATGCACAATGCAATTGCTCACCACCCGCTGACTGATGCCCAGTTAGCTCCCGAGCCGTGATCCCCGCCTCCCAGCCAACTCCCCCCTGTTTATATACTGGGCATGACGTTCCATGGTATGGAATACCCCTTTGGCTAGTTCAAGTCAGCTGCCCCGGCTGTGCTCCCTCCCAGCTTCTTGCACACCTGCTTGCTGGCAGAGCATGGGAAACTGAAAAGTCCTTGGCTTAAGATAAGCGCTACTTAGCAACAACTAAAACATCAGAGTGTTATCAACATCATTCTCACACTAAATCCAAAACACAGCACTGTACCAGCTACTAAAAAGAAAGTTAACTCTGTCCCAGCTGAAACCAGGACAGTTACCAGCTATGATGTCAGTAAAATGTTAACTTTATTTTTAATCCTCTGTCACCTTATTTAAAGCTCTCATATTTCCAGTCTTAGAATGAAAATATTGAAGCATTATTCGACCTTTCTAAAATTTGGTCTTCTTTCTGGCTAAGTACTGAGAAGCAGAACTGACAGCAAACAAGGTAGTTGAGTTTTTGATTTCCAGAACTGTTTGCAATCTTGGAAAGGTTCAGCGTGTAAGTTAAAGTCACTTCAGAACAGCTCTAACTTGCATGGTTGCTCACTTAACCCATCACCAAAGGCCTTCCTGGTGCTGACAGCTTTGCAAAAGGTAGATTTTCCAACTCAAATTGGCTTTTCTAATGAATTAGACACAAATAAAAAAAATAATTAAGGACTTAATAAAAAATGAAGGACTAAAATTTTTTTCAAAAATATTTCCAAAACATATATATATAAAATGGAAGATGCTTTTATTTTTAATAAATTAAAAGGTCACAAGAACTGTGTTCTATAAGAAGGCTTAAAGTCTAATTTAAAAAAATCCCACACCTGATAACCCAAATATGTCAGTTTGGACATGTCACCAGTGTGCTCCATTACTGCTCAGTTGCCACATGTCCCACCTGTTCCCTAGGATTGGGCTTTCTGGACATAGTACATCTTCCACAGTACATAATACCTGGGGGTTCCCATGATACACTGCCTTCCTTTACTTGGAAGAGAGCTCTCCTGGTGCATCACATCCTGTGCAAGGACCAGTTTATAATGGGAAACGTGATCAGGAAACTCCCATACGGCATAACATAACTGTGCTGCTTTCAGTTGGACTAATTTGGGTTTCTGATCAACTTCTTATCTTCCATTTTTCATCAGAATTGAAATGTTGACCTGATCTAATAAACAAATACCTTTTGCTTAACTATCAATCAGAAATGGATGTCTTATCTTTACCTTATTTCTAAAAATAACATACTGATTGTAGCCAAGTTTGTATCAGCCTAACTTCTAGATCATATTTTTGATGGTATCCTTTATATAGCAACAGTGTATAAGAATTTGTTTCACATCGTTCATTTTGACAATTTCCTTCATGATTCTACTGCTGCAACCACACAAACAGTATTTCTGGATCCTTTTATAAACATTTTTTTTCTTTTCCTTGGGGATACTTGCTATTCACAGTTTAATACATAAAAATCTGTAATGTGCCCATTTTCTTTTGCTCTTATTCCTATGTTCACACTTGCTTCATAAGACATGACAGATTACATTGCATGAAAGTGCTATGAACAACATAGATGATGTGTAGGATATGGAGGTACTAGAGGGAGAGAAAAGGAGAGTGTGAGGAAGAACAGTGGCAAATCCAGCAAACATAGCTGTAGGGCAGATGGGGAGTTTGAAGACAAAAGGAACTGGACTGGAAGTGTCCAGGCCACCGGAGGAAGGACAAAAGTGAAGGAGAACTTGTTTGCAGCATGGAGGGAGGTTCTATGAGCAGGAAAAGGATGGAGATAAGGGATTTCCATGGACAAGCAATAGATGATCACCCGAGGGAGCAAAGCTAGAGGGCAGATTAGTGTATGAATGAGTGGCTGTGTGAGAAGTCCATAAGTGAAAGGCAAAGAAAGAGGGAGAATGAGACAGGATATTGAGGACAGTAAAATAGATTGACAACGTGCACATATCAAAACTCCTCTAGGCAAACCACCTTGATTTGCCCCTTTTTCCCTTTCCCAAACTAATCAACATTGCATATTGCCAGTTTCAAACCTGGGAAAATTTGGCTGGCTGACAAAGAGATGCTGGAAGATCTTTGACAGAACCAATATTCATTCTGCTTAATAGCTACCACTGCAAAAGTGCACCATTCAACCAACCTAAAATTCAAATCAGTCTTCAAAAGGCCAATTTCCTATTTCAAAAAGGGAAACCTGAACAGATTATGACTTCTATCATGTCCTCTATGCATATAAAGCAGTCCAGAGAAATGCTTATATAAAACTGTATATCTAATGAATCTTCTGAGGAAGTAAGGAGAAAAAAGTAGAAGTCATGAGTGATTTTGGATACATTCGTTTTGGAGTTCTCAATGGAAGAGAGCTTAAAAAGAGATGATGTTGAAAAGAAATGTTGCCACTCACGTCCTCCTCACAATCCAGTCAGGAAAATTTAGAAAACTGAGGCTAGATATCTAAAATTTGAGTAATTTACAATCTCTATCCACTTTTGAAAATCCTGGTCAAACTGTTTTCTTAAAAGTGAATTATCTTCACCAGTACAACAGGTACTTGGTGTTCTAGTATTTTTGCGAAACCTTATTGACAAAGCTACAATATTCTACCCATGGTTAACATGACAGCATATACTATGAAAAAACCCTTAAATGCAAAGTAAGTTGTTACTGTAATTCTTGGCCCTGGGGAGGAGCAAAACCCCCTGCTCCCAACCCAACAACCTCATAATCTGGAAGAAGCTTTTTTTCCTCATCTTCCCCAGAACCCCTCTGTTTTGTAGTACTCCAAGTGTCTAGGCTATTGTTTCAGAAATATTTAATTTCTTTTCAAAGAACAGACCTGTCTGTGAACAGAAAAAGGGAGGAATGAAGTGCCCTTGTGCTAAGAGACTTTGTGGGATTGTACCAGATAATATTTGCATGGTATAGGCTCCAAGGCAGTGGTGTCAGGTGATTGTCCCTCCCTCTGCATAAATTTCCTGGGAGAGCTGAAAGGGCATAAATTGCATATGCAGAGAAAACTGTTTGATCAGATCACAGTGATGAAGGGCCTGGCAAAATCCTAAAACCCTCAGTCAAAAAATAAATGCAAGCTGAATTATCTTTTTCTGTATTAAGCCTTTGTTAGAGACCTCATTCAAGCATGATAAATCAAGGAGAAGCAATCTCAAATTTTAATATCTTCAGTTGTTGGGATAAATGTAGATGTTAGTGTTTCTCCACTTGCTACTAACTCATATCATAGAAGTGTTACAAGAGCATGCTACTGTATCAGTCGAGTCTTTTGGATATGGACATGAAGACAGGCTCATGCATATGCATGTGTTACGACCCAGACCGGACAGACCAGAGGGTCGTAGAGGTTCTGGGATCCCCCCGGGCTAAATTAAGCTGAAACCACACCAAACGATCACTTTGAATGCTTTATTCCAACAATCCAAACTGTGGAAGGCGTAACGGTGGGCAGCGTGGGTTGCAGCAAAACGTTCACAAGAAGAGAGAAAAGAGAGGAAGAAGAAAAAAAAAGAAAGAGGGGGAAAAGAAAAGAGATAGTCACCACCCTTGGATCCCGCGGCGTCGGCGACGAGCGTGGCAATCCTCCGGTGATGGGCGCGCGAAACGTGGCCCTTTGCAATTGTGTCTTTTATAGTCTAAATCTCCGTCCACAGTCACGCCTCTTGAAGACTTATATGGGTTCATTCCAGACAGTTCTCAACATATATAGTAGTGTTCCAGAGGGTTCTTTATCTACTGAGTATGTGCGGCTTATTGGGGTGGTGGTCTTAGGGACTTTCCAAGGAGCTACAAGCTCCCTCCTCAAATAAGCTTTGTGTGGCCTCTGGCCATATGTGGTGGGTTACCAGGCTGGGTCTGCCAGAACACAGGGCTGCATACCCTCCGGCACGTCCCCTGTGTCCATGCCAGCCAACTTCTTGCTAATGTCCCTCCCTCTTTGTTATGCAGACCGAACCTTGGTTGCTACAATGTTTGAGACATTGACAGACATTAACTCTTCCAGTCCCTCACAGCATGGAAACCATCACCACTGATTAATGGGAAACAAATCCTCTACAGTTTGTTTATCTCATATTTGTACCCACTGCAGTAGTATCAGAGTGGCACATGCAAATATTACATTTTTAAAGAGGAGCAAGTGAGAGGAGCAGCCAGCCTGTGTCTAATGAACATTGGTCAGTAATGACCACTGGCCAAACTTTTGCAATGCAGGAAGGCAGGATATGTGCCACACTGGTAATCACACAGTCTGTCCAATTCAAAGCGCAAGGGAGCAAATGACAGAGGTCCTAGTCGGACTAAACCAGGAAGCCAAAGATGAAGAGAGAAGAATTTCTGAAGTTAACTTATCTTACTAATACGCTTTGCTTTGCTGCATCATTCTTGATGTCTTTGGTAGGGAAAATGCACAGCAGAGTGAGGAGGGAGTTTTGTATGCATAGTACTTGTCTGTTTTATTCAGTAATTACTTTTAATCATCTTTGTCTTTCAAACAATGTTTGATTTATGCTTTTACAGAAAAGATGACAATTAATCTATGTGGTTCACAGATTGAAAGTAAGAAGTAAAGATACTATTATGATTTACAGCACACAAATTGTCCAGGCTACTGTCTGAGCAATATTTGGTTTACTTTAGAAGAATAGACTTGTCTTTTAAGAGAAACGGTGAGAAGGGAAGTGTCCTTGACTTAGGAGACTTTTTAGTTTAAATAATAAGGAGGAACTATAAATGCAAAGAAAAATATCAAGCATAAAATCAAGTTGATGAAGACAGGTTGAAATAAGAATTTGCCGTTAGCAGAAATGCTTATGGCTAGATTTGACAACTACTGGGATATGAAGAAACCTGTTTTTGCTATAGTGCAAGGAAGTAGACTACCTGATTCCTTTTGAAGCTAATATCTAAAAATTTATGAAGATGTAGTCAAGACTCTGTGAAAATATAATAAGGTAATGGAACTCATTTGGGTGGCTTTGGCAAAAAGATTGTTCATTAATGTTATTGATGTACACTGGAAGACATCCAATGTGAAGTTCATAATTGAAATGTTACAAACACTTCAGCATATGGATCCTTCACATTCACTTAATTGCCAGTTTAGTAATAATTTTATGTAATGAGGAATTATTAATAATACATGAAATACTAAATTGATGTAATCACCAAAAAATGTAATATGACATCCACTGTGCAAAGGATGTTATAATTCCAGATGTCTTTGTTATATTTTAAACAAAGAATATAACTGGCCAAATTCATCTTTCAAAACTATTGATTTTATAAAGTTTTGATAATATTTTATATAATTGTGTTTAAAGGTAAGGCTATTAATCAGATGTTCTTTTTCCTCATTCTTAATATCCCTTATTAGCATCCAGTTATGACTAAAAACTTGACAAATGATTATTAACAAACTGTCTTACAGTTTTGTGGCAAAAGTCCCACTGTGAAATAAATCTCTATATGCTGTTTCTTTGATTATGTAGGCAGATACCAATACCCTGCTCAGATAGTTGAGGAAAGGGGACCAAATTTGTCTCTTTCACAGCTGCAGTTTAATCATTCTGGAAGATTGTGGTATTGGGACAAGAGATCTTTTATCTCCAGCACATCAATAAAAATCTTCCCTAAGTTTGCAATTACTGAAAGTCAATAGCCTATTGGTATGAGAAACGTACTCTTCAAGGACAAATGTCCACAACACAGTTATCATCACCCCTATTGCCACACAGAACAGTGGGCATGGAGAATGTCAGGCACCTCCCCAGGTAAGCCTCATCACAGCAGGATCGGCACACACTGATGTGGGGACCAGCGAAGTGTGCAAGGCCACTCATTCTCTGGGAGCCTTGTCTAGTCTATGACTTCATTTTCCTGAGTCATTATTCTGACACATTTCATGGGCAACATCTTCAGTGAGAGAAAAGAGCCAATATGAATTTTTACTTATACTGGTATAAATCAAGAGAAACCCTACTGAAGCCAATGACTTTCTATACAAAATCATAAAAGCAAGAGGTAAACTGAAGCTATTAATGAACACCAAAATAGAAAACAAAGTCTTTAATTCCATTTTACCTCACTTCAGATTTAAGTGAGAGACACAGGAATTGAAGTTCACCTGATCTGGGAGCTTGAATTGTGAGACATACACTTCAGCATATAAAATGCGTTGTGTGGCACATGTCCAATTTAAAAATTCGTATATCTGAATGACCTTATCCAGAATTACTATGTATACTTTCATCTCTTCTGCTCCTTTTTCATAAAGCTAACATCAGTGATGAACTCCTATTAAAATCGAAAGGATGAAGATCAGTATATTTACTGGAAGAAGGCATTTTCCAAACATCATTTAAAGAAGCAAGATGACAAGCATGAAAATGTAAATTAGAGGTCAATTTTGTTGCAGTTTTAGGTGGACACTACTCTCAAAATTTAATAATCCTTTGATAAAGGAAGTCCCACTTAGTACCTAAGGAATGGCCCATTCCAGGTGTTACTATGATCAGTGAGTCTTCACAGGAGAACAGCTGTATGCAGAAAGTCTCAGGACTGGAGTTTATTCATTATTTCATGCTTACTTGAACATATTTTAATCAAATCTTATAATAAAATATGAGTTTTAGTACTTCCATTACCTTTTAAAACATTAAATTATGGGATCTGAATAGTTGCTTTCTGATTTTCTCCTTGGAAGAGTCTATCTAGGAATTACATGAACTATATTCAACAACAAATAGGACACAGCCTTTAGAGAGATCATGCATATATGTTTCATATGGGAGACAAAATGAGTTATTTGTACATCATACTATAACAAAGTAAAGAATTTTTCAGGCTATGTAAAATGTCTGTGTTCTTCGGGTGATATAATTTCAATGCTAGTAGATATGCTATGATTTGATGAATTGCAATAATTACTATGTGCATTGTACTCTTCCCTTCTTGTTTTCACATTTGCAGATTTTTTCTGTGAGGCTCACGAATGGTTTGTGTTTTAACCAATTTAATACATCCTTTCTTAAAGTATTTAGAAGCATTTGTTTATATAAAGAAATTGCTGTTGAACTGGCAAAAAGGATCTATTTTAATATTTTAACAATCAGCAAAATAGTACTGTAGAAAAACAAAGCATTACATATTATGAGAAATGTTACAACAGAGTATCTTATTTCTTGTAAAACACATTAAGCAATAGCAATCATTTTAGGCAAATGTTTATTTTATATTTGATCACTAAGCAAGAGAGAGTTTCATTCGTCTTCATTTTTGCATTTTTAAGTCCACATAATTTAGTTCACACTGGAGCATTAAGCTGAATGTTAATAATTTTTTCTTTGTGTATTGTATTAAGTGAAAGACAAAGTATTTTTCTCTCTCTTTTATTTTTGTTTTGCTTCGCCTTTTCTTTCGGCTCTGTTTATAGCCAGAGGACCATGACATGCAGGAAGATGAGAAGCCCCTTATCTTACCATCTATATCAAAGGTAACAGTAGGAGATGACAATAACATTCCTTCTCCCCTCGTGAAAGAGGACAGGAGGGATCAGAAAGAGAGTGAAAGAGTAAAAGGAAGCAGTCGAAGAGCTGGAAAGGGGAGAATTCTGAAAATTCATTTTCAGACATGGTTTGATCTTCTGGTAGTCTAGGATTGCAATTAATATTACTTATTTTGCAAAGCTTTTCTCCTTTCTAAATTCTCTGTCCTTTGCTGTAAGATTTGCATTTTAATTAATATCAGAGGATGATACTCTTGTTTATATTAAATAGTTGCTTGAACTCTAAGGAGTCCCACTGAAATAAAACACCAACCCGTACTGAGTTATGATACCACAATCCAGCAAATTCCCTGCAGCCTTTTTTATCTTAAATACAATTCTATAGAATATAGTAAGGAAGTGCATGAAGTAAAAAATATGCACAATGAAAGCCATAATTAAATTATGTACATTTCACCCAGCTCATCAAGACAAAAATGTCTAAGATGACACAAGTGGGAGAGTAGACACAATTTTCTAAAAGTGTAACCTATAATAACTACAGCAGGAAAATATAAAATAGCAAGAATTAGTGATTAGGGAACCAGTCCTGAGGGTACCAAGCAATCTCAAATTTTATTTAAGTCCATGGGAGCCCTAGGTGCTTGAACATTAAGCATGCCCTAGGTGACAAGGTAAGAATTTCATCTCTTAAGAAAACAGAAACACTGAATATTATCCTTACAGATGACAGTGACACTGGGAGGTTTTTTACATTAGAGCTGAGTGAACATTTTATTTGCTGAAAATTATTCCACAGATGTTACCTTTATTGCTCTTTGCAAACTGCCCACAAAGAGATAGTAACATTGTAAAATTCTCAGATGTACTTCTTATTCAAACTTAGTCACAGACTTCTTCAGTGAATTTTCTCTTCAAAATCTGCTTTTGGTGAATATTTGAGCTTGCATTCACTTTTTCATGGGTTATTCATACTAATAAAGCTTGAGCACTCAAGTGTTCCTGGAACGCAAACATGAAAGCATTGCAAACATGGTCTAATTGAAATCCACTTTCCACTTTGAGCAAATATTTGTGGAACATTTTTCCTAGTATTCACTTCATTTTAGTTGACATTACGGGCTAAAATCTCACTGATGTGCACTAAAGAGAGACGTCACAGCAGAACCCTCTTCAATAATGCAGGTGCGATATTCCTGGAACAGGCAGATCTCTTGAACAGGCGTAGCATGATTTAACCTGCTCTGTCCTTTTATTTCGTTCAGAGGGCAGCCTTTAAAGTAGACTGTTCAATGGCTAAGCAAACTCTCCTGAGTGTTTCAGCCATACATCAAAATATAAGAGCCCATGCTGTACCTTGCTGTAAGCTTCCCTTCAGAGCTAAAGTTCTTCATCTAGCTTTCATAATTACCAGTGATCAGCTTATTGCTGGTGTAAGATAGGCTTCTTCGGAACATATATTTGTTGCTGACATGTGAGGTCACCATACAAGCAGTGACCAGTGGTATAACTTCTTTTATATTTATACGATCGATCTATTGATCGATAGATAGAGCGAGCTATTGCCCCTGAAACATTTCGCTCTTTGGAAACAGGCAAAAGTGGTCAATCTGGATCCACTCAACCTTCCTTTAGACACTCACCTCAGACATGTTTCAGTGCATTAGGAATCTCACCCTCCCTAGGAACATGCTACAGTCCATAGAGCAACAGGAGCTGCCAGAGAGCAATTCTCATCTTGGATGGTCAGAACTACTTTCTGGAAGTGCCCATTTTTCCCCATCAAGGAGAAGGAGGCCCTACAGTAACAAAAAACCCAATGGAAATGCCTCAGAAAAGTGTCTGTGTTGGGAGGGACAAATCCAGACCCTGTTGTCTCCAGTGTCAGATTTGTAAGAATTTCATAGAATAGAATGGTTTGGGTTGGAAGGGACCTTTAAAGGTCATCTAGTCCAACCCCCCTGCAATGAGCAGGGACATCTTCAACTAGATCAGGTTGCTCAAAGCCCCGTCCAACCTGACCTTATATGTTTCCAGGGATGAGGCATCTACCACCTCTCTGGGCAACCTGTTCCAGTGTTTCACCACCCTCATTGTAAAAAATTTCTTCCTTATATCTAGTCTGAATCTACTCTCTTTTAGTTTAAAACCATTACCCCTTGTCCTATCACTACAGGCCCTGCTAAAAAGTCTGTCCCCTCTTTCTTATAAGCCCCTTTAAGTACTGGAAAGGCTGCAATAAGGTCTCCCCGGAGCCTTCTCTTCTCCAGGCTAAACAAGCCCAACTCTCTCAGCCTGTCCTCATAGGAGGAGAGGTGTTCCATCCCTCTGATCATTTTTGTGACCCTCCTCTGGACCCACTCCAACAGGTCCATGTCTTTCCTGTGCTGAGGACTCCAGAGCTGGATGCAGGACTCCAGGTGGGGTCTCACCAGAGCAGAGTAGAGGGGCAGAATCACCTCCCTCGACCTGCTGGCCATGCTTCTTTTGATGCAGCCCAGGATACGGTTGGCTTTCTGGGCTGCGAGTGCACATTGCTGGCTCATGTCCAGCTTTTCATCCACCAGTACCCCCAAGTCCTTCTCTGCAGGGCTGTTCTCAATCCCTTCATCCCCCAGCCTGTATTGATACTGGGGGTTGCCTCGACCCAGGTGCAGGACCTTGGACTTGGCCTTGTGGAACCTCATGAGGTTCACATGGGTCCACTTCTCGAGCTTGTCCAGGTCCCTCTGAATGGCATCCCATCCCTCAGGCGTGTCAACCGCACCACTCAGTTTGGTGTCATCTGCAAATTTGCTGAGGGTAATTTCCACAGTTTTGCTATCAAACTCTCTTGTAAAATAATCATCTTCCTTGTATCTTCCTTGAGATGTAGAAAAGTCTAGTGAGAATCACTCTTTCATGCCAACAATTCCCTGCTACTTTGATTGCCTTTTAAGCTCATCACCTCTTATTTACCCATTCATTACAGACTGTTAAGCAAAGCACTGAAAGGGATAGGAGATATTACAGCTCCTTCAGAACCCTCAGAGGAGGAAAACGTCAAGAAAGTTTGTTACAAGTTGTGCTTATATCTCTCGGTGTGAAGGCTGCATTGCTCATGTCACAAAGCCTATGCACAGGGTTTTTTTTCTTAAAACCAGGTCCACCAGGTTTCTTCTGCAACCTGGTGAACATCATCTTTTCATTACTTTGTGCATGGTCTCTCTGGGTCACTGTTCAGCCACTTAGATGAGTGTCCTTATGTCTCTCCAGATTTGTACTATGCATAAAATCAAGCCACTGGCTGCTATGAAACAAATAATAAATATTTTTCCCATAAACCTCAACATAATATATACATAACCTATACATACAAAACAATTCATTGTAACATATGCTATACACCCTTACTGTCGTACAACTTTGTAGGTACCAAAATCTTTTTATTGGCACATACATGCTATCACCCCAAATGTATCTATTGACTACATGCAGATAATAAAAAATCTTAACTGGAATAATTCTTCCTTCAATATGACATATCTCGTCGCAAAGAATTTTCTTCAACAAGGCTGTGAGACATGAAATCGACTCTCTCTCTAGCTGTTTTTTCCTTTTGATTTCTAATTACTCAGTGCTTAAAAATAGTTTTCTGCATACTAAATTGTGGCACCTGGTCATTTTCATATAGTTAAAATAAAGCACTACAGCTTGGATTTTAGGTCCAATGGTCACACCGTAAGAATACAATTCATTCACTAATTAAATGCCCACTACCTCCATCACTAGCACCTGCCAACTCCAAATTTATATTGCGAAGATCTTTCATTTTATATGATGCATAGATGTACTGGTTTTGGCTGGGATAGAGTTAATTTGCTTCATAGTAGCTTGTATGGGGCTATGTTTTGGATTTGTGCTGGAAACAGTGTTGATAAAACACTGATGTTTTAGTTACTGCTGAGCAGTGCTTACACAGAGTCAAGGCCTTTTCTATTCCTCACACTGCCCCACCAGCGAGTAGGTTGGAGGTGCACAAAAAGTTGGGAGGGGACACAGCTGGGACAGCTGACCCCAACTGACCAAAGGGATATTCCATACCATGTGACACCATCCTCAGCAATAAAAGCTGGGAGGGAGGTTGGCAGGGGAAGCCGCTGCTCAGGGACTGGCTGGGCATCGGTCAGTTGGTGGTGAGAAATTGTTTTAATTTGCATCACTTGTCTTTCTTGGGTTTTATTTTCCTGTCTCTTTGTTATTTTTTTTCTCTCTTCTCCTTACAATATTTTTTTAATTTTTTTAAAAAAATTATTAAACTGTTTTTATCTCAACCCATGAGTTTCTTTCTCACTTTTACCCTTCTGATTCTCCCCCCATCCCACCGAGGGGGAGTGAGCAAGTGGCTGTGTGGTGCTTAGTTGCCAGCCGGGGTTAAACCACGACAATAGAAAAGAAGAAGAAGGGAGGGGGAAAGACCAAGAATATTAATATATAAGAAATTACTTCCTTAAGGTCAGGAGCACCTCAAACTGCACCATAGATAGAGCCACTAGAAATGGAAAGGAAACTCTTAGGTTTGTAATAATATAGCAACTATATAAATAATAGCTCTGACTCTATCTATATATTACAAATAGCTAGTTGACATGCTTTTGATGCTACTCTGCTACTACTGGTTTATTGCCCTATTGGATGGGGGCAGAAAGGCATGTCATTTTTATGTGGCTTATTGTCAAAGTGTTCATAAAGCTAGATTAGGCTGAGTTATTATGCTTGCTCCTCCCTTGCAGCAGAGCTACATACTATTGTTCCTAGACATAAGTGTGAAAATGAATATGAATATTTATTTTAAGACCAAATTGCAGTTTCCCTCCATCTCTACTATCCCCAGATATTCATACACATACCTTATTTAGTTACAGTTTTTACAGGCTGTTTTTATATTTTTAATTGTTTGGTAGACTTAGAATATGTAACAATGGATAACCGTGCAATACATTAAATACTTATGGGTATGTTGTGCCTTCTGTTATAATATAAAATTCATCTATTCTGGTTGATGGGTTTTAACCTCACACAGAATACTTTAAATTCCATTTGGACTTGTGCCTACAATCACCTTAGCAAAGTCTCTTAAGTAACTGTGCACAGCCTAATTAGTATGCATTATCAATTAACAAACTTAATAGCTGGCAGATTGATTAGATCCTCTGTTGCAGGGGCAGAGCTGAAGTGAAACAGAATGAAAAATCATTGCATGCATACACTGCTGCTTTGTTATTTTCTCAGATCCCCTCCTCCTCCTCCACATTCCTTTAATTAATGCATACATATGGTTCTGAATATCTTGTAAACTAGAGCTCACTCTAACTCTTTAATAAAACTCACTCGTAGATGAGAGCGCCATAGTCCATGCCTTATTTATTTCTGGCTGAAAACATAAACCATTTGTTTTCACCCAGGCCTTTCCCCTCTAAATGATGCAAGTTTTAGAGATCTGCTGCTTGTTTTCACAGTGACTGATAGGGAAAAACAGGTAAGTTGGAGCTGCGTGCATCACTTCAGAACCAAGAAGATGGTTCAGGCATCACATGGATGGTATGTTGACACATACCACAAAGTGGATTCCACGATTATTGTTAAAAAAAAAGAATAGCACAAAACATGGTATGTCATTTTACATATTCTGTTATATTGATGAGCTGGAAAATAAGAATACAGGAAGAAAAATCTTCTTATTTGGAAAGCAGAGATCAGACTAAAAAAGTTTACTGTAAATTTTAGATAAAGTGCTGGTGTTAGACAGGATTTGCATCTTTAATAATAATTTGATGCAAACCCCTCAAAGACTACAGAAAACAACACTGAAGACTATCAGTTGCTGCCTTGCAGTGGTGGCAAGGTCTATCCTTGGGCAAAGCCTATTAGCCTTTATCCACTGGGAAAGAAAGTGGTTGCTTACCATGGTGATGTGAGCACTAGCAGCAAGTTGCGGAGTTTAATAACTATTTAGCATTTATATAGCATTTACATAGCATTTACATATGCAAATCACTGAAGAAATATTAGCTAATTAATCCACACAACAGAGTAGTGGGGCAGGTCCTGTAAAAATATCCATGATTGTGATATGGTTAAATCCGAATAAGGTGCACAATGACTTTCCCAAAGGCATAAAATATGCTATTGTTGAGATCTAGATCAGCACTCAGGGCCCCCTGATTTGCACATACGCATCCCTCAGTGAGGGTGTGCTGCCACAACTGTTACCATTTTCATAACCACAGAATCACACAACCCAATGGTTGAAGTTGGAAGGGACCTCTGGAGGTCATCTGGTCCAAGCCCCCTGCTCAGGTGACATCAGTTATCTGAAAGGAGGGTAGGGTTATCAAAATGCCTTGGAGAATGACTGCTGCTCTGAGCAGTCATATCTGAAGAATGTGATGGTTATAGCCTTCCTCATCTTTATAAAAAGGCACCAAAGGACTGAATTCCCTAGTTGAGAAATTGACAACAGTTAAGGGTGGTCTACCAAACTGTATTTTTCTTTCCCAAATGAGAGGTTAAGCATGCTGATAGAAACTCTGTGAGACACTCTGACAGTACCTCACCAAGAGGAAAGGTGGTGCTTATCACTGGATTGAGACCACCCTAATTCCAAAAAAGCAGGAGCTCCCAGACCTTGCTGAGTTCAGGACTTTCTCCAGGCCAGGAGACGCTGCCTTTCTCAAATTTTGGCACTTAGAGTTCCTGCTACTCCGCTGTCCTGTTGAAGGCCATTCAAGGTCTTTCCATGTGTCTTTTTCACTCCAATGCCATAGGTTACTCTAGCCCACTAATTTTCGCTTTGTGAGCATTTTCTCCTAAACAAGCAGACCAAAAGAGGCATAAAGCATGTGGAAGCAACCTCTGCTCTGTACTGCCTCTACAGTCTATTACTATGCCTTAGCATTGCTTTTTTTTCCCATCCCCAAAAGGCAAACACAGATAGCAACTATTATTACTCTGAGGTGAAAACAAATCTATATGATTTAAATAAAAACAACTAAAGTTATAGACTATCCTCCTCCCAACTCCTGGTGATGTCACTTGGGTTTTATATAAAGAATCACATACAGTCTTATCCAGCTCTAATCTATTCTCAAACTCAACTAATTCAGACTCTTTCCATTGCTATGCAGATTTTTCCTTTTTTCCTTTTTTCTTTTTACATCAACTGGCCTGCTACTGCTGAAATAGAAGTGATTTTCCAAAAAACACAAAAAATATTGCTGGGTATTTTGATTTAAAGGATTAGAAGAACCAGAGAGTCAGAAATGTAATTCAAAATATTTTACATCATAAAGAAGCTTCTTTGGATTCTAAAGAAATCTGAAATACTGCTAGAAGAAACAATAATACCTAAAATATCAATGATATAACTTCCCCCTGAAAAAGGCTTCCTTCATTAAAAAAAAAAAATTTCTTTAAGTAATAAGAAGACTGAAATTCCTTTGAGTCTAGGTAAGGATAGAGCATTAATTAACTTCCAGAAAATGGTCTCAACACTGCGGTAAGAACTATGCCTCTAATTCTCATTATGTGACCCAAGAGAGGGGCATTAGGTCTGTAATCAGTGAAACTAAAATGTGAAAACTTTTTTTTAATGATTGGACTACTCAGAGAGCAAGAGGTGAATAATCACCTACTATCAAAGTATTCTCTTCTCTGGATTAGCAGTGGCTCCATACAGCCCCTTTCTCCTCACCTAAAACTTATTGTACTCTGTTTAAGGCAGATCACTTTATTCAACATACGATTTCTGAAAAAGTAAAGAGATCATAAAAAACACACAAACAAACACATAAAAAAGTCAAAAGTCAATGCAGCAACTTTCTATTATCTCTCTGGATATTGTTACAGTTGTGCTACAGTTCTACAGCTGCTCTACAGCACTCTGCAGTTGTTCTAGCTACAGCTGTATTATTCAATGCATATCATTTACTCTCCATGTAACACCAGCCCCTTGAAAGACTCTCATTTTAGATTGGTATTCCTTCTTCTTCAACTCAAGTCTAACTCAAACAGTTCTAAAATAATTAATCTCCCAAGAACTGTATATACTTTAAGGTGTTCCCTCTTTGCCAGAAAACCTCTTTCAAATAATTAAGAAACGTGTGTTATTTTTGTTGTCCTATGCTGTACTTTGCCCATTTACTAAATATCCTTTTGTCAGGTGTCTGAAACTAGGCACAATATTCCAGTAGCCTCTGTGCCATGCTGGAAGCACTGGTACCCAATTCAACTTTGGTACCCGGTTCCTTTGATCCAAAATATATTTTGCACCTTCTTTTCCAAGTGGCACTCTAGAAAACATAGCAATGAAGGTAAAAATATTTTTACACTTTATCTTTCTCCTTATACTCCTTACTAGACTGATGTAAGTGATGTATCACTTTATTGATAAGATTTGGCCCTGTTAGGGGCTGGTTGTGCTAAATGTTCTTTATCTCCTTCTTTATACCAAGTACCACCATGTACCACATCTTATTTTCCAGTTCAGGAAGAACTACTTTTTCCTATATGTAGTGATATTACTGTTCATATTCCTAGGGCAAGATTACATTGACTCATATCTTCTTATATTTTTAGGGATTTATCATGCAAAAGAAGCAACTGGACATCCTTTAATATGAATATTACCAAACTTGACAGGACAAACAACAACATGCTCTCACATATCTGAGAGCAGACACATAGCATATTGCAAAATGATTTATCTACATTTTGAGGACACTTTACTACATTTGTATTAGTTTATGTCCAATGTTTAAAAAAATCACAGTTGGATTACTCATCTGCTATAGCCTTAATACTAGTATTTTAAGCCTAATTTTTCAAAGCAACTAGTAATTCTGGCTACTTAACATTTGGAAGGAGCCCAAATTTAAAAGGGTAGATGTTCAGCACTTTCTGGAAATCAATCCATTTTATACATCAAATGAAATTATTCCTGCATTTCTTGTGGTGAATTTGCTCTACCTCTTATATTAGCAAATGGACCTTGAGGGGAAGAGTGGAAGAGATGGTGGAACAGGGAACAGAGAAAACTAGCAAAACCACTAGCAGACAATATTAGACAAACTCCACAACTGGCTTATGGTTTGTTTCTACTCCAGAAATTTTTGCCTAGAAACTTGTAAAATGTGTTTCACCTTGTTCTGGAAACAACCTGCAACTTCAAACAATCCAGTCAGACTGGCCACATGAGAATTTTTTTCCTTTCAGAGGGCACTATTGGGCAGCTGCAATGATGTTCAATGATTAACCTTCAGTTAAAGAAATGTCCACCTCCAAAACTGAAGAGACACCATGATCTGGTTTTCAATGCTGTGCTAAAACAAGACCATTTGAAGAAAACCCCACCAGATCATTATTTAAATGGCAGAAGTTCTGGGACATGTTCATATCAATCAACATAGGGTCCTGCTACTCTTTCAATGTTGACTACAACAGGAGCACAGGAAATCCAACTAGCTAATTGATTGGAGGTAATTCAGTGCCCAGTGCGAGAAGTGCCATTTTCTCCTCCCCTTCCCAAGACTACAAACTGTAAACCAGCTATAATGGGGCCTTGACACTCTCCATGCAGCTGACTCTTCAGACCTCTGAGATGCACAGACTTCTCCCCTGATTCGACTTTTGAATACTGCTACAGCAACAGGAAGCTATTTCCAATAATTGCACTCAGATAGGTCAATGAGCCTTATGACTATGATGGGTAAACCTTCGCAGGATCCTGAGCCCACAGAAGAGATCATAGCTATCTTGTTCACTTTGAGGAACTCATGTCTGGGACAGCTGCATTTTTGTCCCCCAGTGATGAGGCTTTAGGAAGGGGTGCTGCACAGGGACCTCGGGTGCTGCAGCGCAGGGTGAGCCCGGGCTTGGAATGTGCTGTGTGGACACAGCCCTGCTGTAGCAAAAGGGGAAATACAGCAGACATCTTGGGTTTTAACTGATTTATTGCTACTGTTGTTACACTGAAAAAGTCAGACTTGGAAAGAAACTTAATGCTGCAGCATATCTAATTCTAATCAGACAGGAAACTGTTGGGCACATATAAGCAGCTGTTCTACATTCTTGCTGTTGCCATTATTATGACGTGAAAAATTAGAAAATTATATCTTAGAACTTTCCAGACCAAAATCCCTTATGTCAAAAGCATGTTCAGACCATAAGATGATGACTGAAAGGGCTATAACAAAGGGTTCCTCTGTAAATTTAATCTGTCTCCTTTATAGGAATACATTATGATAGATATTAATTACATGATAACATACTTATTTCTACAGGAACCAGGTCTCATTCAATGTGCTGAATGCATGGCTGTTCGTCATTTCTTTTATTTTCATCTTTCAGTCTGTGACTGGATTATATTATTTACTATAAACCATTTAAACCCAGCACTGGATACACTATTATTAATTTCCTTCTGAGCTTCTTATATAATGCTCCTACAGTGTTTTCGTTGGAATTTACAAACACAGATGAATTTATCTTCACCAAACCCCTGTGAGGTGAGGAAGTGTGCTGATTTGCATGTTATAGATAGGGAACATGCCACAGAGGTTGAAAGCAAGACATGAAGTAATTTTGGGTACCCAATTTGAAAAACTTGGGGCCTAATTCTTCAGAGTAAAAAATATATCAAAAGCACCTTATCTGTTCATAAGAAAGTTCCCGTTGACTTTGGGTTCAATTATAAATTGCTGACTGTTCCCTCAAATCAGGTTCTAGGGGGCTTATTCTGGATACCCAGAAAGTGAGGATCATGCATATAATTTCCCCAGTCATATCAGAGGAGACATGATCTCTGTCTCAGAGTTAATGACCTAATGCAGTGAATGGAGCTGAGACCAGAGTCATGGTCCTCATCCCTGTTTATTCTTCTTCTGTGGTGCTGTGAATGGATAAATTGGAGCCAGACAACAACCTCACTCCTTCCCATTGCCCTGTATGAGGTAGGGCCCTGCGAAAAAAGTATTAAGTAGCAAAGCAATCATAAAAAGGGAAACAAATTCATACTGGACAGGCAACCTTCTTCAGATGTTTTTAGAATATTTTGTGTGCTCAATTTTATAAGAACAGTAATATAATATTTATTTCACAATATGTTTTGTTCCAGCAGCCTTTGCTAGCAGAGTTTTATTGTTTTATTGCTGTAACCTTTTTTCTTCTTTCCCCAGACAGATTCCACTCTTCTGTTATTTCCCTCCTGCCTTGTGCAAGTTCTTTGATGTGGAATATGCTTTGCTTTCTTTTAACATAGTTGAATATGGAGCACACTTCTGAGTTGTGAATAATTCATAACAAGGAATCCCTATTAGAGAATTTGTACCCAGTATCTGCAGAAGACACAGGAAATCACATCATCTCTGACCTCTTGATAGAAGAACTGCTTTAGAAATTATTGAGTTATTCTGACCATAACCTAAATGCACTGACTTTTTTCCATAAGGAACTAGGAAATGCCACCCATTGTAATTTTTTTTAATACGGAGGCACAATCAATATTCTTCTCTCTCTTTCTGTGGAAGACCCTTTATTCATGATTCCAAGCCTAGCTAAATAATAGGTAGGCCAATGATTTATTTTTAATATGAAAATCTTCTTATCTATCGAGTACTTTAGCCCCACTAATGTCAAGTCATTTATTCAATTGTTAAGGTGACTGCTCATTTTCCATATTTTCAATGGAATTATTTCCACTTCAGTGCTAAAATATACTAAGCTTGAAGTAAATCAATTCCCTCCTTGTGCTAAAAATTAGCATAGCACAAACTAATCAATGCTATCAAACACTAGTGCAAAAGCTGTGACAATAACCGTATCAGTAAGGAAGTAAATTGCTTATTATACCAAACTAAAAAAAAGCCTCATCAGCCACAAACCATCTGATTCACAAAAATACGACTGTGGGTCTATTGTTCTTAAAAGTGAGCAAGTTTGTTCTCCACGTTATTCAAAATACATCTACTGTAATAACACAGGCCCCAGCTGACACCCTGCAACTTTTCTCTGCAGCAGCACCTTCCCCATGCACTAGTACA